>NC_133648.1:238011815-238611815 GCF_009905375.1 Apium graveolens | reverse complement strand
TAAAATCTTTACTTGAATAATCAAAAATAAGTTTGATTATTATTCAAAATATCGAATATACCTTATTCGATTAATATTTATAGAGAAATATATAAAATATACTTGGGAACCTCGCCTCCCGGTTTAGGAAAATATTCAACGGGTCCACTATACTAAGGGTATACGCAAATTATGCCTATCTCTAGCATATGTATTATGCAGTTTATAAACAATTAAATCAACAATGAAATATCAAGATTACAAAACAGGCTTACATATATATATATATATATATCATAACAACATGCTCCAATATATCACAAGACTTGCTAATAACAACCATGAAATTATCGTAAGATAATGCATATACATATATATACATCACAACAACAGTTATACGGGTAGAAAACTTGTCTGAGTGTTCCGGGGTAGGCTAAAGCTTAGAGTGGATCTGGTAACCATGAACAACAACATAAGCCGGAATTAGACCACGGTCACTTAAGAAACTAGTCAAAACTCATTCATACCCTAACGGCCGCTTACGGTCGCTTATACACTTAACGATTTACGTTAATCGCTCGCGTACCATCGACTCCACTAATTTTAATAAATTAACCGTTATGAATTTTAAGAAGACCCTTACGCAAGAACTTTACTAAATACCTTATTCACTTATCATAATTCTCTCGTGTTTCGATTAATCATTTAAGGGTCTCAATTATGGTCTCAAAATTACTCGAGGTTTTGGGGTTCGCTCGCGAAACGCCGTTACTTAAAATGGTCGTTTCTCATTACTCGTAACTCAGATTTAGACGAACGACATATCAAAACAAAGCTCGTAACATGAACTATCTAAAAATGGCAAAGGTCAGAATCTTAAAGTGAGTTCCCGGGTCTTAAAGTTAAGAAAAAAAATAGTCTAAGGTAAATCGGGCATTACGACGGCTATGTTTACGTGATTTCCCAAAATTTTACCAAATCAATTCAACACCAAACCATCATCAATCAATCCCAATACAACCATATGATAATATCACTAATCAACCAACATTAAACCATTAAACTAAGCCCAAATCATACCAAGAATCATCAAGAAAAACTAGTGCTACTCTTAACTTCCAAAATCAACAAAAACACTTAACAACTAAGATCTCAACATGACAAAACAACTACTACACTTGATCTATCATTCCATCATTATAACCATTTATACCAAACAACTTAATACTAAGATCATGAAGAGTTATACCTTCCTTGAAGCTTTTAATCAATGAAAGATCCTTGGAAAGTCTATGGGAGACTAGATCCACCTTTAAACAACCTTGATCTTTTAATCAAAATCAAGAAACACGAACTTAGATCTTGAAGTTACTGTTCACCCTAAAATTTTAGGAATTGTTTAACTAGGTAAACCTTGGAATCTTGGATCCAAACTTATAGCATAACTAAGTTATAATTTATGGAAGCAAAGGAAATAAACCTTATAATTTTTGCAGGTGTGTAGCTTGAGTTTTGAAAAATTCCTCCGTGTTTTAAGAAGAAAGGCCGAAGCAAATGAAGGAGAAGAAGAAGAAGAAAAAGCTTATTGGTTTGTGTTTTGATAATATGTGGTATTTAAGGCTTGGTTACTTTTAACCTTGGCTTTAATCATGGTTACTTTGTTTGGCTAGAATTCATCCGCACAAAATATCTCTTTAACCTTGCTTACCTCATCATCACTATGTCACTCCCATGCCACATGTCTTTATCTTGTGGTTTGATGATGTCATAATCCTTGGCTTCTTGTACAAGCTTGTCTCTTGGTCGCTTATTTGTTTTACGGTTCACTTAACTCTCGTTCTCGTTAATTGTTTGAGGGATCATATCCGGGATCTTGTTACTTGGGCTTCCATAAACCTTTCTTAATATTTTATACTCCTTTAATGATCCTCTCTTATAATCCTTGAATTTAAATCCTTTTTAATCATGTTACCTTATACTCAATTCTTTCGGTATCCGGTAGATTTCGGGAAAAAATCAAAGTGTCTGAATTCAAATTCTGACGATCTTTACATACCCTCATATACATTATGGAATATTAATATGATCTCAGAATTTCCATAACTGTACTCCTATATAGTGTGGTCTGATAATTTTTCTTAATCAGCATCATCAGCAAAAAGTTACTATTCATCTAGGTTTCAAGAATTTCCGAAAATTAGGGTTATTACATCAATGACATGATAGAGGTCAAGCTTCCTGAGTCAACTATGAAGGATATTCACCAGAAACTCAGAAAGGACAATGATCTCAACAGGAAGGTTGAGGCCTTGGGTTCCAGAATGACAACTGTTGAGAACTCAGTGGCCCAGATCCTTTCAAACCAAGCAGCTCAAACTCAATTACTTCAACAGTTGGTGGCTTCTCAAACTTCCAACCTTACTTCACTTGATGATAACAAAAAGGGGGAGAAAGATGAAATTGTCCAACTCAGTAAGAGGGAAAATGATGTGAATATTCAAGTCAGCAAAGTGGTAGTACCAGTTATCACTATCTCTAAGCCACCAGTTGTAGGCAGTATTGATCTGATCAATCTAACAGCAGCTGAGCTCAGGTTAAAAGAGCAAATGAAGAAGATTGATGACAGAATTGAGAAGGTTTTTGGCTCATCTGCTACTCAAGCTCAATCAGTGAAACATTTCACTCAGTTGAGACCAATCACCATAAAAGACATACAGCTAAGAAAAGGAGATAAGTATGAGCCCTCTATGAAGAATGAGTTCAACAACTTTGTGGTGTTAAAACCCAAACAAGCAAATGCCATAATGTCATCAAAGCATCCAATGTTGGTTGATTATTCTCCTCCTAGGCCAGATAAAGAAAAACTAATGGGTGCTTCAATTGGAAGCTTCAAGACCACCAAGGATTCCAATTTGAGAGAAAGAATAGCAAGAATCTACAAACATGGAAAGATGATTTGTGTAATTTCTGGTCACTATAACGCCCCCAAATCTGGGATCAGGAATCTGGGTTATCACGCAATCCTTCAATCATGTGTAACCTGCATTAACTCAATAATCCAATAATTCCATATCACAGACCGCCAATCTCACACACTCACAAGTTATAGCCTTAGAAACGACGTACAACAAGTATCATCTGTTATTAAAACTCAAATGTACTTTACAGGATCTCAAACAATTATTCATAACCTCTACACGAAGTTACAATAATTACGACTGATATCTTATACCTATCTGATAATCTGGCCCACATGAGACAAAGATGCCATGGATTCTCCCCATGACTGCAAGCGACTAAGTCCCACACCGGCATACTTGTTATCTGTTGTGTTGTGTCATTTAAAAGAAAGCAAGAGTGAGCTATAATGCCCAGCATAATAATGTACATTATGAAATGAATGTATGATAAACTCAAGTAAAACGTCATATATGATAAATACATTTTATTCAAAAATATTTTTCCTTGGTGATACACACCTTCTTTTGAAAACAATTCTTTGGTGAATTTATTATCCTGCGAATACCTTAATGATAAACCCAGCACCTAGGCTTGGGTTACGGTATTTCATCACAATTCCAATTGGAAGAATAGGACATTCGTTGGAGCCACCGTATACGATGATCAGTCGTACTACGGAAATAGTAACCTTTTTTACTAGTAGAAGGACGACACCTTCATATCCCGGTTATCACCCTTGCCGCATTCAGGCTACGTGTCCCATTTTTTGGGTATACACATACTTCAAAAGTTCCTGAGTACACAGAGTACCTTCTCCTGCGGTACCTTTGGTAGTCCATCTAGCACATATAGTACTAGAGTCTACCCCTCCCTTGTTCTTTAACAAAATTCTATCATATCTTGAGAACTCGAACCACATCAAAGTTCCCCCAAGCGTTTCGCTTGTTGATAGAAACAACTTATTTTATTAGCGTATATATGTATATGTATACGTACTTTTAAATTTTTTGGAGGAAGTACTAAGGATGTGAGTTGACCATTGTCAACAGATAAGTAAATAAGGGGGAGTTTCTTTTGAAACTGTATTCAAAATATTTAAAATAAGTCGAGATAATATTCTCCGACGATCTGAAATTATTCGAATGATTTTCCGAAAATCAGAAGGTATTTTAGATTAGGTTTTATGATTTTTAAATCATAAATAAATCCTTTTATAAATAATTAATAATTAAATATTAATCGATAAATAGTTAAACTTCGAATAGTTATACTTTTAAAAGAATATTGGAATAATATTCCTTAACTTATTTATGTTTAAGTAATATAATCATCTTTAGTATTTAATCTAGTTTGAAATAAATATTCACTGGAGAATACTTCATCCATAATAAATGAATAGTTAATAAATATTTGTTATTCGGGCAATAAAATATAGTTGAGGGAATACGATCTTTGGAAATTACTTTAATAAAAGTTTGAGGTGTTTAATATTTCGTAAGTGGACGTTGATTCCCTTGGAATAAAATAATTACGGCTTTTTAATCGTCCAAAACATCTCCGGGATGATTCCTGGGTTTATATTTTATAAAACAAAACTGACTGAATCTCGGTCTTACGACTTATACATCACGCTCTACTATAGTGTTAATATTCTTAATTAAAACACCTCCGGAATACTTCCGGGTTTTCATCAATTCTTACCGACCGATCCTTGGTCTAAATCATATACGTACCATGCTACTCGCTAGCGTTAATGTTTTCAAATATTAAATCCTCCAGGATACTTCCGGGTTTTTATAACTTACTCCGACCGACTCTCGGTCTAAATATAACATTTCAACTTGGTATGAACATATACCAAAAATTATCAATAGTTGAGCAATGTAATATATCTCAATTTCGTAAAAAAGTTTAAAGCAATCTCATGCATATATCACAGTTTGTAAAATATTCACAGTTTGAAAACTTGCCTGGGTATCTTGAGGTGGAGGATGCTCTAGGTTCCGCTCGAAAATCTATAATCATAAACACAAGTCGTTTTGTTAGTTCCCGTTCTAATTTACGGCTACCCGCACTCATGCGCTAATCATTATACACCCTCTCAACTTATATTACCCTTATTATTTCTTTAAGTCCTTATTCACATTATGGTCTCTTCCTTTTTCAAAGTATCTTAAGTCCATTTTCATTTTCGTCGTCGGCTCCGCTTATGGATTCTACGGTTTCCAATCGCGCGATCTCGGCACTGATATTTTTATAAAATTGAAACATCATTATTTTCACTTGATATTTTTATAGAAGTTAGGAAACTCAATTTACTACTCTCTGTAAAAATTTCATAATTTATGAACATTTGTAAGTCGATCCCTTTTATTTTCAAAGTTCATAATTCGTAGCAGTTTTTGTCTCGTAAATCACTTTTAGTAAAACGACCATAACTTTTGTTCTGTAAATCGGAATCAAACGATTTAAGTGCCTAAATGATCCATATAAAATTTTCTATCATAATCAAGGGTTATTTTTTAATAAACTACAGTTTACATCTTCGGGACTTTCTGCAGAAACTTAATATTACGTTTTGTTCATTTTAGCGAGATTACGGTTACGATCGGAGTTTTATTTATACCTTAAATCATTATACTACCACCAAAAATCAACATATCATCATCACCACACTAAATCCTCTCAAGAACATCATGTTCTTGAGGCAACAATAATCAACCTTAAATCTACTTAGCTAAACACCAAGATTACAACAATACTTCTACCAAAACTAGGTTTACAACTATGTTCTAAAAGGATCTTGAACTTAAATATTAAATAAGGTTGGGTCAAAGATGTATACCTTTCTTGAGATCTTGAGATGTGTTCTTGATGATGGTGAAGTCTTGGGAGTGCTTAGTATGGTTTTTTGGAACCTAAAACAACCATTAAAATCAAGAAACCAAAGAATAGTTACTATTCACACTATTCATTATCATCTTTGTTGAATTTATTTCACCCATCAAACCTTGATAAAAAGAGCTCAAAGATTTATCTTACCTTAGTTTGGTTGGTAGGAAACTTGAGAATTAATGGGAGGATTTATCCATTGTAATAACCCCAATTTTTGGAATTTTTGAAACACAGATGAATAGTAACTTTTGCTGATGATGCTGATTAAGGAAAATTATCAGACCACGCTATATAGGAGTACTGTTATGGAAATTCTAAGATCGTATTAGTATTCCATAAAGTAAATAAGTGTATGTAAAGATCGTCAGAATCCAAATTCGAACACTTTGATTTTTCCCGAAAATCCACCAGATACTGAAAGAATTGAGTATAAGGTAACAGGATAAGAAGGATTTAAATTCAAGGATTATAAGAGAGGATCAAAAAAGGAATATAATGTATTAAGAAAGGTTAAGGAAATCCAAGTAATAAGATCCCGGGTATGATCCCTCAAACGATAAACGAGAACGAAAGTTAAGTGAACCGTATAGCAGATCAGCAGTCATTAGCCAAGTAATTAGGAGCTAATCAAAGAGGTTAGTGATGATGATGTCATCAAACCAATAAGAAGAGGACAAGCATGGGAAGATGACATAAGAATGATGACCTAAGCATGACCAAAAGGGAAGGAATTGTTGGATGATTGTGAGCCACACAATTTTTACCATGGTAACAACCTAATTAACAAGCAAATCATCACACAAATACCTAGGCAACCAAACAAGAAGCATTTCTTCTCCCCCCTCATTCTTGCTCTCGGCTTTTCCATGAAAAGCAAAGGAAAATTTTCAAAACTCAAGCTACACACCTTCAAAAATCAAGAGGTTTGTTTCTTTAGCTTCCATAATTCATAACTTAGATGAGCCATAAGTTTAAGCTCAAGATTCCATGTTTAACATAGCTAATCAATTCATCAAAGTTCTTGGTGAATAGTGTTTTCAAGAAACTAACTTTGTGTTTTCTTATGTTTTCTTCAAGATCCAAGCTTAGTAGAGATAGTTAGTGGTTATTTAAGGCTTCCTAAGTGATTCTCCACTCTCCAAGGAAGGTATAACCCCTCCAAACCCTAACTTTACTTTGAGTATTAGGTTTGGTTTTGTTTATTATAGTTCATGAGAGCATGATTCTTGTATGTTTAGAGTTTGGTTGGAATTGTAATGAGTTTGGAGTTGTAAATCTTGGATTATTGGTTAATGAACTTAAGTATAGTTTTAGTTCATGTTTGAGAATAATATAAATTGGAGAACTTGAGGTGTTGGGTCTGTTGTAGTATTGTATGGATGGAGTTTGGTTGTATGGTTGATTTGTGGTTGATTTGTGGTTGAATTGGAGTAGGATAAAATTTGGTAATCGCGTAAACATAGCCGTCGTAATGCCCGATTTACTTTAGACTGTTTTGTTCTTAACATCAGGACCCGAGAACTCACTGTTACGTTTTAACCATTGCCATGATTAGATATTTCATGTTACGAGCTTCGTTTTGATATGTGGTTCGCTTGAATCCGATGTACGGTTTAGGAGAAACGACCGTTTTAAGTAACGGCGTTTCGCGAACGGACCATTACCCCTCGCCTTAATTTGAAACCTTGGTTAACGTCCCTAAAAGACTAATTGGATTACGAAACAATTATGTAATGTGGATTAGGAAGTTGGTAAAGTACTCGCGAAAGAATCGCCTTAAAATTCGTAATGGTTAATTTATTAAAAATAGTGGAGCCGAGGGTACTTGAGTGACTTAAGTGAATCGTTAAGCGCAAAAGCGAGCGTTAGAGTCTAGTAGGTTAAAGTGTAGATTCTTAAGCGACTTTGGTTTAATTCCAACTTATATGTTGTTTATAGGTTACCAGGCTCGTCCCAAGCCTTTTACCACCCCCAGTCGCTCAGGCAAGTTTTCTACCCGTTATACTGTTGTTGTGATGTATATATGTATATGCATTATCTTGTGATAGATGCATGATGGTTAATTAGCAAATCTTATGATATATTGGAGCATGCTGATATGGTTTATATGCATGTCTGTTTCGTAATCTTGATATGTATTTGGTGATCCAATGCTTATAGTTGTATAATACCTATGCTAGAGATAAACAGTAGTTGCGTATACCCTTAGTATAGGGGACCCAAAGGTGAACATTTTCTAAACTGGGAGTCGATGTTCCCGAGTATAATATATATATATATATAAATAGTTTTCAAAACCATTAATCGAATAAGGTTTATTCGATAACTTTATTTTAATTAATGAATATTAGTTTGAATATTCATTCGAGGACTTATGACTCCGTTTATTTTATTTAATGAATATTATTTTGAATATTCATTCGAGGACTTATGACTCCGCTTATTTTATTAAATAATATTCTTTATTTTATTAAAGAATAATGTTTCGATAATCAAACTTATTTTTGATTATTTAAATAAAGATCGTATATCTTTGGTTATTTATTATTCATTTTAAGTATAAGTTTTAAAACTTCTACTTCAATTATTTTTATAAGGATTATCCTTTTGGTAATATTATTTAAATAATAATATTCAGATATTTTCTAATATATCGGGACTGATTTATTTCATTAAATCAGCATTACTCCAAACATTCTTAAAAATGTTTTCGAGTCTTCAAAATGATTTTTAAAAGTTAGAGCGGATCCCAAAACTCATTTTTATATTTAAGATCTTCCTTTCGAAGGGGATTTAAATACTCGCTCAAAACCTGAGGGATCCGGCTCAGTGGTGTATTTTACATTCGCAACGAGGTTGCTGTTTTGAGAAAACATCTTGATTACTTGCCCATCGTTTGGGAAGTAAGTTCATCTATTCGAGTCGGCATAAGCAACATGGGCTCAGCGGGCGTCCATGAAAGTGTAAGTGGCTCAGTGGGAGTCCATCAAATGCGTAAGTGGCTGAGTGGCAGTCCAGCATAAGGTCCTATTGCGGCCAGGGTGATGACCAGTGGGGAATTCGTCCATCTACTAGTAGAAAAGGTTACTTATTGGTATCTTTGCCTGATCAGCAAGATATCAGGTTTATGTCAAGGTTTTCACCTTTCCAAATACATTGGATTTTACAACTCTATTTATAATTTTCATATCGGAGGTATTCAAGGAGTGTATGAAATGTATATATATATAGGTGTATATATATATCGGGACTTAATGAAGTATCTCGTAACTTCATCATTTGTAATGATATTTCAAGGATTGAATCTATTCAAATCTTGTCTTGTAGTCTCATCTATGTGATGAACTTTTGAAACTAATTATAACTTGAACGGTGGTAGTTCAAGTAGTATTCGGAAAAGATATAAGTATATTGGAGTATCTTGTAACTTCATCTTTTAAACTTATATCTAGTAAATGATTATCTTATGCATGTCAAAGATTTTCAGAAAAATGTTGAGACAAGGTTAGATATATGAGATCACCTTGTAACGATATTTTTATACAGTTATAAACTGGAACTCTGTGTATATTATGCATGGCAGAGGATTTCAAAGATTTTGAAAAGTATATAAACATATATACTAAATATTTTGCGACTTGGTCGTATTAAGAGGTCAAACTTGGTTCATTTCTTCTTGACCAAGACTTTCATGAGTGCTATGAGAATGCTCATATATTGTTAATTATTATACATATTATTTCGGTGGGCTTGTTGTTCACCCTTACTTTCTTCTTCCATCACACAACAACAGATAGACAAGATGAACATGATCAAGCTCCCAATTCGCGAGCGGAGAGGAAACGTTCTGCAGTTTCCTGTAGGCGTTGATGCCATTGTAGCTGAGGTAGGATCTACCAATAGGCTAGGCTTTCAACTTTTGATGTACCAGACTTATGTATATTTATGAATTGTAATAATGGCAAGGAATATGTAAATTATTCAGAAACCCTTTTTAAGGTGAAATGGTTTATAATTGTAGAATAAAATGACTTGTGTTATTTTGGTATTCTTCTCTGAGACTATAACTTGTGGTATGTGTGTGTGTATTGTGGGGTCACAGTACGCAGTAGTTGGTTGACTGTTAAGATTAAGTATTGATAAGGGAAATGGAACTCGTGACAACCCGAATCCCCGACCCCGAATTTGGGGGTGTTACAGAAATGGTATCAGAGCTAAGCGTTATAAACCTCAGAGATGAAGTGACGTTAAAATAATAAGTTCACTAAGATAAATAAGAACTCTTGCCAAGTTCATAGTCGGACTACCTAACGTAGCACTGACAGTTAAAACCCTTATGGGAACCCTTATAAATAATGTGATAGAAGCGTAGTTCATTATCGTATATGGTAGCGGGACACCGAACCCTGAGGTTGAGGAGCAACAATGCGATGATGTTTTATTAGTTATTGGAGATCAGATTGTGGATCCGATAGAGCGTCCTAACGCGGGACCGGATGATGTTAATATTGAGGATGTAGCGGTTGAGGATGTTATCCCAGAAGGGATTGTTGCTGAGAAGGATCTCATGGAGGATCCTAACAAGACTGAAGAGATGGTTGCTGAGGAATTGATAACCATGGTTAGAGCGACTACCAGAGGTAGGATTGGCCGGTCACTACCGGAGGTTCGTTCAAGTTCGTAAAGATAGTAGCCCCTTTAACGCGGCTTACTCATAAGACTGAGAAGTTTGAATGGACAGAGAAATATGAGAACAACTTTCAAGAACTGAAGCAAAGGTTGGTGACGGCTCCTATGTTGGCATTGCCGGATGGAAAAGGAGATTTTGTGATTTGTAGTGACGCTTCGCATAAGGAATTAGGGTGCTTCTTATACAGCACAACAAGGTAATCGCGTACGCGTCAAGATAATTAAGGGAATATAAAATTCGATATCCCCACCCATGAGCTTGGGCTCGTGGCAATAGTTTTTCCCTAAAGATTGAAGGCCCTACTTGTATGGAGAGAAGTGCGAGATTTTCACAAGCCATAAGTGCTGTAGTGCATTTTCTCGTAGAAAGAGCTCAACATGCGCCAGAGGAGGTGGTTAGAGCTAATCAAGGATTACGATTATGAGATTCTTTATCATCCAGGGAAAGCCAAAATGGTGGCTAATGCCCTTAGTATAAAGGAGAGACTCAAGATGAAAATGTCTTTGGGAGAGTTGATAAGAGATTTTGAGAAAATGGAAATAAAAGTGAAGGTAACCGGAGCCGGTACCGAAACGCTGTTTGAGATTACAATACAGCCCGAATTATTGAAAAAGATCATATTGTGCCAAGAAAAAGTGATGAATGAAGGCATAGAGTCAATGACTGGAGAAGAGATTAATACCAAGAAAGATGATAAGGGAATAACGAGGTATTCCTACAGAATTTGGGTTCCAAACGTTTAAGAGCGTAAGGACTGGATCTTAGATGAAATCCATAGCTCGAGGAATAAGATTTAGGGCAAACCCCGAATGTGATAGTCGGGGAGGTTGCCATTAAAAAAGAAGGAGCCCATAACATAATGAAGTGGAAAACAAGGATTTTAACGTATAAGATAACCCCAAGTATGGGAGCAGGATGAAACATTTCATACTAAGGAAACAGAAAGTCGAGTAAGGAAAGGAGACCCGAGACGGTACTCCTATACGGCAATTCATGGACCTGTCTAAAAAGAACTTAGACTATTATCCCCAACCACCACCCTGAGGAGACAGTGCGGTGGGAAATTCTTTCAGGACCTTTAAGTCGCTAAGCTCTCAGAGTTCCAAGGAACAAGCAAACCCAGTAGAGGCGAGAGCCTGGCTAAAGGAAATATAGGAATCACTTGAGATTCTAAATGATGGACGAATCATAAAAGTCTGTTTTTGTCACTTACCCTCCTAAGAGAGAGGCCACCCGCTGGTGAAAGACCAAGAAAGGCACGGAGCCAGAGGTTATAATAAACTGATTAAAGTTCAGTCAATTGTTTAAGGCACGGAGCCAGAGGTTATAATAAACTGATTAAAGTTCAGTCAATTGTTTCGGGAAAGTACTTCCCAAGGTTATGGAAATAGTATAGAAGCTTTAGAGCCGAAACAAAGGCGGACGAGTATGATAAATTATGAATCTAAGATTGTAAAAGTTGTCAAGATTTGTTCTGAGGACTAGAATCCCAGAACGACGTGATGTTTGAAGTCAATGATTAGTGGGTTCGTGAAATGATTGCAAGAGAGAGGTAGATAAAAAGAAACTGAAGTGGAAAGGAATATAAATGCAATAGAGTTGGAGGAATAATAAGGGAGTTAGATATGAGGAAACCCTAAAGACTCGTAGAAATAGAAATAGAAAAGTATGTAATCGTCAGGATGAGAGTGATTCACCATGAGTTAAAGCTGATGGATGAAGGCATGAAAGTTACATATATTTTATCCCCTTTAAGTTGGGAGGATTCGAGGAAACCTTGAGATAGTCCGATGGATAAACAAGGAGACGCTGATAGAATGAGGAGACAAGAAAGTAAGAAATTAGGAAAATTGGATGAAGGAAGTGACCTTCAAGAAAGTGAAGTGTAAGACCGGGGGCATGATACCCAGAAAGGGAGACGCCAGGTATGAAAGATATCCCAACATTGAGATGACTGTTGAGATAAACAACAAAAGAAAATAAGGATTTATTAAGAAGAAGTTCACGTTGAACACGACCAATATCTTCTAGAACATCCCTGTTATGATTACCAAATCAGGCAAGAAAAGCGGATAACCGTTGTTATCTTTTGGAGGCCATATTGGTTGACCTCATTTTGAATAAGGATATTATTGTGAAATTTGGTATAGACTATCGAGATGGGAATGATTAAATAAGATAATCTATCAAGGATATATGACTTGATTTATCCATGGAAGGATGCATGTACCTTTTTAAAGGTGGAATTAAGGATAAAACCTCAGTAACTTAAAATGAATCCTAGGGGAATGCATAAAGGTTGGCATTTCACCCTTAATAGGGATAGTATGAGTTTTGACAGTATGAATTGGAAAGGATTAAGGTAACAACAATCTTTAAGGATCAGTGGAGAAATTTTTCAAAAGTATATAGATTATGGTTCTAGTATTAGTAAATGGTATTTTGATATGCCCTGTATCTAGGGAATACAGGAGGAACAATTCAAGGATAACCTTAGAGGTCTTACAAGGAGAAAAGGTAATATTCAAAGTTCTCAAGAATAGAAATTTTGATAAAGGAAATATGACGTAATTATAATAATGCCAGGTGGGGCACGTGTTGAACCATAAGAAAGTATAGATCGACCCAATGAGGGTCGAGATTGGTGAAAACAAGAAGGACCCAAGATAAGAGACGTCCTAAGTGTGGCGCCCTCCAGTACCCGGGTCAGAAGTTTGGGGTCCACACACATACCTTATTTATAACCTGCTTATAACAATACTAAAGATAATAATGATATGCAATGACCCTACTTACCAACTACACGGATCACAACAGGTTAAAGTATGCACACAAGCCCAACACACTAATATATTACATACCGATTAAATCCCAACCATTCAAACTCGAACTGAGTATTGAACATATTACAAACTTTTACAATTTACATTATTCCAAAAGAAGCCTACTAGCTCAGCTTCAACAGCCTTAATCCCTAGCTCTCGCACTGGACTGGGGATCCTTGCTACCAACTGTTCCTTTTTAACTGGAAAGAGTATAAACAACATCGCACAAATGAGCTAACTAGCTCAGCAAGTCACAATGACAAAAGTGAAAATAATGATCATCAAGTGAATATGGTTATGATATCAAGTGAACAATTGATTATGATTTAGAATTGGATACTATATTTTTATTTTAAAACCAAGGTTAGGCTGCTGATCAGTCACGCACTAACCCCGAGCAAAGCACACAACACTGCTCTAACTACTGGATCCAAGGCACACATTGGCCTAACTTGACCATTAAATGGTCTGACTATGAATCTGGTCCATAATTTTATCAAAGCAATCCAATTCTAACATAATAACAGAATGAACAATAATAAACAATAATCAGAATCATTAATAACAGTGAGTACTTAACAATGAAAGGGTTTTAACCCGTGTATGGATCAACAAGGTACTTTCAAAGCTAGGATGCTGGGTGATGAAAGAATTGGATAACAAAGGAATCAACATTTCAGGGTTTCAAAGATTTGGTCTTTCAAAGCATAAGATATCATGGGTTGAGTATATAATAATTCAGTTCAGTGTCTGGTATTTAGTTTGTATGTATTTGTGGAATGGTATCGTAGATTTGTGGTTCGTGTTTGGGTATACAATAATCAATGGCTTAGAAAGAATATGGTTCATGGGTCAAGAACAATAACTGAAATCAGGGTTTAGGTTTCTGTGCTTCAAAGCACTTGCAATGTCAACAAGACTATCAAGTACTACACTATCTCGAGAAAGTTCAGAACACTTGCCTGGTAATAGCTTACTATCTTGTACTCGCTTCCAATCACAACCGTCTTACTCCTCAACTACCTGTTTCCCTTTCCTACGTCTTGCCTCTTCTGCTCACATATGATAAGCATCTATCAATCATCAACTCACAGGATTCTATTCGACACATACTTTTATCTACCCTTCGTTTCACCCAAATTCGATTAACGGATTGAAAGTTATGCAATAACCAAGTAAACACCGAATATATAGACCGATAGTCAATCATCAAGTCACGTATAACACATAATACATCACGTAATCAATGACATATATATCATTTATAAAGAAGTCTCGGGTCATAAATATGCTTTCGGGTATTTAAAATGATTTTTAAAGTATTTTTCAGAATTAATACGGGTTGTTGGATCAATTTCGGGTTAATAACAGGGTTCGGTTGGCCAATTCCGGCTCCGAAGCAATTTTATACTAATTATTGAGCCTTGGAAATAATTTAGAATAATATTTTAAAGTTCAAAACTATTTTTCGAAATTTTTAAATCATTTTTAAGTAATTATATCTAATTAAATAATTAATTAAAATTAATTAAAATTAATTAAATCAATTAATCAATTAATTTCCAAATTAATTGACCAATTAATCGATTAAAAATTAACTGAAATTAATTAACTAATTAATTCAGATTTATTTCTGAATTAAAAATAATTTTCGGAATTAAAATACTAATTTTTAGAATTTTCAGAAATTAAAAACGAATTTTTATAATAAAGTTAAATAGGAAATATGATTTTTAAACATTTTTAAAACAGGAATCCAATTTTTGCAAAGTCTGGAAACCTAGGGGACCAAACTTCATCGTTTTCAAAAGTACAGGGACCAAACTGCAATTTTGCAGTTCCAGTCGCCGGAAAAGTCGGGGGTGGCCGGAGAACTCACCTCCGGCATCCTCCCACCACCATCACCTCCAGAATTAAACTACACAACACCAGCAACCTATATCTGCAATCAAAATTCATCAATAATCCCAGACTTGGCCGGAATTTGATCAAGAAACTCGCCGGTTTCCGGCGGGTTCGACGTAAACTTCAAAACACAACTCCCTTCTCTACAGACCTCGTTGATTCATGAAACTTGTATGACTAGATTGCAAATTTCACAGAGAATACAATACACTATACCACAACATCAATCTATTTCAGAATAAGAAACCCCTAAATTTCAATTAAGAACATTCATACGGGTTATAAACCCTAATTTTAAAATTCGAAAATCAAACTCAAATTTGAACATGTTATTGAACTCCAAATCAGACGTATAATATATCAAAATCATCAGGAAAACAAGCTCTACAACATGCAATCATCAAATCACACAAACAATCATCCGAACAAAAATTCATAATTTTAATAAATTTAATTCGAAAATAAATAAATTTTCAGAAAATAAACCTTTGATTCTGCAGTGAAACAAAGCTCAGAATCTGATAGAACACTTCAAATCCTTCATTTTGGTTACTCAAGCTTTAAAAACAGAGATCGGTAACGCCTTCGTTTTGCCGTTTGATTCTTAGAACAGTTTATGTAATTAGGGTTTTTCTTTGAAAATTATAGAATTAACTATCTGCAAATGATTTTGATACGAAATAAAATACGGAAAAAGGCTATTTATAATTACGGAAAATTAGTATCCCGTTGGATCATTTCGGATATAAAACGGCACGTGTATTTATAAAAACTGATCCAAACGGTATCGGTTTTCGGGATAATTATCTAAATCAGTACAATTTGTACTGCGGTCTTGGTCTCAGCGCCTGGTTACACGTACTACGAAGTGATAATTGGGATAGTTTAATAAAAAGCTCCCGTTTATCGAAAATACGGGTTTTATTGATTTACCGAAACGAATATTGTATCGAAAATGTTGCGCCGGGACCCATGCAGAACAAACCGTACGCCGGATCGAAAAAGTCGAAACATGGAATATGCTCGGAATATTACAATTAGGTTAGGAAGGAGTTCTCGGAAGAGTTTCGGGTTCCAAAAACGTAACAACGGATGACGTCGATTGGTTCCCGTTTTTATAAAATAGATTTTAAATACTCGGAAAAAGATTTTATAAATTTCATATGATCCTTATAAATCCATAAATCAACATAAAAATAATTAGGAAGATATGACAATTATCTATGTTTTATTTTGGACATATAAAAATTAAAATACTCAATTAATATTATTTTTGAATATCCAAGTACAGATAACATTTAATAATTAACTCACAGAATAGATACTAAACACACATAATAATTATTTAATATCAAAAATAATTACACGATATATCCCGGATATTACACTAAGTATGATCGAGAGTCTGTCGTGGCAATGTTCACATCTAAAGACTAAGGCAATGACTTATGGAAAAAAAATGGTGATTTTTTTTCTTCTCACTAGGACTTAAGAAAAGCATTTTCACATAAGCAGTGATTGAAATGAGGTAGAAAATTTATTTGGAGGTGGTTAAAAAATGACATTGATTGTAAGGAAATTTTACTATCAGGAAAGGTCAAAGAGGTGGCCGACACTTTAAGTGTAAGAGGACAATTATAAGCACACGTGCCAGAGGAATACAGTGATGATGGTTAAAGCCGTGAAGGTTGTATTATGGTTTGAAAGATTGACATTTCTTTTGATGATTGTACGATACTCAACCGTAATAGTAGTTTGGTAAAGATTTAATCCATGTTAGCACTGTAGCGGGCTATCTATTTTAGAAGGTCCTATCTTGAGAATAATCCAGGACCATGTTTCAAAAAGGACTAAACGAACCTTTGAGTTAAGTTTTCTATTGAAGGCATATGATTAAGAATGGTATTAACCTGCTATCATTTCTTTGATTGAAACTCTTCTGCAATTTTATATGCTTCATGTCATGAAAGTACGTCAGGATCAGGAGTGTTCTTCATTAATTATGAATGGTGATTATGTTAACTTCTTAGAAGAATTTGATACGACAGGTATGGACTCCGTATGGTTAGCTATTAAGATTCCAAGGAAAACGAATGACTACAGTAGGTCAACGGTGGACTATAGTAATGCAGGAATGATTCTACGAGTAATGAACCGATTACTTACAACCGTGAGAGTTGTATTGGAATGGATGTTGAGATTGAGTACCACTAATTGGGTCATGGTGGTGTATAAGTTATCATTGATAGACTAATTAAGTAGATTATCTACCTATTGAATATTTATTCCTTCTTATCAATAGAAAGTCGTATTACTACACGAGGAAGGTTGCGGTGCAAGCATAGAATTCTAGTAACGATGATGTCTAGAATGAGATCCCAGATTCGATTTTCGATGTTGAGGGAATTTCAATGGTGATTGTGTATAAGCTCGAGGAAGAGCATGGGTCCATAGAATGATGGACGGAATAGCAAAAATATTTAAGCATGTGAAATGCGATGCGATAATACTGGATATTGATATAGATACGTATATGTTTTGTTCTCCTATGATAAACCTCTATAGTTCAGAGGTAGATTCCAAGCCAGATATTTTGTGGCAGTATATTTTATATATATATAATTTTCTTCAATTCGTTCTTTTCTCTCCTTTTCATTTCATGTAAGCTGAGAAGAACAACCCTTCCAGAAGGGGAGGTATTGTCAAATGACTATCTATCTGTGTGATAGAAGCCTAGTAGGATACCACATGTTGTTTAATTTCTTGTCAAGTACTAAAGGCTGGCCACCTTCTGTACTAACTATGCAATAGAACCAGTGTTCATGATCATAGTGATCTCTCAACAAATTCCTTTACTTCTATATGATTGATCAAACTTTGGAAAATAGAAACAGCTGAAAAAGGAGTAGTAAAGTTATGGTGGTATTCGGAATGGAAACACGTTCGTGATACCAAGGTTGACGTGGTTATTAAAAGGTTATAGAACGCTAACGAGCAAAAGTGTAACCAGTATAGTATTATGTACGGAAGATAGTAACGACTACGAACAAGAAAAGGAGTATTGAGAAGCAAAAACTATAGTGCCAGAAGCTATGATGAGAGTGTATGTAATACACTTGAAAGAATTTGGAATGATCATTTATCATGAATTGAATTTTCTTACGACAATAGATCATATGTCAGTATCGGGATATCGCCTTATGCGATTCTTGAGGGAAGGCAATGTCGATCTCCCTTATGTTAGGATGAAGTTGTAGAGCGCAAGATGCTCGGACCCGCAGTAGTCCAAAGGACCAAGGATATAATAAATCTAATCAGAGGACGGCTGGTAGTAGCCCAAGATGGACATAAGAAGTATGTTGATTTGACATGAAAGGACAAAGAATAGGAAGTAGGGAACCTAGTGCTGTTATAGGTATTCCCTTGGAAAGGATGGATGAGGTTCGGAAAGAAAGGAAAGCTAAGCCCACGAAGTGTTGGACCCTTGGATATATTAAGACGTATTGGGAAGTTAGCATATGAGCTAGCCCTTACCCCCGAACCTACAACAAGCTCTTAACGTGTTCCACGTATCAATGTTAAGGAAGTGTAATTCAGATGCCAGGCAATTAGGGGCGTGTGAGTGCATAGACATGTGCATCCAGACGTAACCTATATGGAGCAACCAGGAAGGGTTATAGATTGAAAAGGAACAAGTGCTTAGGAGAAGGGTTATCAAACTAGTCAGAGTTTGATGGTAGAACCACAATGTAGGAAAATTTACTTGAGAGTTAGAAAGTGCAATGCTAAGAGATCATCCATATTCATTTTCTATCCGATTCTGGGACGGAATCCTTTTAAGGAGGGGAGACTGTAATAACCCCAATTTTTGGAATTTTTGAAACACGGATGAATAGTAACTTTTGCTGATGATGCTGATTAAGGAAAATTATCAGACCACGCTATATAGGAGTACTGTTATGGAAATTCTAAGATCGTATTTATATTCCATAAAGTAAATAAGTGTATGTAAAGATCGTCAGAATCCAAATTAGAACACTTTGATTTTTCCCTGAAAATCCACCAGATACCGAAAGAATTGAGTATAAGGTAACAGGATAAGAAGGATTTAAATTCAAGGATTATAAGAGAGGATCAAAAAAGGAATATAATGTATTAAGAAAGGTTAAGGAAACCCAAGTAATAAGATCCCGGGTATGATCCCTCAAACGATAAACGAGAACGAAAGTTAAGCGAACCGTATAGCAGATCAGCGGTCATTAGCCAAGTAATTAGGAGCTAATCAAAGAGGTTAATGATGATGATGTCATCAAACCAATAAGAAGAGGACAAGCATGGGAAGATGACATAAGAATGATGTCCTAAGCATGACCAAAAGGGAAGGAATTGTTGGATGATTGTGAGCCACACAATTTTTACCATGGTAACAACCTAATTAACAAGCAAATCATCACACAAATACCTAGGCAACCAAACAAGAAGCATTTCTTCTCCCCCCTCATTCTTGCTCTCGGCTTTTCCATGAAAAGCAAAGGAAAATTTTCAAAACTCAAGCTACACACCTTCAAAAATCAAGAGGTTTGTTTCTTTAGCTTCCATAATTCATAACTTAGATGAGCCATAAGTTTAAGCTCAAGATGCCATGTTTAACATAGCTAATCAATTCATCAAAGTTCTTGGTGAATAGTGTTTTCAAGAAACTAACTTTGTGTTTTCTTATGTTTTCTTCAAGATCCAAGCTTAGTAGATAGTTAGTGGTTATTTAAGGCTTCCTAAGTGATTCTCCACTCTCCAAGGAAGGTATAACCCCTCCAAACCCTAACTTTACTTTGAGTATTAGGTTTGGTTTTGTTTGTTATAGTTTATGAGAGCATGATTCTTGTATGTTTAGAGTTTGGTTGGAATTGTAATGAGTGTGGAGTTGTAAATCTTGGATTATTGGTTAATGAACTTAAGTATAGTTTTAGTTCATGTTTGAGAATAATATAAATTGGATAAATTGAGGTGTTGGGGCTGTTTTAGTATTGTATGGATGGAGTTTGGTTGTATGGTTGATTTGTGGTTGATTTGTGGTTGAATTGGAGTAGGATAAAATTTGGTAATCGCGTAAACATAGCCGTCGTAATGCCCGATTTACTTTAGACTGTTTTTCTTAACATCAGGACCCGAGAACTCACTGTTAGGTTTTGACCATTGCCATGATTAGATAGTTCATGTTACGAGCTTGGTTTTGATATGTGGTTCGCTTGAATCTGATGTACGGTTTAGGAGAAACGACTGTTTTAAGTAACGGTGTTTCGCGAACGGACCATTACCCCTCGCCTTACTTTGAAACCTTAGTTAAGGCCCCTAAAAGACTAATTGGATTACGAAACAATTATGTAATGTGGATTAGGAAGTTGGTAAAGTACTCATGAAAGAATCGCCTTAAAATTCGTAATGGTTAATTTATTAAAAATGGTGGAGCCGAGGGTACTCGAGCGACTTAAGTGAATCGTTAAGCGCAAAAGTGAGCGTTAGAGTCTAGTTCATTAAAGTGTAGATTATTAAGCGACTTTGGTTTAATTCCAACTTATATGTTGTTTATAGGTTACCAGGCTCGTCCCAAGCCTTTTACCACCCCCAGTCGCTCAGGCAAGTTTTCTACCCGTTATACTGTTGTTGTGATGTATATATGTATATGCATTATCTTGTGATAGATGCATGATGGTTAATTAGCAAATCTTGCGATATATTGGAGGATGCTGATATGGTTTATATGCATGTCTGTTTCGTAATCTTGATATGTATTTGGTGATCCAATGTTTATAGTTGCATAATACCTATGCTAGAGATAAGCAGTAGTTGCGTATACCCTTAGTATAGGGAAGCCAAAGGTGAACATTTTCTAAACCGGGAGTCGATGTTCTCGAGTATAATATATATATATATATATGAATAGTTTTCAAAACCATTAATCGAATAAGGTTTATTCGATAACTTTATTTTAATTAATGAATATTAGTTTGAATATTCATTCGAGGACTTATGACTCCGTTTATTTTATTTAATGAATATTATTTTGAATATTCATTCGAGGACTTATGACTCCGCTTATTTTATTAAATAATATTCTTTATTTTATTAAAGAATAATGTTTCGATAATCAAACTTATTTTTGATTATTTAAATAAAGATTGTATATCTTTGGTTATTTATTATTCATTTCAAGTATAAGTTTTAAAACTTCTACTTCAATTATTTTTATAAGGATTATCCTTTTGGTAATATTATTTAAATAATAATATTCAGATATTTTCTAATATATCGGGACTGATTTATTTCATTAAATCAGCATTATTCCAAACATTCTTAAAAATGATTTCGAGTCTTCAAAATAATTTTTAAAAGTTAGAGCGGATCCCAAAACTCATTTTTATATTTAAGAACTTTCTTTCGAAGGGGATTTAAATACTCGCTCAAAACCTGAGGGATCCGGCTCAGTGGTGTATTTTACATTCGCAACGAGGTTGCTGTTTTGAGAAAACATCTTGATTACTTGCCCATCGTTCGGGAAGTAAGTTCATCTATTTGAGTCGACATAAGCAACATGGGCTCAGCGGGCGTCCATGAAAGTTTAAGTGGCTCAGTGGGAGTCCATCAAATACGTAAGTGGCTGAGTGGCAGTCCAGCATAAGGTCCTATTGCGGCCAGGGTGATGACTAGTGGGGAATTCGTCCATCTACTAGTAGAAAAGGTTACTTATTGGTATCTTTGCCTGATCAGCAAGATATCAGGTTTATGCCAAGGTTTTCTCCTTTCCAAATACATTGGATATTACAACTCTGTTTATAATTTTCATAACGGAGGTATTCAAGGAGTGTATGAAATGTATATATATATAGGTGTATATATATATCGGGACTTAATGAAGTATCTCGTAACTTCATCATTTATAATGATATTTCAAGGATTGAATCTATTCAAATCTTATCTTGTGGTCTCATCTATGTGATGAACTTTTGAAACTAATTATAACTTGAACGGTGGTAGTTCAAGTATTATTCGGAAAAGATATAAGTATATTGGAGTATCTTGTAACTTCATCTTTTAAACTTATATCTAGTAAATTATTATCTTATGCATGTCAAAGATTTTCAGAAAAACGTTGAGACAAGGTTAGATATATGAGATCACCTTGGAACGATATTTTTATACAGTTATAAACTGGAACTCTGTGTATATTATGCATGGCAAAGGATTTCAAAGATTTTGAAAAGTATATAAACATATATACTAAATATTTTGCGACTTGGTCGCATTAAGAGGTCAAACTTGGTTCATTTCTTCTTGACCAAGACTTTCATGAGTGCTATGAGAATGCTCAAATATTGTTAATTATTATACATATTATTTCAGTGGGCTTGTTGCTCACCCTTGTTTTCTTCTTCCATCACACAACAACAGATAGACAAGATGAACATGATCAAGCTCCCAATTCGTGAGCGGAGAGGAAACGTTCCGCAGTTTCCTGTAGGCGTTGATGCCGTTGTAGCTGAGGTAGGATCTACCAATAGGCTAGGCTTTCAACTTTTGATGTACCAGACTTATGTATATTTATGAATTATAATAATGGCAAGGAATATGTAAATTATTCAGAAACCCTTTTTAAGGTGAAATGGTTTATAATTGTGGAATAAAATGACTTGTGTTATTTTTGGTATTCATCTCTGAGACTATAACTTGTGGTGTGTGTGTGTATATTGTGGGGTCACAGTACGCAGTAGTTGGTTGACTGTTAAGATTAAGTATTGATAAGGGAAATGGAACTCGTGACAACCCGAATCCCCGACCCCGGATTTGGGGGTGTTACATCCATGGCTAGAGCTTAATGATTTGTTTTTGATTTCTTTGTTTTAGAGAGAAGGGCCGAATGGTGCTTTGTTTAAGGGGAGAGAGAGAAATTTTGTGTTGCTTCTTGGGAGATTCTAAAAAATAATGTGGTGATATCTTGTAGTTGATTTTTATTCCTTAGTATATATCCTAGGATTTGATCTTGGTTTCCAAATCTTGAGACAAAACTAGCTAGCCTTTGTAGTTTACAAGCTAAGCTACTTGATTTAGCTCTTTAGCTCACTATTTGCTAGCCCTTGGTTGATCGTCCTATGCCTTAGCTCACTATTTGATAAAGTAACCATGGTTACTTTTCTACCATGGTTAGTTAGTGCGTTACGTTTATTTAATCATTTACGTGTTTGCTCGGTCGCTTAAACGTTTTCGTAATACTTTCTCGTAAATGGTTCGTGACGTAATTTCCTTTTGTATTTATTCCTTATGTTTTGAATTATCATATTTGGATATAAATCCATAGGGTTTTAAATTCGTAATTATATTGTGATTCCCGTATTCCTCGTCGATTCATAAATATGGTCGTTTTTTCAAAGTTCGCTTCGAAAACTAATAGCATTTATATACACTCATTTGGTACGTATAATCATAATATCAACTCCGAAACTTATTTTCTCGTGCACTACATAGTGTGGGCTAAAAAGTTTTTCCCGTCCGTCAGGTTTACTATTCATTAAACGTTTTTACAAAGTCTTAAAAATTCGAGTTATTACAGTCTTCCCCTCTAACAAGGATTACATCCCGGAATCAATCAGAAAATAGGTGGGGATATCTATTCCTCATTGCATCTTCAAGTTCCCAAGTTGACTCTTCGACATTTTGATTCCTCCACAAGATTCTAACCAGCTTCACAGTCTTGTTCCTTAGCACTTGTTCTTCTTGGTCCATTATCCTTACTGGCTGCTCAATATAGGTTAGGTCTGGTTGTAAATCTACATGCTCGTATTCTATTACATGTCGTGCATCTGCATGGTACTTCCTTAGCATGGACACGTGGAACATGTTGTGCACTTGTTGCAGATTAGGAGGCAAGGCGAGCTTGTAAGCTAGAGGTTATATTCTCCTCAAAATTTTAAAGGTCCTATGAATTTGGGACTCGGCTTCCCTTTCGTTCCAAACCTCATTACTCCTTCCATGGAGATACCTTCAACAACACTAAATCCCCTGCTTCGTATTCTCTATCCTTTCGAATCTCATCACTCCCTCCCTGGAAGGCACTTTCAACAATACTTGGTCTGTTACTTCGTACTTCCTGTCTTTATAATTTTGGTCCGTATATCTCTATTATTTATCCTGGGCTGCCACTAGCCGGGTTCTGATAAGTTCTAGGAATTTCTTTGGTCTGTTGACTCAATGATGGTCCAAGTATCTTCCACTTACCAACTCCTTCCCAACCTAAGGGAGAACGATTCTTTCTTCCGTACAAGCTTTGTAGCCGTTCCAATGCCCGCACGATAACTCGTTATTATCGGTAATTCAATTAACGTCAATTTGTCACTTCATTTTCCTTAAAAATCTATAATATGGACTATTAGCGCATCTTCTAGTGTTTGGAATGCTCCTTCAACTTATTGATTTCCCCTTCCATCGCTCTTACTAGTGCTAGAGTTTCGTTCCTTAATGTTTGCTCATTTCGGCGCATCATCTATGTCGATTATTTTATGTAAGAAGTTCTCATTACATTTCTACACACTGGTCTCCTGTTATACGTTTAGCGCCAGATTTAACATTTCTTCCCGTAGTAACGTAAGGCACGTCGGGTCATGTTTCCATCTTGAAGGAAGCACCATTTCATACGCAATTGATTGACATGTTTAGACTCGTAGAATGCTCAGCTTCCTTTATCGGTCAGACTTCTTTAATCATTCCCCGTATAATATCTATAGTACTATGATACCTTCTGGGTCGTACTTGTTATTCTCGCTAGCACCTTAGACGTATTCACTTTTATCGGTACCTGCTACCAGTGGCCTTTATAGGGCGTGTACGATCTTCTTTGCCTTCTATCAGCTCTGACAATGACATCCTTCATTCTTTCACGTTGTCCTTCGTAAGGGATATCAGCGACTATTTTTCATATGCTAGCGTGGTAAGTACATCTACACGAATTATCTATCAACAATAGGAGATTCCCCAAACCTTTTCAAATAAAAGTTAAGCCGCTAGACGTATCTTCAATGGTCAGGATAGTCCTCTCATTCTACTTGTCGATTTGAGAACTCTAAGTCGTGCCTCTGTCCTTCCTTTTTCACAAAATATCTTTGGAAATAGTCCTGTTATGAAATTAAATCTTGGGTCCTTGCGCGGCGCAGTCGTCACGGGGTCTCTCTGTCCCAATTATCTTTTCTGCGTTCATAAAAATTTTTTTAGAGTGGACATCTATCGTTTGTATAATAAATAAGTGGTCTGATTTAATCTATCACTCAAAATCCTCTAGTTGCACGATGGCTAACTTGGTTCTTGATAATCCTCCTTCAAAATTTATTATAATTAACTCTTACTCCCATTCGGGTCATTTATAGGCCGCAATCGCCCAAATTTTAAACCTCGCCTTTCCGTTTTCAACTTCAACCATGTCGAGTACTTACTTTCCTAATCAATGACATCCCTTATTATATTCTGTCATGACTAATATCCTTTTACGTTTTTAGGCATCTTTAAGTCTTCCTGTTAAGCAATAAAGGGTTCTTTTCATGCTATCCTTCTCATCAGTTATTCTGAGATTTGTCATCCTCAATATATCTTTTCCTACTTAAAGTGTCGGCCACCACATTGGCCTTTCCTTGATGATAATAGATTTCTCAGTCATAGCCTTTGATCAATTTGACTATAGCCTTTATCTCGTGTTCAGTGTAAAAAAAAAATTCCAATATTTCTTCATAAGTAAACTCCTTGTCCCTTTCAGTGCGAACCTTATCGCAATTATTCTAGATCATTATTAGGACGCCTTATGTTACGGTCCTTAAGCTGCGTAGATGTATCATTATATTTCATACAAAATCCTGTTTTTATTGCCGAGTATTTCTAACAAGAGTCTATTACTAATCTTAGCTTCACTTCTTTTTTAAAATCTTATTCCTTGAATTCATACATGACTGGTCTTTCCCGAATTCATTAGTTCTTATCCCGATAGTGTTTCACAGAAGGGTACCTCACTAATCACGTTGTATCTCTATTATCGTTCTTCTATAACCATGTTAAAGATCCTTATGATAATAACTAAACATGGTATTCCCTTTTTAAAACAGCTTACTCATCACGATGCTCTGATTGCACCATCATAGCACTGAGCTTTCAGTCTTATATTACAACAATCAGTTCTCAACTATACCTCTCTTTGTTCGGAAGGCAATTAGCCTTGGAAAAAATGATTTTCACGATATCGATGAAATTTAGACAATCTTAAGAAGATTTCAAAATCTAACATTTGAACAAATAATTAGCTCTGAATAAAAGAGTCGCAATACTCAGAAGATTTATAACTTGGAAGGAAGAATACAACAAGGATTATCCTTCCATGTCCTTAAAATTTTATATTGTGATATTATAGATAATATCCATTGAAAGCAATGATTGCTGAATAATAACATCATACGAATGATACTTGTAAGATTTCCCCATTGGAAGAATACTTTTCTTTTCGAATAATGAAGGAATTTGAAATAACATTCTCAATCAAAGGTTAACTATTGAGGTTTCAAAATGATGTTATTTTGAAGGAAGGAAATTTTATTCAACGATTAACAAATAAGGAAGTATATTGTTCCTCAATCACTTTATGATTTTAATTGAATATTTTTTATATAAACAAAAGAATAAAATATTTCATGAATAAAATATTTCATAAAACTGAATATAAATTCTCGTTTGAGTGGGCGACCTAGTTAGGTCTCAATTAAACCATTCTTTGAAAATTTCATCAACAATTAAATCTGGCATATATAATGCACTATGGAATAATAAAAATCTGATTGGAAGTGGAACTAGCAAAATAATAACTAGTCAATATCAAGCAATATTATCAACCGGCTAAGAAAATGACCAGCACAATTGGTTTGGCTCATGGCAACTAGCTAAAATGATTAGCTAAAATGATTTCCCCATTGGAAGAATACTTTTCTTTTCGAATAATGAAGGAATTTGAAATAACATTCTCAATCAAAGGTTAACTATTGAGGTTTCAAAATGATGTTATTTTGAAGGAAGGAAATTTTATTCAACGATTAACAAATAAGGAAGTATATTGTTCCTCAATCACTTTATGATTTTAATTGGATATTTTTTATATAAACAAAAGAATAAAATATTTCATGAATAAAATATTTCATAAAACTGAATATAAATTCTCGTTTGAGTGGGCGACCTAGTTAGGTCTCAATTAAACCATTCTTTGAAAATTTCATCAACAATTAAATCTGGCATATATAATGCACTATGGAATAATAAAAATCTGATTGGAAGTGGAACTAGCAAAATAATAACTAGTCAATATCAAGCAATATTATCAACCGGCTAAGAAAATGACCAGCACAATTGGTTTGGCTCATGGCAACTAGCTAAAATGATTAGCTAGACATTCGTCATATTAATTAAAATTTTGACTAGTTAGGACATTAACTAGTAATGATTAGCTAGACATTCATCATATTAATTAAAATTTCGACTAGTTAGGACATTAACTAGTCGTTCATGAGAACATATATAACTAAGCATATTTCAGTTTGTTCGAAAAAGAAAATCTCAATATCGTAACCACTAAAGAATTTGTGGCTACCTGGATGATGATTTCAAAATAAAGAGTTTTCCAATTTGGGCCGAGAAAGACAATTATAACTCTGAATCGAGTGATCTTGGCATCGAAACAATCGATAGCCTCTTATCAAATATTTCTTGCCAATAAAATGGTACACTCAGAGGTGTTCTCGTTCACATACTTTATTAGATTCTCAAATAGAATTGAATTCGTAATACCAAATATCAAATTAATACCCTTACTATGATTTCAAAGTTCAATATACAATTTCATCCCGATTAGAAGAAAAGGATTCCTGAGGAATCTATGGGTATTAGATCATCCATGTCTTTAACAATTTGTTAAATATTTACAATCTCGACTGAGAAGAGTAAGTATGAAAGAAGAATCAAATGAAGATATTCATTATGAATATTCATCAATGAAATTCCTTGGATAATTGAAATAAAGTATAAATAGCTCTGAGCTGAACAAGAAGATCATAATCTATGAATGAAAGTTCATTGATCAACTAAAAGAATAGAACAAGTCCTGATGCGGAGAAAGACTATTCAAGATGGTCACATCAGAAGTTCAAAGTAGAGAACAAAAAGGATTGCCTGAAATGACTTATCAAGGTAATACGAATGATCAACAGTTTGGAGGGAGTAATGTGACAGTGAGTAGGTGCCAAAATATTTCACTGATTATCCTAACTCTCATCATTATCCATCTGAGGATGATACCACCTCTTCGTCTTTGTAATTCTATGTTTCATCCAGTGTCTCTTTCATATCATTTTAAAATCGCTTACTAATCTTGACTTCCGCACGTATATATGTCATTCCGGTGTTTTACCTCGAAGTCCTTACTCAGAAATATTCCAAAAGCATCTATTAAGCTTATAGGGGCCTGCCTCACGCATCCGTTACTAACTACAAGTGGCCAGTTCCCCCGGGGAACAGATCAAAGAGATCTCTCAGGGATCTCAATGCAGTCCATAAGTTCGGTGGCATGTGTGTGTAGTTGAATCATACGTTACCAAATATATTAGAGGTCTACAATTATATATACATAGTCTATGACATCATTTCTACCGAAGAATTCCTCTCTAGACTCACTGCTCTATCCTTTTAGAAGGTTCTAAGATCGAACCATCACTTATTGTAATCTTACACCATTTATATATAGACATGCCATCAATTCTTGATGCTTTTGATCTTTGAGCTAAACCATCATAACCCTTCATGTTAAGTGCACTAATAATATCATGTAATGTACTCATCTTACGATAATATTCTTATATTACATTCAAATATTCCTTAATAGA
Organism: Apium graveolens; assembly: GCF_009905375.1. Taxonomy (NCBI): domain Eukaryota; kingdom Viridiplantae; phylum Streptophyta; class Magnoliopsida; order Apiales; family Apiaceae; genus Apium; species Apium graveolens. Next base: position 238,582,611 of record NC_133648.1, on the reverse strand, counting down.
ATTAAAATCCTTAAGGGTATATTGGGCACTATTTCGGCTGAATTCGTTATTAATACGATATTCAAATCCTCATTGGTAAAATGACACCGTCAACTAGTTTGGGCCAATAACCTCAACTGTATACTAATAATTAAACTTCATGGTCCTCACATGTGATGCCCCTTCACGGGCAACCTATAAGAACTACGAGTAACCAGACTCGTGTTATCACAATGAACATATGGTGTTGGTAATACCGTCTTTACCCTAATTTCCCTGGAAACTAAGCTCCAAGTTCAACATCCACATCCTTGCCAAATCAAATATGATTCAAATTTTTCTCCTCATCATTCTGATAATCTCCAATGGTCCTATTAGTCGTACTTTAATACCTCAAATATACATTTATCCTAACCTACACATTGAGGCTACATCCAGTAGTCCAATGATGAACTCTATATGAGCTCTTACGAAATCTCGCATCTAGACAGACTCCTAACACTCTCGTCTCTGAGTACTATAACTTGTTGCTCTTATACCATTTCTGTAATGCCCCCAAATCCGGGGTCAGGAATCTGGGTTGTCATGCAATCCTTCAATCATGTGTAACCTGCATTAACTCCATAATCCAATAATTCCATATCACAGACCCCCAATCTCACACACTCACAAGTTATAGTCTTAGAAACAACGTACAACAAGTATCATCTGTTATTAAAACTCAAATGTACTTTACAGGATCTCAAACAATTATTCATAACTTCTACACGAAGTTACAATAATTATAACTAATATCGTATACCTATCTGATACTCTGGCCCACCTGAGACAAAGCTGCCATGGATTCTCCCCATGACTGCAAGCGACTAAGTTCCACACCGGCATACTTGTTATCTGTTATGTTGTGTCATTTAAAAGAAAACAAGAGTGAGCTATAATTCCCAGCATAATAATGTACAGTATGAAATGACTGTATGATAAACTCAAGTAAAATGTCATATATGATAAATACATTTTATTCAAAAATAGTTTTCCTTGATGATACACACCTTCTTTTGAAAATAATTCTTTGGTGAATTTATTATCCTGCGGATACCTTAATGGTAAACCCAGCACCTAGGCTTGGGTTACGGTATTGCATCACAATTCCAATTGGAAGAATAGAACATTCGTTGCAGCCACCGCATACGATGATCAGTCGTACTACGGAAATAGTAACCTTTTCTACTAGTAGAAGGACGACACCTTCGTATCCCGGTAATCACCCTTGCTGCATTCGGGCTACGTGTCCCATTTTTTGGGTATACACATACTTCACAAGTTCCTGAGTACATAGAGTATCTTTGCCTGCGGTACCTTTGGTAGTCGATCTAGCACACATAGTACTAGAGTCCACCCCTCCCTTGTCCTTTAACAAAATTCTATCATATCTTGAGAACTCGAACCACATCGAAGTTCCCCCAAGCGTTTCGCTTGTTGATAGAAACAACTTGTTTTATTAGCGTATATATGTATATGTATACGTACTTTCAAATTTTTTGGAGGAAGTACTAAGGATGTGAGTTGACCGTTGTCAACTAGAAAGTAAATAAGGGGGATTTTCTTTTGAAACTATATTCAAAATATTTAAAATAAGTCGAGATAATATTTTCCGACGATTTGAAATTATTCGAATGATTTTCCAAAAATCAGAAGGTATTTTAGATCAGGTTTTATGATTTTGAAATCATAAATAAATCCTTTAATATATAATTAATTGTAATATCCGGGATATATCATATAATTATTTTGCTATTAAATAATTATTATGTGAGTTCAGTATCTATTCTGTGAATTAATTGTTAAGTGTTATTTGTATTTGGATATTCAAAAATAATATTAATTGAGTATTTTAATTTTAATATGTCCAAAATAAAACATAGATAATTGTCATATCTTCCTAATTATTTTTATGTTGATTTATGGATTTATAAGGATCATATGAAATTTATAAAATCTTTTTTTTCCGAGTATTTAAAATCTATTTTATCAAAACGGGAACCAACCGACGTCAACCGTTGTAACATTTTTGGAACCCGAAACTCTTCTGAGAACTCCTCCCTAACCTAATTGTAATATTCCGAGCATATTCCATGTTTCGACTTTTTCGATCCGGCGTACGGTTTGTCCTGCGCGGGTCTCGGCGCAACATTTTCGATACAATATTCATTTCGGTAAATCAATAAAACCCGTATTTTCGATAAATGGGAGCTTTTTATTAAACTATCACAATTATCACTTCGTAATACGTGTAACCAGGCGCTGAGACCAAGACCGCAATACAAATTGTACTGATTTGGATAATTATCCCGAAAACCGATACCGTTTGGATCAGTTTTTACAAATAAATATACCGTTTTATATCCGGAATGATCCAATGGGATACTAATATCCCGTATATATAAATAGCCTTTTTCCGTATTTTATTTCATATCAAAATCATTTGCAGATAGTTAATTCTATAATTTTCAGAGAAAAACCCTAATTACATAAACTGTTCTAAGAATCAAACAGCAAAACGAAGGCGTTACCGATCTCTGTTTTCAAAGCTTGAGTAACCAAAACGAAGGATTTGAAGTGTTCTATCAGATTCTGAGCTTTGTTTCACTGCAGAATCAAAGGTTTATTTTCTGGAAATTTATTTATTTTTGAATTAAATTTATTAAAAATATGAATTTTTGTTCGGATGATTGTTTGTATGATTTGATGATTGCATGTTGTAGAGCTTGATTTCCTGACGATTTTGATATATTATACGTCTGATTTGGAGTTCAATAACATGTTCAAATTTGAGTTTGATTTTCGAATTTTAAAATTAGGGTTTATAACCCGTATGAATGTTGTTTTTTTTTTATCATAGGTAACCCGCAGCCGCTACCCTTCGGGTGCGCACTGGGTAAACCCTACGGGCTCACGCAATAGCCTGCAAACCACGTAAACCAAGGTAAACCGCATTTAAGCGACAGGCTCTGACTCAGGAGGCATAATCATAAATTCTCCTCCCGTGGGATTCGAACCTGTGACCAAGAGGATAGTTTTCCTCTCTTTTAACCAGCTGAGCCAACCCTTGCGGGCACCCGTATGAATGTTCTTAATTGAAATTTGGGGGTTTCTTATTCTGAAATAGATTGATATTGTGGTATATTGTATTGTATTCTCTGTGAAATTTGCAATCTAGTCGTACAAGTTTCATGAATCAACGAGGTCTGTAGAGAAGGGAGTTGTGTTTTGAAGTTTACGTCAAACCCGCCGGAAACCGACGAGTTTCTTGATCAAATTCCGGCCAAGTCTGGGGTTATTGATGAATTTTAATTGCAGATATAGGTTCCTGGTGTTGTGTAGTTTAATTCTGGAGGTGATGGTGGTGGGAGGATGCCGGAGGTGAGTTCTCCGGCCACCCCCGATTTTCCGGCGACTGAAACTGCAAAATTGCAGTTTAGTCCCTGTATTTTTGAAGATAGTGAAGTTTAGTCTCTGTAGTTTGCAAAGTTTTCAAAAATAGGATTCCTGTTTATAAAATATTTAAAAATCATATTTCCTATTTATTTTTATTATAAAAATTCATTTTCAATTTCTGAAAATTCTGAAAATTAATATTTTAATTTCGAAAATTATTTTTAATTCAAAAATAAATCTAAATTAATTAGTTAATTAATTTTAGTTAATTTTTAATTAATTAATTGGTCAATTAATTTGAAAATTAATTGATTAATTGATTTAATTAATTATTAATTAATTTTAATCAATTATTTAATTAGATTTAATTATTTAAAAATGATTTAAAAATTCTGAAAAATAGTTTCGAGCTTTAAAATATTATTCTAAATTATTTCCAAAGCTCGATAATTAGTATAAAATTGTTTCGGAGCCAGAATTGGCCTACCGAACCCTGTTTATTAACCCGAAATTGATCCAACGACCCATTTTAATTCCGAAAAATGTTTTAAAAATCATTTTAAATATCAGAAAGCCTATTTATGACCCGAGACTTCTTTATAAATAATATATCATTGACTACGTGATGTATTATGTGTTATATGTGACTTGTTGATTGACTATCAGTCTATATATTCGGTGTTTACTTGATTATTGCATAACTTTCTATCCGTTAATCGGATTTGGGTAAAACGAAGGGTAGATAGAAGTATGTGTTGAATAAAACTCTATGAGTCGATTATTGATAGATGTTTATGATATGTGAGCAGAAGAGGCAAGGCATAGGAAAGGGAAACGGGTAGTTGAGGAGTAGGACGATCGTGATTGGAAGCGAGTGCAATGTAGTAAGCTAATACCAGGCAAGTGTTCTGAACTTTCTCGAGATATTGTAGTACTTGATAGTCTTGTTGATACTGCAAGTGCTTTGAAGCACTGTACCCTAAACCTTGATTCCAATTATTGATCTTGAGTCGTAACCTGATTCTTTCTAGACCATTAATTGTTGTATACCCAAACACGAACCTCAAGTATACGATCCTACTCCACAAATACATACAAACTAAATATTAAACACTGAACCAGATTGCTTACACAATCAAATCTTTGTATTTTATGCTTTGAAAGACCAAGTCCTTGAAATCCTGAAACATTGATTCCTTTGTTATCCAATTCTTTCATTGCCCAGCATCCAAGCTTTGAAATTACCTTATTGATCCTTACAAGGATTGAAACCCTTTCATTGTTAAACACTCATTGTTGTTAATGATTTTGGTTATTGATTATTATTGCTTATTCTGTTATTATGTTAGAATTGGATTGTTTTTTTATAAAATTATGGACCAGATTCGTGGTTAGACCATATAATGGTCAAGTTAGGCCAATGTGTGCCTTGGATCCAGTAGTTAGAGCAGTGCTGTGTGCTTTGCTCGGGGTTAGTGCGTGACTGATCAGCAACCTAACCTTGGTTTTTAACATGAAAATAAAATATCCAATTCTAAATCATAATCCATTGTTCACTTGATATCATAATCATGTTCACTTGATGATCATTATTCTCAGTTTTATCATTATGACTTGCTGAGCTAGTTAGCTCATTTGTGCGATATTGTTTCTGTTCTTTTCCAGTTAAGAAGGAACCAGTTGGTACCGCGGATCCCCAGTCCAGTACGAGAGCTAGGGGTTCAGGTTGATCGAGCTAAGCTAGTAGGTTTCTTTTGGGATAATTTAAGTCTGTAAAAGTTTGTAATAATGTTTAATACTCAGTTTTGAGTTTGGAATAGTTGGGATTTGAACAGTATATAATATAAGTAGATGTGTGGTTTGTGTGCATACTTTAACCTATTGCGATCCGTGGTAGTTGATAATTAGGGTCACTATATATTATTGTTATCTTTATTATTGTTATAAGCAGGTTATAATTAAGGCGTGTGTGTGTGTGGACCCCAAACTTCTGACCCGGGTTTGGAGGGCGCCACAGGTTTGGTATCAGAGCTACGGGTTATAAGTCACTGACACAAGCCTAGGTTGACGGAAATGGGTAGAGGGTTAGGATTAGAAGTAAGGAATAGAAAGATAGAACGTCGAGAGGTTGAGTGCTTCGGTATATCAGGTATTAGTGTAATTCGCGTTATGGTTCGAGATTCTGATATTGCGATATGATTTCAGATAGCAGCGATGGCCGACTCTTTTATTCTCGTATCAGCTGATCACCCTGAGCCTTCAGTTGAAGTGCCGTCTTCGGATCCACGTCCTGTTGTTCCACCAGTATTGGCTATACTACCTCCACCTGTGTTGCAGCCCGTACCATTGCAGGCTATTCCACCTCCAGGCATGAGGCCACCTATCAGTGGAACCCCACCAGCTGATTCAGATTCCACTGGGCATTCAGTTGCGAGTGCCCCATTCCAGTCTACATTGCCTCCTGTTCCTTACTACCGGTATGAGGCTCTTCTATTGAAGCGTGATTCCTTGTTGGCCGAGATCAGAGAGCTACAACATATCATTAGGACTACTGATGTTGATCGTGGTGTGAGGGAACTTCGAGAGGAGATTCTTGTGACACGGAGGGTTCTTGAGGCTAGGCTACATGGAGCTACATTACCTGGCAGAGGCCCTGATGCACTGATGGGGTGGGCTACTGAGGTGATGGAGGACTTTGAGAGGCCGGCAGGACCAGAGTTTCCCTGGAGCTGAGTCAGAGATTCAGAGATGGAGATGCTGAGCAGTGTTGTTATGGTTATGTAGTATGTACAGTAGTGTGTAGTGTGTATCAGTAGACTTTTGAGTTGTCTTTATAGACTAGCTATGCTGACTAGTGAGTAGGTTGTTGTACCCTTTTGTTTTTACTTCCGAAGCGTCTTTACGCTTGTACTACCTAAAACTTTTGATCTATATATATCAGTACCTTTTTCTTTTCCAGCACTGTCATTTATTTTATTGCACCTGTTTTACCTTACCTTATTTATTGCACCAGTTATACCCCTGTGATACCATGTACCTTGTTTTTCATAACTGTTTATATATTCTGTAAAGAAGCATGTAATTTACTTAGTTACAACTGTTTTCAAAAAGAGATATTTCTGTTTTGCAAAACTATTCTTTTATGCAAAAGATTGATTCAAAAGCTAAATAAGTTGATTGATTCTTTACAGAAAATGCCTCCCAGAAGAAATACTCGCACCATTAACCAGAATGAAGAAACCAACAACAACAACAACAACCAAGATGATACAAACCCAAATGTGAACCCAGGACCCATAGACCCAGCAATAGCCCAGATTCTTCAAATCTTGGCCCAACAAACAGTTCACCTGGCACAACAACAACAAAGACAGACCAACCCCCAGGTAACTTTTAAAACTTTTCAAGCAGTAAACCCACCAGAATTCAAGGGTTCCCTAGAGCCAATTGAAGCAAATGTTTGGTTAAAGGAAATAGAGAAGGCATTTGCCTTGGTGAAAGTAAAAGAGGAACAGAAGGTTGAGTTTGCAAGTTACTATCTGAAGAGTGAAGCCACCTATTGGTGGGAGATGGTGAAGACATTGGAAGGTACAGATGTTATTACTTGGGAAAGGTTTAAGGAATTGTTTTTAGAAAAGTATTTTCCTCAGTTTGTTCAGGATCAAATGGAGCTGAAGTTTTTAGAATTAAAGCAAGGGAACATGTCGGTAACAGATTATGAGGGTAAGTTTGAGGAATTGTCAAGGTATGTACCGTCGTATGTGGATACTGACAGGAAGAAGGCTAAAAGATTCCAGCAAGGTTTGAAACCCTGGATCAGAGGGAAGGTAGCCATTTTTGAATTGGATACCTATGCAGGAGTAGTACAAAAGGCTATGATCGCAGAGACAGAGAGTGAGATGTTCCAGAAGGAGAAAGAAAGCAAGAAAAGGAAAGTTGAGGGAAGTGAGGGTCAGTCACAATCAGGGAAGTTTCCAAATTTTAAGAAGGGCAAGTTTCAGCCAGGGAGAAATTTTAATTTCAGGAAACAGAATGCAGGAGACGGAGGCCTGAGCAACCGTCCAGTTAATATAAATCAGCCAAATCAGTTGAGACTAAATTTTCCAGATTGTCAAGTATGTGGAAAGAAGCATAGAGGAGTTTGTAATAAGTTGAATGTGGTATGTTTCAAATGCAACCAGAAAGGGCACTATTCGAGGGAGTGCCAAAATCAGCCAGCAAGTAAGGATCAGCTTATCCGGAATACAGCAGTAAAGGTTCCAGCCATTGGATTTATGTGCTTTAAATGTGGGAAGCCAGGACATATGGCCAGGGATTGCAAGACATCAGCCCTAGTCAGTAATGCATTAAGGATTATGGGATCTACCCCAGCAGTGAATGAGACTCCAAGGGCTAGAGTTTTTGACATGTCGGTGAAGGATGCGATCCAAGATACGGATGTCGTGGCAGGTACGCTTAATGTGAATTCTTTATGTGCCAAAATGTTAATAGATTCGGGAGCAACTCGATCGTTTGTTTCACAAGATTTTGTTAGTAAGTTAAATTGTCCAGTTGAGTGTTTAAATGAAATAATGACTGTGGAATTAGCAAATCAAGAACGTGTATCTGTTAATCAAGTTTGTGGGAATTGTGAGATTGAGATTTCTAGTAGTAAGTTTTGTGTAGATTTGATACCATTTAAGTTAGGAGAATTTGACGTTATATTAGGGATGGATTGGTTATCTAGGCACGATGCCCAGATAGATTGTCGAAATAAGAAGGTAATGGTGAAAACGCCAGACGAAAGGATAGTAACGTTCAAGGGTAAAAAACAAGTAAAGAAGTTCTTAACGATGATTCAAGCCAAGAAGTTACTACGACAAGGATGTGAGCATTTCATGGCATATGTGATTGACAGAAGTCAAGAACCAACAAAACTTGAAGATATTCCAGTTGTGAATGAATTTCCAGACGTATTTCCCGACGAGTTACCAGGACTTCCTCCAGATAGAGAAATTGAATTTGCGATCGACTTAGCACCTGGAACAGAACCAGTATCCAAGGCCCTGTATAGAATGGCGCCCGTCAAAATGAAAGAGCTAGTGAAGCAATTGCAGGAGTTGCTAGAGAAAGGAGTAATCAGACCCAGTGTATCCCCGTGGGGAGCCCCGGTATTATTTGTCAAGAAGAAAGATGGAAGCATGAGACTGTGTATCGACTATAGGGAGCTCAACAAGCTGACAATCAAGAACAAGTATCCGTTACCCAGAATTGACGATATGTTTGACCAGTTGAAGGGAGCCAAGTATTTCTCCAAAATTGATTTAAGATCAGGATATCATCAACTAAAGATCAAGCCAGAAGATATACCAAAGATAGCTTTCAGAACAAGGTATGGACATTACGAGTTTTTAGTGATGTCTTTTGGGTTGACCAATGCCCCGACAGCGTTTATGGACCTGATGAACAAAATTTTCAAGGAGTATTTGGATAAGTTTGTTATTGTGTTTATAGACGATATTTTAATCTATTCAAAGACGGAAGAGGATCATGCGGAACATGTGAGAACGGCTTTGGAGATTTTAAGGAAAAAGAAGTTATATGCTAAATTCTCGAAGTGTGAGTTTTGGCTACAGGAAGTTCAGTTCTTAGGGCACATAGTTAGTAATGAAGGGATCAAAGTGGACCCAGCAAAGATCGAGGCAATTACGAATTGGGAGAGACCGAAAACACCCACCGAGGTAAGAATTTTCTTAGGATTGGCGGGATATTATCGTCGATTTATTCAAAATTTCTCGAGGATTGCCACACCATTAACAAAGCTTACACGAAAGAATGAGAAGTTTATATGGAATGATAAATGCGAGGAAAGTTTTCAGGAGTTGAAGCGACGATTAATCACGGCACCTGTTTTGTCACTTCCAGATGATCAAGGGAATTTCGTAATTTATAGTGATGCTTCTCACAAAGGATTAGGATGTGTTCTTATGCAGCACGACAAGGTGATTGTGTATGCGTCAAGGTAATTGAAACCACACGAACAAAAGTATCCTACTCATGATTTGGAACTAGCAGCCATAGTGTTTGCTTTGAAGATTTGGAGACATTACCTTTATGGAGAGAAGTGTGAGATTTATACGGATCACAAAAGTTTGAAGTATATATTCACCCAGAAGGAACTTAATATGAGGCAAAGGAGATGGTTAGAATTGATCAAGGATTATGATTGCTCGATTAATTATCATCCCGGTAAAGCGAACGTGGTAGCAGACGCATTGAGTCGGAAGGAAAGGTTGAATGTGTTATCAGTACCTGAAAATATATATAAGGAATTTCAGAAATTGGAATTGAAGATTAAAGTTTGCAAGCCTGAGGAAGCGAAAGTATACAGTATGACTTTCCAACCAGAATTATTTGAGAAAATAAAGAAATGTCAGGAAGATGTAATGGATCAAGATATAAATCGCTTGGTAGGGGAAGAGTTATGCACGCAGAAAGATGACCAAGGTATTCTGAGGTTTTCATCAAGAATTTGGATTCCACCGGTGACAGAGTTAAAGAATGAAATTTTACAGGAAGCACATAGTTCAAGATATTCCATCCATCCAGGAAGTACCAAAATGTATAGAGATTTAAAGAAGAATTATTGGTGGCCAGACATGAAGAGGGAAATTGCGGAATGGGTTAGCAAATGTTATACCTGTCAGAGGGTTAAAGCAGAGCATCAGAGACCAAGCGGATTGCTACAGCCATTACAGATTCCAGAATGGAAGTGGGAACACATTGCCATGGATTTTATAGTTGGATTACCTAGGACAAGGGCTAATCATGATGCCATTTGGGTTATAGTGGATAGACTTACCAAGTCAGCTCATTTTCTGCCTATAAATGAAAGGTTTTCGCTCGACAAGTTGGTCCATATGTACCTAAAGGAAATCGTAGTTCGTCACGGAGTTCCTGTGTCTATTGTATCTGATCGAGATCCAAGGTTTAATTCAAGATTTTGGAAGAGTTTTCAAGAATGTTTGGGAACAAGATTGAATATGAGTACGGCCTATCACCCCCAGACGGATGGCCAAAGTGAAAGAATGATCCAGATAATCGAGGACATGTTACGTGTTTGTGCTATTGATTTCAAAGGAAGTTGGGACGAACATTTACCTCTGGTAGCGTTTGCTTACAACAACAATTATCATGCCAGCATTGGGATGCCACCCTATGAAGCCTTTTATGGACGCAAATGTTGATCTTTAATATATTGGGACGAAGTAGGAGAACGCAAGATACTTGGACCTGAACTGGTACAGCAGACAAAGGAAATTGTTGAAATTATCCAGAAGAAATTGATAGCCGTACAAGATCGTCAGAGGAAATATGCAGATCAGTCAAGGAAAGACATGGAATTTGAAGAAGGAAGCTTGGTATTACTGAAAGTATCACCGTGGAAAGGACTAACGAGGTTTGGAAAGAAAGGAAAGCTGAGTCCAAGATATGTCGGACCTTTTGAGATCCTAAAGCGCGTTGGTAAAGTAGCTTATGAGTTGGCGTTACCACCGCACATGGAGCACATTCACAATGTTTTTCATGTATCGATGCTCAAGAAATATAATCCAGACTCCAGGCATGTAATAGAATATGAGCCAATAGAGCTTCAGGCAGATCTGTCTTATATAGAGAGTCCGATAGAGATTCTAGAAGAGAGGGAGAAAGTATTGAGAAATAAAGTGGTAAAGTTAGTTAGAGTATTGTGGAGAAACCCAAAGGTTGAAGAGTCAATCTGGGAGTTAGAAAGTGATATGAGAGAAAAGTACCCTCATTTATTTTCTTAGGAGATTCTGAGGACAGAATCCTTTTAAGGGGGGAATGATGTAATATCCGGGATATATCGTATAATTATTTTGCTATTAAATAATTATTATGTGAGTTCAGTATCTATTCTGTGAATTAATTGTTAAGTGTTATTTATATTTGGATATTCAAAAATATTATTAATTGAGTATTTTAATTTTTATATTTCCAAAATAAAACATAGATAATTGTCATATCTTTCTAATTATTTTTATGTTGATTTATGGATTTATAAGGATCATATGAAATTTATAAAATCTTTTTTTTCCGAGTATTTAAAATCTATTTTATCAAAACGGGAACCAACCGACGTCAACCGTCGTTACATTTTTGGAACCCGAAACTCTTCTGAGAACTCCTTCCTAACCTAATTATAATATTCCGAGCATATTCCATGTTTCGACTTTTTCGATCCGGCGTACGATTTGTCCTGCGCGGGTCCCGGCGCAACATTTTCGATACAATATTCATTTCGGTAAAACACTCATTGTTGTTAATGATTCTGGTTATTGATTATTATTGCTTATTCTGTTATTATGTTAGAATTGGATTGTTTTTATAAAATTGTGGACCAGATTCGTGGTCAGACCATATAATGGTCAAGTTAGGCCAATGTGTGCCTTGGATCAAGTAGTTAAAGCAGTGATGTATGCTTTGCTCGGGGTTAGTACGTGACTGATCAGCAGCCTAACCTTGGTTTTTAACATGAAAATATAATATCCAATTCTAAATCATAATCCATTGTTCACTTGATATCATAATCATGTTCACTTGATGATCATTATTCTCAGTTTTGTCATTGTGACTTGCTGAGCTAGTTAGCTCATTTGTGCGATATTGTTTCTATTCTTTTCCAGTTAAGAAAGAACCAGTTGGTACCGCGGATCCCCAGTTCAGCACGAGAGCTAGGGGTTCAGGTTGATCGAGCTAAGCTAGTAGGTTTCTTTTGGGATAATTTAAGTCTGTAAAAGTTTGTAATAATGTTTAATACTCAGTTTTGAGTTTGGAATAGTTGGGATTTGAACAGTATATAATATAAGTAGATGTGTGGCTTGTGTGCATACCTTAACCTGTTGCGATCCGTGGTAGTTGACAATTAGGGTCACTGCATATTATTCTTATCTTTATTATTGTTATAAGCAGGTTATAATTAAGGCGTGTGTGTGTGTGGACCCCAAACTTCTGACCCGGATTTGGAGGGCGCCACATTAATAATTTAACATTAATTTATAAATAGTTAAACCTCGAATAGTTAAACTTTTAAAAGAATATTGGAATATTATTCCTCAACTTATATATGTTTAAGTAATATAATCATTTTTTGTATTTAATCTAGTTTGAAATAAATATTCACTAGAGAATACTTCATCCATAATGTTAGATATGAATACAACATAGGGGGGTGAATGTGTTTTGTCTTAAATGTTTACTTTTTGATCGACTTTGGATTTAGCAATTGGTTGTTATCAATGATTTTGTAGAATAGATGTTAAACATAAATAACAATGCAAATATGTAAAACAAAGATCTTCAAAACTCACTTAATTTTATATTAAAAATCAAGCAGTGTTTTGCTACAAAATCTCTAAGTTCTTGGTTTAGAACTTAGCTTCTTTCTTGAGAGAGAATACAATTTCTAATCTATTCTGTCCTACCTTAAACAAAGGACCTCAGTTAACTTTATATGATAGTTAACTTTGGTTTACACGGTGAACAATAAGAAGTGCTAATCACTTTTCTAACCTGTGACTAATCACTTCTATTTAAGGGAAATAAGCATATCTTCATCCACTGTATATTGGTTGATCCTCCTTTGTCAGTTAATCTTCACCATTAATCTTTCACATCTCTCAAGCTGCTTTTTGTAGACTTGTCACTCCAGCTGTGTGAATTATTTGTTGATTTGCAACCTTGGATATTGAACTGTTCTGCAATTATGTACTTAGAGAAATTTCTTCACTTCGAGATCTCCAATTAAGCTGTAGAGAACTCGACATCTTGATAGGCATGTTGGCTTGTCGATATCTCTGAAACTTCATTATTGACTTGACTTATCGACAACTCTGAGTTCTATAGTGAATTTTGGTTTATCGATAACTCAGAGTTCTCTAATGGACTTTGGCTTATCGATAACTCAGAGTTCTCTAATGAATGTATACTTATCGATATCTCTGAGTTCTCGAATGAGTATCTGACTTATCGATATCTCCAATAGCATTTCCTGAGTTCTCGATAGATAATTCCTGAGTTCTCGATAGGTCATTCTGAGTTCTCGAATGACTTCTCTATAACACTAATTATATGACTTGTAGAGATCTTGACTTAGAATGTTTTTCACCAAACAGAATTATTCAACTCCAAGCTTCTTCATAGTTCTTCTGAGGCATGACCTTCTTGATCTTCTTCCAGATAGAATTCTTAGGCTTGACACTGTTTAGGGAAAAATGCTCCAGTCTGCTCCATTTACATTTTACAGACATTAAGTGTTACAAGTATAAATTACAGATTAAGGTTACAATACAACTAATCTTAGGGTTGTCAAGATGACTTAGTCTTGTTATGATACAGGCATGTCTTGCACAACAATCTCCCCCAATTTGTGAGAAGATTGCTTATCACAAATTCATGCCTGTTAACAAGACTAACCCCAAGTTAAAGAATGAAAATAAAACAATACAAAAGCTGATACAACACTTGTACATTGAACATTTGACAGTTTACCATAATTAAGTAAAGACTGAGCTTTCTGATCATTTCTCAATTATGTTCTTAATCTGTACAAGTATTTCTAATTCTTCTAGGATGGGGGTGTCAGTTATAGCCTCCATTAGTTTCAGCAAATCTGGCTTAGGATAATTAGCTAACATCCTTATCCTATATCTTGACAAAGAGCCAGCTTTTACATTCAGAAATCTTCCATCCTTTGATATTCTGCTCTTGCCTGCTGCCTTCAACTCTTCTGATCTTCTAATATACTCATCAATGTCATGCTCATACTTTCTCCTCTTTTCAGCTAGCAAAGCTCTATGCTCATCTCTCATCTCCTCTCTATTAACCACAAACACTGCCAATACTGTTCTCCATGCCTTAGTGGCTGAATCTTTACCATTCATCAAGCTTAGCACCCTTTTCAGTTCAACAATTGAGAGAGAATCCATTAGTCTATTTCCAAGCTGTTCAAAGGACCCATCACTGTAGTAGATTTTAACTTCTTTGATGTTAACAACCCAAACTCTGACCATTCTTTCAGCTAGCTGTTGGAAGTAGTCTTCATCTGAATCAACAACATTCAGAGGTTGGAAATCATCTTGATCAAATATGTTCCAGATGGCTTTTTCACCAAATCCATGATCATTGAGAAATTCAGCTATCAGTTGTCTTCTTCTTTGTCTTCTTTGTCTTCTAAATCTTCTCTTGACCTTGGCTTCTTTTGGACCTATTCCAACTATTTTGAAGTGTGTTTTATGGGGTGGCTTGAATGAAGGTACAGTTTTGAGTCTTTTCAGAGAAGTATGGCTGTGAGTGATTTGAGTTTTGATGAGAGAGTTTGCAGTGAGCTTGTAGAAATATTTAGACTTAGAGGTTTGAGGTTGAGCAGTTTTTGATGAGGTTGAATGCGAAGGTTTAGCAATTGGTATTTGGATATTTAGGGTTTGGAGGGATTGTGAGGTATCATTCTTTTGTCTTTGTCTCCTTCCACCTCTCCTTTGAGTCTCAGATCCACTTTTCTTCTCCTTCTCATTCTCACTATCACTTTTTCCACCAATTGCCTTGCTGGATTGACTTGAGTTTGAGCCAGAAGAGTTTTGACCATCTTTCTTCTGCTCATCATCACCCAAGTCATCTTTGTTGATTTGAGTTTTAGGCAAATTGGCTTCAGGGTTATCAATGTATCTCCTCAGAATCTTGATCATAGCTTCATCTTCACTAGTCTTCAATTTCTTACTTTTCAGCCCAGACTCAAGCACCATTATCAGTCTTCTGTTGGCCATGACACAGTTTTTAGGTACTTAGAAATGTTTCAGTTGTTTGGTTGTAGAGCAGATATAGTGCACCCCTTTGCTTGGATGTAGATAGGCTTCTGGGAATGCAGCTTCATGAGCCTTCTTCAACTCTGCTAGTAGCATTTTCTCTTCATTGGTGATTATCCTGACCTTGTTAATCAAAATATCCACCTTAGATGCTCTTCTAGAAATTAGATAATTGATATTGACTTGTATACATCTGTCTACACCAGAATCATTAAGATTGATCACTATCATTTTCTCCAAAAACTGGTCCTTGACTGGGATCTGCAGCACCCTGATGTAATTGATAGTCTTTTCCAAGGTCTTTTTGTAAGTGAAGAAGTTGTTGTTGAGAGAGTTTCTTAGTCCAGTGAGCAAATTGTCAAACTCTTGTGTCATTCCTGGACCTTGGGCAGCCATAAGGAGCCTCTCTTGTTCTAGACCTTGTACTTGACTTTTGAGTTTTGATTGGCCTATCCTTGCATCTATCTCCCCCTTAGTCTTGGTGACAGGCATGAGTAGGGGAGTAGGAATCTCAGGTCTTACAGCTTCAGGCAATGCTGGCAGTGGTATGTTGAGTTTTCCCATAATGGCTCCCAAAGCAACTGTATTCTGCATTTGTAAATGCTTATGGGACTCCACTAGGGCCTGAATATCATGCTGTTGACTCTCAACCAATGTGGTTAGAGCTCTGACTTGTGAAGATAAACCTGAGTTGGAAGCTTGAAGTGAAGAAATTTGATCTTGAAGTTCTTTTATTTGAGGAGTAGAGGTAGTGGAGACTGTTGTAGCTGAGAAGGACCCAAATTGTTCATCAACAGCTTTTCTGACACCCTCCATGAGAAGAAATGAAGGCTCATACCTAGCAGTATGCATTTGATTTAGCTTGACCCTGGTATCATTTGAATTTATGATATGAGCTTTAACTTGTTCACACATGGCCTTGAAAGAACTCTTCATATTTGACACTTCCTTCTCCATGGAGGCCAGATTCATCCTTGACATTTGCTCAGTGAAATACTGGAATTTATTCTTGATGTCCTTTTGAGAAGGCACAATGTCATCCATCTTTTCCTTGATCAGCTTCCTGATTTTATCTTCATGTCCAATCAATTTTACTTCAAGGGCCATTCCAAAGAGATGGAAAGCCTTGAGTTGAGCTTTGTGCACATCCATGATGGCATCATAGACTTCAGGAGGAGTGAGAGATTTAGCATTGCTTCCCATGGTAGTTATGTACTCCCTCCTGAATCTAGCCAAAACTTCATCCATTTCTGCCACATGGTCATCAGACAACCAAGCATCTATATTTCCATCCTCTTCAGCCTCATCTACTATCTTCTCCTTCTGTTGTTCAACCTCTTCATTAAAGCATAGTAGTATAGCTTGATAGTCCTGGTTCCCCATGTCTGAAGTGAGCAATTGCTGAGAGAGATTGGCCAATCCTGAGATTTAATCTACCAACATATCATCAACTGTAGAAGGCTGAGCTTCTATATCTTGTAGCCATTGAGCCATGACATGTAGTTGGCTAGATTGAGATGTGGATGGCTGCTGAGAAATGTCCAGATTACCACCTGTGACTGAAGTCACAGTTTGACTCACAGATAAATTTGTGGTTTTGACAGTTTGTTGTTCACCACATGTAGTGGGAACCTCCATTGGAATTGGAGAGGATTTGACTGGGTTACTGTCATGTACACCAGCCTCAAACCTTTGTGCACCTTGCAGAGCATTGTCAAATAAATGTGATGAACTTGCCACTCCCATAACAGGGTCATTGGCAATTGTACTCCTAACTTCAACTGCCAAGGCAATTTCAGCTAGGGTTTTGAGGGGAGTTGTTCCTTCTAGAGGAACCTCCAATTGAATTGGAGAGGATTTAGATAGCTCTCCCTCAAGAGTACTACCCTCAAACCTATTCATCTGTGAAGATGATTGTGCACATTAAGGTGCAAGAGTGACCATGGGGTCTTCAGTAAAAACTGATGAAACCCCCATGTTTTTGATGGTGTCATCAAGGTCTATCCCAGCTAGTAGCCTCTCACCATCTAGATGTTGGTTCTGGGTGGTGATCACGGTTTCATGAATCATGTCACTTGAGTGTTGGTGCACTTGAGAATCAGATTCAAGTGCTCTATATGATGAAGAAATTTGAGAGATTAGAGAAGTTTGCTCAGTTGTGAGTGTTGGCAGCTCCCCCTGAATGGATGAGGGAGCTTCAAATGATGTTCCCTCAATGTGTGTGCCATCCTTATTTCTTCTACCATACACTCTAGGTGCAGGTTGTGCTGACTCAGTACCGGATGCATTGGGGTGAATGCTCTTTTCAATAGATACACCCTGTTGAGAGGATGCATCTAGTAACTGTTTACTCCCCATTTGTTTAACTGTGCCCTTTTGGGAGGACACAGAGGTGTTTTGAGTGGTCAACTCAGGTATCTTACTCTTCTTTGGTCTCTTGACCAAGGGTGACTCTGGTTCAGTTTGAACTGTTTCACTCTCATTTACAACAACAAGGGTTGGTTCCTTTCTCTTCTTTTTACTCACTTCAGTCTTTTGAGAGACTAAAGTGGTTGATTTGCTAACATCTAGTGGTTTAGAAGAAGGGGCTACAGCTTTGGAAGGTCCTTGTTGGTGTGCCTGTGTTTGTACTTCCACAGGCTCAGGAACTATAGCTGAACTAGCAAATTGAGGAGCCCTCATGTCTAGCATAGGGTAAGGATAAGTCCCGAATCTCTCCAACATAAATGGAGTGATTCTAAGACTTACACTCACCTTATTCTTTATAGTAAGTGAGCCAAATATTATTTTGGACACTTGCTTACAATTGCCAATTCTATTACTATCAATACCAGCTAACAAATGTATGTCAATTACTTTATGAGCTAAAGTAGACATAATAAACCTTGGCAAAAAGATTTCTTTACCTCTATTCTTCAAAGGCATAGTAAGCCTGGTAGCCAGCTCCTCCAGAATTAGAGCCCCAACATTCAGATGCCTGTTGTGAGCTATTGAGAACACCAGCTTCTGCACCATATTTGAGATGTTGTCAAAGCCAGTTTTCTGCAGGTGAAAGCCCTCACTACAGAATCAAACACAAAGGACCATTCCTTCATAAGGTTTGTCCGATTCAGGCTTGCCAAGTTGATTGAGCCACTGTAGTTGATGAAGTCCATGAATTCACTCATCTCATCTGCAGTTGGCATCTCTCCATAGTTCTTAGTTGGCAATCCCAAGGCTGTATTCACATCAGCAGCTGAAAACTCAATTTCTTGGCCTCTAATTGTGCAGGTGACCACCATAGAAGTGACATTCTCTAGAACAAATGTCTTAGTTATAACTGATGTCCAAAATTCATGAAGAACCTCTAAATACAGCACAGGACTTGCAGTTAATGCACCTGCAATATAGGATTCAGAAAGAAACTTCACAAACCCCTTGAAACTATCAGGGGCTTGGTTAGCATCAAGAAAAGCAATAAAGTTGGTTCCCTTCTCTGGAATGATAGCTCTAACAATGTTTTGTGCCATTTTAGTGTTTAGAAGTAGTGGATAAGAAAAAGTTTTGAGAAAGGAGCAAAAACGAGAGAGAAATCGCCTTTTTTCTGAAAGCTAGGTCACTTGAGATCTCGAAAAAGTGTAAGTACAGTGTATGTATCGAGAAGTTGGGGTATTTATTAGAAAAAGTAAAATACTTATCGAGAAGTCAAATAAACGTTTGATATTAAACTTATCGAGAATTAATTTTGAATTTGAAAAAGGTACATTCGATAAGTCATTTTATTAATTCTTTTCGAGAACTAAGAAATGATTTATCGAGAACTCTGATAAATGCCCAGTTTGTCCGAAAATGGACTAAAAATGATTATAATTTATTTGAATTGAATCAAATTGAAATCAGAATAAATTTTCCAGAAGTATTTGTCTAAAATAATTCATTGAATTAAATTATTTTAGTTCTGAGTTATTGATAAGTCTCAAAATATCCTTGTTGAGAACTCTATGAATTAACACTATTAGAGAACTCTACATGGTCTTATCGATAAGTCATAATACAGCTTATCGAGAAGTCATTCGAGAAGTCTGTAAATAGACTTATCGAGGACTCACTCGAGAACTCTAAAATGACTTGTCGATAAGTCATCTCAGTTCTCTATACCTTTGAGTACTGTTATTCTGCCTTGTGTTAATTTTACACATTTAAGATGTAAATTAACAACTACGCAGTTTACTTAGAAGTTGAAATATTCTAAGTTAATTTTTGAGTTTAAAAAAAAATATACAGAGATTCTGAAATATTTATAATTCATATTTCAATTAATTTCCAATTAAATCAAACTAGGTTGATTTATTAGAAATTAATTTGCTGCAACACATTAACTGAGTTCTTGCCTTAGCATGAAGAATTGAGCATTCCAATTTCACTCACAAGTCTAGTGAAGGTTGCTTCATCCAAAGGTTTAGTAAAAATGTCAGCTAATTATTTCTCTGTTGGAACAAAAATGAGCTCAATGGTACCATTTGCAGCATGTTCCCTGATAAAATGGTACCTAACATCAATGTGCTTTGTTCTAGAATGATTAACTGGATTAACTACTATAGATATGACACTAGTATTGTCACACATAATAGGAATTTTGTGTAACACTAGACCATAGTCCATTAGCTGATTTTTAATCCAAAGCACCTGAGCACAACAACTTCCAGCAGCTATATATTCAGCCTCAGCTATAGAAATTGACACAGATTGTTATTTCTTACTATACCAGGATACAAGTCTTTGACCAAGAAATTGACAGCTTCCACTAGTACTTTTCCTATCAACCCTGCATCCAGCAAAATCTGCATTTGTGTATCCAACAGCTTCAAAACCAGTTCCCTTAGGATACCATAATCCCAAGTTTGGAGTTCCCTTTAAGTATCTGAAAATCCTTT
This sequence comes from Apium graveolens, assembly GCF_009905375.1. NCBI lineage: Eukaryota > Viridiplantae > Streptophyta > Magnoliopsida > Apiales > Apiaceae > Apium > Apium graveolens. Next base: position 238,562,426 of record NC_133648.1, on the reverse strand, counting down.
TCACAGCCATCAAATGTGATTCCTTTGAACTGGCTTGAAATCTAGCACATAGACAAGTAGCAAACATGATGTCTAGTCTACTAGCAGTCAAATAAAGCAATGATCCAATCATCCCTCTGTAGCTTGAACTATCCACACTCTTGCCTTTCTTGTCTTCATCTAACTTGGTTGCAGTAGACATTGGTGTAGATGCAGGTGAGCTATCCACCATACCAAATTTCTTCAATAAGTCATTCACATATTTGGTTTGGCTGATGAAAATACCATCACTTCTTTGACTAACTTGAAGGCCAAGGAAGTAACTCAATTCTCCCATCATGCTCATTTCATACTTACTCTACATTAGCCTAGAGAATCTTTGACAAAGCTTTTCATTTGTAGAACCAAAGATGATATCATCCACATATATTTGAACTAGGATCATATCTCCACCAATAGTACCTCAAGTAAAACCATGTTTGAGTAGAAATTCTAATTGTGTGTCATACCAGGCTCTAGGTGCCTATTTCAATCCATATAGAGCCTTGAGTAATTTGTAAACAAAGTTAGGAAATTCTAGATCTTCAAAGCCAGGTGGCTGTTGCACATAAACTTCTTCTTCTAGTTCACCATTAAGAAAAGCACTTTTGACATCCATTTGATACACCTTGAAATTTGAGTGTGCAGCAAATGCCAGAAAAATTCTTATTGCTTCTAGTCTTGTAACAGGAGCAAAAGTCTCAGCATAGTCAATTCCCTCTTCTTGTGAGTAGCCTTTAGCAACCAGCCTTGCTTTGTTTCTAGTAATAATTCCATTTTCATCCATTTTATTCCTGTACACCCACTTAGTTCCAATTATGCTTCTATTCTTTGGTGCAGGGACTAATTTCCAAACTTTGTTTCTCTCAAACTGATTCAGCTCCTCCTGCATAGCACATATCCAATCAGGATCCAATAGACCTTCTTCAGTTTTCTTGGGCTCTACTTGAGATAGAAAACATGCATGTAGGCATTCATTAGCAGTTGCACTTCTAGTTCTCACACCAGCTGAGGGATCACCAATAATAGCTTCTACTGTATGACTCCTATCCCACTTTTTAGAGTGTGTCTGTTGACTAGTGCCTTCATCATTTTCTTCATTATTACCATGACTGTCATTTCCATTCCCTCCTTCTCCCCTTCTCCCCCCTGAGTTTGTGCCATCAAATTCAGGTGTCTGAAGAGAGCTTTCATTCCCATGATTTTGTTCAGAGGTCTCTTCATTTGACATTTGTTGTGCCACAACTTCATCTTTCTCATCAGAATCACTATCAATGGTTAGATTCTCAAATGCAAGGGCTTCAGCATCATTTACATCAAGGTATTCCAAGCCTGGACACTTGTCATCATCAAAAGTCACATCTGTGCTTTCCATAATTTTCTTTTGATCAATCACATAAACTTTGTAGGCTGTTCTTTCCAATGAATAATCCAGAAAAATTGCTTCAAAAACTTTAGAGTCAAATTTTCCCACATATTCAGAGTTGTCTTTTAGAATATAACACTTGCTTCCAAACATATATAGATGCTTCACTGTAGGCTTCTCGTTAGACATGATTGAGTAAGGTGATTTTCCATGAGCTTTGTTGATGAGATATCTGTTTTGAGTTTAGCATGCAGTATTAATAGCCTCTTCCCAAAAACTGGTTGGCAACTGAGCATCTTGTAGCAAGGTTCTAGCAGCTTCAACCAATGTTCTATTTTTCCTCTCAACTACTCCATTATGTTGAGGTGTTCTAGCTACTAAAAATTCTTGAACAATGCCTTTGCTTTTGCAGAATTCACTTAATGTTGAGTTTCTGAATTTTGTTCCATTATCACTCCTCAATCTTTTCACACTAACTTTTCCTTCAGCTTGCTTCTCAATTTTCTTGATGTGCTCAATTATAATGTTTGGAGTTTCATCTTTAGAGTACATGAACTCAACCCAAGTGTATCTTGAAAAATCATCAACCATGACAAGGGCATATTTGTTCCTTGAAATGGACAAGATATTTACTGGCCCAAACAAGTCCATGTGAATAAGTTGCAGAGGTGCACTTATAGAATTCACAGATTTTGACTTGTGACTTGATCTTTTCATTTTTCCTTTCTGACAAGCTTCACAAACTTCCAGTTGAGCAAATTCCAGACTGGGCATGTCTCTCACAAGCTCCTTCTTGACTAAGGTGTTGATTGCTTTGAAATTCAAGTGAGATAGCTTCTTATGCCACAATTTGCTTTGCTCTTCTGATGCCTTGGTGTAGAAACAACACACTCCATCCTTATTTATTGAGTCTAAGTCTGCAACAAACAAGCTTCCCTTTCTTACTCCTTTAAGAGCAATTTCACCAGTCTTTTTGCTAATAAAAGCACAATCTTCTTTGTTGAAAACAACTTGAAAACCTCTGTCTGCAAATTGACTAACACTTAAAAGATTTACTTCTAATCCAGCAACCAGTGCTACATCTTCAATGATAATATTTCCAGAAATAATCTTGCCATATCCCATTGTGAATCCTTTGATGTTGTCTCCAAAGGTCACCAAAGGGCCAGCCATCTCCTCAACTTGTGATAGCAGGGCCTTATCACCTGTCATATGCCTGGAACATCCACTATCAATGATCCATATGACCTTCTTTCATTTGCCCTGCACACAATGAGGATTAAGTGTATTTATCTACCCAAGCTGTGTTGGGCACTTTCTTCTTATTAACTGATTTTGCAGAAGTAGAATGAGAATTTTCAGATAAAATGGAATTCATAGACTGTTGAGCATTTTCCCTTTCAGATATAGAACCAACTTTTGATTTTATGAGATCAATTCTCAATTTGTGGCAACTCTTCATCACTTTCATGTTGCAGGGAATGCAGTCAAACTTGTCACAGAATGAATAGGGATCATTAGCCTTATCTTCATTGTACTTGCAGACTCCTTCAGGTGGATTGCTACAATCTTTTTACAAAGGTGAGTTAGGTGATTCATTGATCCACAATTCTCACACCTCTTTCTAGGAGCATCTGTAACATAAGCAAAATTATTGCTTTTGTTCATCCCAATCTTTCCATTTATATTCTTCTTTTTCTTTTTGACCTCTTCAGTTTTAATCTCCTTCACAGGCTCCTTAGTTTCTTGATTGGCTTTTAGTGTTCCAATAGAGATAGAAGACTGAGTTGTCTCATCATTTTTCTTTTCCTTGTCCTCATCAGCTATCTCCTGTTTGATGATCAACTCTTCTTCACTGAAGTTCTCCTCACATGCCTTGAACAAAGGTGATTCAACTTTCTTCAAAATAATTGGAACATTCTCAGTTTCAGTTGATTTTCCTTTGTCACTGACAGACTTCTTTTTGTTGTTCAAACCCTCATAATCAAGACCAATGGCAATGTTTGCACATGGCTTGTTCTTTTCATGATATTGGCTAATCAACTCAGAAGCATTTTTGAAGGATTTCAGCTTCACTTCATACTTCTCCAGCCTTTCTCTCAATACTGCTTGAATTTCACTTGCACACTTTAATTTGTTCTTTAAGTATGCATTTTCTTGCTTAGCAGCATCAAGCTCAACCAGCAACAATTCAGTCTCTTGTTTTTCACTCTCAAGTTTTTTATTGATCTTTTTCAATCTGCTAACTTCCTCATTTGCAGCAACCATGCTTGTATGAATGTGGAACATTTCTGTGCTCATCTTTTCAATAGTTTCCTTATATTGACTCACATTTAAATCAATTGTGGTAAGAGTTGGTACCTGTGATTTAGATGATGAAGAATCTCCTTGCTCCAAGGCCATGAGTGCATAGTTTCCAACTTCTTCATCTTCATCATTATCTGAATCATCCCAGCTTTTGCCCTCAGCAATATAAGCTTTCCCTTGTTGCTTCTTTAAAAGAGCATCATACTTTGCTTCCAATTCAAGATAGGCTTTGTCTTTCTTTTCCTTCTTGGGTTTCCTACATTCTGTAGCAAAATGGCCCAACTCATCACAATTAAAGCACCTTATGTTTGATCCATCAACAGATCCAGTTTTGTAGCTAGTTTTGCTATCAGGAGTGTACTTCCCTTTTCCTTTTCAGCTGCAGTCTTTGTTGAAGGACTGTCCTTTGCTCTTCAAAAATCTTGGTTTCTTCACTATAATGTTATAGAATTTTCTAACCAAGTAAGCCATTGATTTTTCTGGCTCATCAAGCTCATCAAGAGTGTATAACTCATCTTCTTCATCCAATTCCAGTATGACTTGCTCTTTAGTGTCATTGACTCTTTTCTCACTTGTAGAAATTACTGGAGTTTCGGATCTTTGCTCATCATTAGAGGTCTGGCCATCATTCACAATCAGTGCACTTGAGCCATCCATTACGTATCCTTGACCAGCGTTTAATGATTTCTTTTGAATCATTTCAAGTTCATAAGTTTTCAGAACCCCATAGAGCACTTTTAGTGTGATTCTACTCAAATCCCTTCCTTCTCTAATTGCAGAGATCTTTTGTTCCAAATGATCAGGGAGAGTAAGCAAGAACTTCAAATTCACTTCTTCAACATCATAAAATTTATCATGAAGCTGCAAGTCATTTATCAGCTTATTAAACCTTTCAAACACATCAGTAATACTTTCCTTTGGTTTAGCCATAAAACCCTCATACTGAGAAATCAATATCCTTCTTTGATTTGACCTAACCTCCTTAGTTCCTTCACAGAGTATCTCAATCTTTTCCCAGATCTGTTTAGCAGTGTCACAGTTGACAATGTTATTATACATTACATTGTCAAGTGACTCAATTAGTATCAGTTGCAAAGCACTGTCTAGGGAAACTTTCTCTCTTTCATTTTCAGTATACTCAGAGGCATCCTTGGGAGCATAATGAGCTGGAATAACCATGTCTCCATCTGTGGTTTCCTCAACTCTAACCATAGGAGTGAAGGGCCCATTCTTGAGGATCCAAATGTAAAGATGATTGGCCATTCTTATAAACAGCAACATTTTCTTTTTCCATAAAGTGTAGTTGGCCTTATCAAAGGGAGGAATATTGATACTACTGATTTTCTGTGTATTCATTTTTCCAAGATCTAATATGTTTACTTTCAGATTTTGCTCTGATACCACTTGTTAGATATGAATACAACACAGAGGGGGGGGTGAATGTGTTTTGGCTTAAATGTTTACTTTTTGATCGACTTTGAGTTTAGCAGTTGGTTGTTATCAATGATTTTGTAGAATAGATGTTAAACATAAATAACAATGCAAATATGTAAAACAAAGATCTTTAAAACTCACTTAATATTATATTAAAAATCAAGCAGTGTTTTGCTACAAAATCTCTAAGTTCTTGGTTTAGAACTTAGCTTCTTTCTTGAGAGAGAATACAATTTCTAATCTATTCTGTCCTATCTTAAACAAAGGACCTCGGTTAACTTTATATGATAGTTAACTTTGGTTTACACAGTAAACAATAAGAAGTGCTAATCACTTTTCTAACCTGTCACTAATCACTTCTATTTAAGGGAAAAGTGAGATTTCCATATCTAGATTAGCATATCTTCATCCACTGTGTATTGGTTGATCCTCCTTTGTCAGTTAATCTTCACCATTAATCTTGCACATCTCTCAAGCTGCTTTTTGTAGACTTGTCAATCCAGCTGTGTGAATTATTTGTTGATTTGCAACCTTGGATATTGAACTGTTATGCAATTCTGTACTTAGAGAAATTTCCTCACTTCGAGATCTCCAATTAAGCTGTAGAGAACTCGACATCTCAATAGGCATGTTGGCTTGTCGATATCTCTGAAACTTCATTATTGACTTGACTTATCAACAACTCTGAGTTCTCTAGTGAATTTTGGTTTATCGATAACTCAGAGTTCTCTAATGGACTTTGTCTTATCGATAACTCAGAGTTCTCTAATGAATGTATACTTGTCGATATCTCTGAGTTCTCGAATGGGTATCTGACTTATCGATATCTCCAATAGCATTTCCTGAGTTCTCGATAGACAATTCCTGAGTTCTCGATAGGTCTTTCTGAGTTCTCGAATGACTTCTCTATAACACTAATTCTGTGACTTGTAGAGATCTTGACTTAGAATGTTTTTCACCAAACAGAATTATTCAACTCCAAGCTTCTTCATAATTCTTCTGAGGCATGACCTTCTTGATCTTCTTCCAGATATAATTCTTAGGCTTGACACTATTTAGGGAAAAATGCTCCAGTCTGCTCCATTTACATTTTACAGACATTAAGTGTTACAAGTATAAATTACAGATTAAGGTTATAATACAACTAATCTTAGGGTTGTCAATATGACTTAGTCTTGTTATGATACAGGCATGTCTTGCACAACACATAATAAATGAATAGTTAATAAATATTTGTTATTCGGGCAATAAAATATAATTGAGGGAATACGATCTTTGGAAATTGCTTTAATAAAAGTTCGAGGTGTTTAATATTTCATAAGTGGATGTTGATTCCCTTGGAATAAAATAATTACAGATTTTTAATCGTCGAAAACATCTCCGGGATGATTCCCGGGTTTATATTTTATAAAACAAAACTGACCGAATCTCGGTCTTACGACTTATACATCACACTCTACTATAGCGTTAATATTCTTAATTAAAACACTTCCGGAATACTTCCGGGTTTTCATCAATTCTTACCGACCGATCCTTGGTCTAAATCATATACGTACCACGCTACTCACTAGCGTCAATGTTTTCAAATATAAACTCTTCCGGGATACTTTCGGGTTTTTATAACTTACTCCGACTGACTCTCGGTCTAAATATAACATTTCAACTTGGTATGAACATATACCAAAAATTATCAATAGTTGAGCAATGTAATATATCTCAATTTCGTAAAACGGTTTAAAGCAATCTCATGCATATATCACAGTTTATAAAATATTCACAACACAACAGTTCTCAAAAGATAGGGCTTGAAAACTTGTCTGGGTATCTTGAGGTGGAGGATGCTCTAGGTTTCGCTCGGAAATCTATAATCATAAACACAAGTCGTTTGGTTAGGTCCCTTTCTAATTTACGGCTACCCGCACTCATGCGCTAATCATTATGCACCCTCTCAACTTATATTACCCTTATTATTTCTTTAAATCCTTATTCACATTATGGTCGCTTCCTTTGTCAAAGTATCTTAAGTCCATTTTCATTTTCGTCGTCAGCTCCGCTTATGGATTATACAGTTTCTAATCCCGCGGTCTCGGCTCCGATAATTTTATAAAATTGAAAAATCATTATTTTCACTTTAAATTTTATGGCAGTTAGGAAACTAAATTTACTACTCTCTATAAAAATTGCATGATTTATGAACATTTTTAAGTCGATCCTTTTTATTTTCAAAGTTCGTAATTCGTAGCAGTTTTTGTCGCGTAAATCACTTTTAGTAAAATGACCATAACTTTTGATCCGTAAATTAGAATCAAATGATTCAAGCGCCTAAGCGATCCTTATAACATTGTATATCATAATTGAGGGTTATTTTTCAAGAAACTATAGTTTATGTCTTCGGGACTTTCTGCAGAAACTTAATACTTAATGTTATGTTTTGTTCGTTTTAGCGAGATTACGGTTACGATCGGAGTTTCGTTTATGTCTTAAATCATTATACTACCACCAACAATCAACATATCATCATCACCACACTAACTCCTCTCAAGAACATCATGTTCTTGAGGCAACAACAACCAACCCTAAATCTACTTAGCTAAACATCAAGATTACAACAATAATTCCACCAAAATTAGGTTTACAACTATGTTCTAAAAGGATCTTAAACTTAAATCTTAAATAAGGTTGGGTCAAATATTTATACCTTTATTTAGATCTTGAGATGTATTATTGATGATGGTGAAGTCTTGGGAGTGCTTAGTATGTTTTTTGGAACCAAAAACAACCATTAAAATCAAGAAACCAAATAAGAGTTACTATTCACACTATTCATTATCATCTTTGTTGAATTTATTTCACCCATCAAACCTTGATAAAAAGAGCTCAAAGATTTATCTTACCTTAGTTTGGTTGGTAGGAAGCTTGAGAATTAATGGGATGATTTATCCATGGCTAGGGCTTGATGATTTATTTTTGATTTCTTTATTTTAGAGAGAAGGGCCGAATGGAGCTTTGTTTAGGGAGAGAGAGAGAGAGAGAAATTTTGTGTTGCTTCTTGGGAGCTTCTTGAAAATAATGTGGTAATAGCTTGTAGTTTATTTTTATTCCTTAGTATATATCCTAGGATTTGATCTTGGTTGCCAAATCTTGAGACAAAACTAGCTAGCCTTTGTAGTTTACAAGTTAAGCTACTTTGTTTAGCTCTTGACCTCACTATTTGCTAGCCCTTGGTTGATCATCCTATGCCTTAGCTCACTATTTGATAAAGTAACCATGGTTACTTTTCTATCATGATTAGTTAGTGCATTACGTTTATTTAATCGTGTACGCGTTCGCTCAGTCGCTTAAACGTTTCCGTAATACTTTCTCGTAAATGGTTCGTGACGTAATTTCCTTTCGTATTTATTTCTTATGTTTTGAATTATCATATTTGGATATAAATACATAGGGTTTTAAATTCGTAATTATATTATGATTCCCGTAATCCTCGTCGATTCGTAAATATGGTCATTTTTTCAAAGTTCGTTTTCTTCGAAAACTGATACCGTTTACATACACTCATTTGGTACGTATAATCATAATATCAACTCCGAAATTCATTTTCTCGTGCACTACGTAAACGTTTTTACAAAGTCTCAAAATTTTGAGTTATTACAGTCACCCTCAGTTTGGTGAAGCTAAAGATGAAGAAAATAGAAGACGGAGAGCTCTAGAAAGAAGATTGAAGCAGGCTACTAAAGGAGGAAAAAGGAAATCGGAGATGCCTGCGACTTCAAATATAACTGAGAAAAATTTAGCTGATGATCAAAAGAAGAAGGAAGCAAGACAAGAGTGGGCAAAAGGGATTAGAAGGAAGGCCAATGCAAAAAGGCCAGCAACTGAAAGGGAAATGATCAAGCTCAATATACAACTACAAGTCAACCAACTGTGTCCACTGAGGAACATGTTGAAGTCAAGGTTTATCCAGGAATCAACTTTCATGGTGAGCCCATCATTCCCAAGGATGAACCCATAGATTGGGACAGTCTACCTTTACTTGATTTGAACCTTCCAGTGCCCACCAAAAAGAAGAACAAATGAAAGAAGAATATTATGGGAGTCAAGTCAAATCCACCTCAATAGAAAGTGATCTCCAAGCCTAATCCCAAAGTCAAAAAAGATGATCAATTGTTCATATGTGACATCAAGGAATTCTCAGACCTTAATCTCTACCTGGATGAGCTTAATGAAGTAAGGGGAATTGCTGCGAACACCAAGCTACCAGAAAGATTAGTGTTTAAATACAAGAGAGGCAACTAGATCATTTGACCTCTATACAGAGTCCTCAATGAAAGCCACATTGTTCTAATGAAGGTGTTCTCTTCTATGAAGAACGACTTTGGTTTCACAAAAACAGTCAAAATTGAAGTTCTCAATAAGATCAACCAAATTAGACAAAGCTGGAGAGATCCAAATGCATTGCCTAGAGTTTTAACTATCCCACATACTGGTGATACAGTTCATTTGAGACCTTACTGGATGATGAAGTTTAGAGATGAAAGGGGAGTCAAAATATTTTTCAGACTTGAAGACCAGCTGCAAATATCTAGCAATGAAACTCTCAGAAAAATGCAGGATATGCTGGATCCAATGAAGGTAATGAAGCTGAATTCCATAGACAACTCCAACATCAAATTGAGGAGAATGACAAGAAGCTGGGGAAGAGGTCTAGAGTTTCAAGGAGAAAAAAATGATCAGCTCAGGCTAAAGGAGCATCTTGAAATGACATGTAACCATACTCAACTTTCTTTATTCAAATTTTATTTGAAGCATTTTGCAACTTATTTACTGCTCACTGTCTTAGTTTTTAATTAGATTATTTTGTTATCATCAAGTTAACCTGAATTTATGCCTATAATTCTAGTAGACATAAATTGGGGGAGATTGTTAGGAATATGTTGTACGCTTGATGATAACTCAACAAAACACTCTAAATAGATAAGTTAAATAATTATGTAACCATCAAAGTGATGGAGTAGCTTATGTTTTAATAAGTTTGTAGCACATTCCTGTATACTACAATATTTTAGATGTTTAGAAGTTGTTAGAAATTCTAAGTCATGTTGATTACTAGCAAGATATGCATAATAGGTTTACTAATTATAAATAGATGATGCATTGTAATTCTGCATAAGGGAAAGAGTATCAACTGCTAAGGAAACACTATCAATGGATAATCTGCAAATCTCTCAACGGATGACTCAAGGCACCTTCAACGGATGATTCATAACAGACTCAATGGATAATGCTGAAGTCTCAAAGAACAATCAGATCTGAATAGCAGTTGAAAGCGACTTGACAGTCACATGGGTTGATTGTATACAAATGGAATGTGACAACTTGTAATCAGGATTATGAAGATCAAGAAGCATTTCCATTTCCATGCAAAATAGGGACGTTGAAATATGCTATATCTATCGGGATTTCATGGGACAGAGAAATAAAGAAACATGTGATTAGACCTAGATAATAGACGTATGTTTTATCTTATTACACATGTAACTTGGTGATATATAAACCAAGAGTAGCAAGAGTTATTTTAAGAGATAAGAAATTAATTAATCAAGAACAAGAGAGCATTTGTAAGCTGCATTATTAGTACTCTCAAGTTCAGTTTGTAAGAACTCTTGTAAGCAGCTGTGTGCTTTTGCATCATAGAGATCTTCTACATTTATATATATCTCTGGTGGAAAAATCAATCCACCAGAAATTTTTTAAACACTCTTGTTTATTTACTTTGTGTTTGAATACTTGAATACTTCTTATTCGCAATTAGCTTATTCAAACAATGTTATATATATATTTGTAAGAAGTTTTTAAATTTCCAAAAGAAACCTGAATTCCATTCAACCCCCCCCCCCGGTAATTTTGTAGTTAGATTGTTCGGGAATAGCAAAAATCCACTATCGTATTTTCCTTTTTCTAACCGTGTAGTTTATGATCCATCGGATCTGAGTTAAATATGATCCGATAATATTTAAAATATTTTTAATTTATATCATATAATGATCAATTATTCTAAAATAGATATAATGTTTTCAAATTATAATAATCACAAATTAAACAATTAAATATATGATTATAATTTTTCAATTTTAAGGGTTGGTGAAATAATTTTTTATAAAAATTAAAATTATAGAAAGGTATTAAGAGATTATAAAATTGTTATTTACTTAAAAATGTAATGAGCTAAAACAATAGTTCATATTTGTGTTTTAATCAAAAACCGATCACGGATCATATTCAGGTAGAATTATATTATAAAACACAATATTGTATGAGGCATAATCTGAGCGAGTATATAAGTGCTCGTATTCAGGATCATATTTTATCAAATATTTTTTTTTGTCGTTCAAATCACTAGTTAGATTATAAAATCTCAAATCAAATTATTTATATATATATATATATTTTTTTTTATTTTTTTTAATATCAAATAAATATATAAACCTGGGACGAAATACTTGTTTGAATGATCGTTGACTTCATTGGTTTGTAATCATAAATTTGAATTGCTTCAATGATTGTATTTTACTACTTTTTAGATGAACGACAAGAAATTAAATAAGATAGAATCATTTAAAATTATCATCATTTAACCCGTAAAAGCGGGATAGGGGCCGGGTGCGTTGTAGCATTGGTAAAATGATTTATTTCCCAAATTTACTATTGATGCCTATCAAAATATGTAATCTAGCCCCTGTGTCATTTGAGTTTTTTATTTGCCTATTAAATATCTTTAAATATAATATAATATAAGCAATTGAAATTAAAAAATTAGTCCTAAAAAATGACCATTTAAATATATTTAAGTGCCCATATTTTTAATAATAACCTAGAAAATGGACAATGTTCAACCTATAAACTGCCAAATTATTACTAGAAATGTGAGCGACCATATTCATGAGAAACAAAAATTTGAACAGTTAAGATGATCCGAATTAAAATTGTCAATTTTTATTTGGATTGGATAGTCTTAGTGTTTAATCGCTTATCATCTGTCGTCCAGATATGACTCTCAAATTTCTAAAAAATTTCACAACTGAAACTTAATTGTAAGGTTATATAAATAACACATCGCTCCAGGGGTATCAGATTTATATTTTAGTGGCCCAGATTAAAGGATTTTTTCCCTTTCCGTTTTAAATATATACGGAAAGGACTTTTTTCTTTCTCACTATTTATTACAAAAAGAAAAAAAATAAAAGGGAAATGTTATTTCTAGAGCTAAATTTTTATTTCCAAAGTAAACGAATGTGAAAAAACAAATATGATCCTCTGAATGCATAAAAAAGCAAAATGAAAAACTAAGGTGAGGGCAATTTTGTCTTTTCATGCTTCTGTTGCTCTGGAAACAAAATTTTGGATCTGGAAATAATATTTACTCAATAAAATCCTTCAATTTAGGCCCTTAAAGATTTAACGGTTCTGGAATAATGTGTCATATATGACTTATTTAACACCCAATTGTTAGGGATTAAAACCTGTATAAGTTATATTAGTCAATGTTGGGATATGCCTGGAATCAGTTGTTGTGCAAGACACGCCAGCATAATAACAAGACTAAGTCATATTGACAACCCTGAGATTTAGTTGTTTGATAATCAATTTTGTATTTTGTATTGTATTACTTGAGTCTGTAAAAAGGTTAGAATATTAGACTTGAGTATTTTTCTGTAAACAGATTCAAGCTAAGGAATAAACTCTGGAAGAAGATCAAACCATGATCATGCCTCAGAGAAAAGTAAAGAAGCTTTAAGTTGAATAAAACTATTTTATGAAAAATATTCTTGTTAGGTCCTGAATTATCGTAGAAGGGGGGTTGAATACGATAATCACTAAATTAAAAATTCTTTCGAATCTTTAGCAGATATAGATTTAGTGCTCGGTTAGTGGTTCCGTGTTCTTGAGGTGAATAGTGTTTGAGAATATAAAACGAGGAACACAAGATATTTGGGGAAGTATATATTTATATATAAATCCGTGAGGGATGTTGCTATACTGTGGTAAATAAATTAACCGGCTACAATCCAAGAACAACAATGTTCTTGCTTCTACAAAGATTTACAAATCAAATCCTATACAATGATCTAGCTTTTGTTTATACTAGGATTTAATTACCGGATAACGATTATAATGCCCCTAAGAATATACAAGAATTAAATCGGGTATTATAACGTTACTCTGGTGAAAAGTTAAACGGATATACAAAAAGCTTGAACTTCTCTGTAAATCTTTGCTGCCATTTCACTACTTTCTTGGGAGAGAAGATGAACAGAACTTTAATCCAAAATGAATGGCTGAATTCTTTTGCTGCAAAGTGTGGCTGAGGAGAGAAGTATTCTGTGGCGATCAAGTATATTGTTCTGTGGCGATCAGGAGATACATGGGGTTTACTTTACACTCTATGGCGATCAAGGGAGCTTTTGTTTATTATTCAGCATGTGTGGCGACCAGGTGTTACTAGTACAAACATGATTGATTTCTTTTTATTCTAACACCTTCTGTGGCGAATGTTATCACTGGTACATGTTTATGTACTCTCTTTATAAACCAAAATCTAAACAAATGTTTGTTTGTTTATTTTTTTATTCTTTTTCCTTTTTTTCTTTTTCTTGTTTTCTTTACTTTATTTTCTTTTCTCTTTTTTTTTTTTGGTTTTGTTTTCTTTCTTTTTTTTGTTTTGTTTTCTATTTTCTTTTTCTTTTTCTTTTCTTTCTTTTTCTTTTTCTTTTATTTTCTTTTCATTTAAGTTTAAATTGTAACTAAATTAATTTATAAAATTAACTTAAATATAACTTATATAAATAAACTAATTTAGATTTATAAAATAAACTTATTTAAAGTTTATAAAATAAATCATTTTAAGTTTATTAAATAAATTATATTAAAGTCCACTAAATAAATTTATTTATTTACCAATTAAACTTTGAGCTTCACCAGTCCCCTAAGCTGTTTAGCTGTATACCCCGCGCACCTCTTCTCGTACTCTAACACATAGATGTTCAATCCAAGTACGTTCCTCAACTTAAAAATTCTTCTAAAAAAAATACCCAGATTCCTTTCACAGTTGTTGACGCCTAGTGCAACTGGTCTGGTTCACAGACGACTAACCCCGATTCAGGTTTTCGTATTATAGCCTTGATTAAATTGTTAAGCTTGCAACAACTTTATCGCTTCAGACACTAACTGTCAATAAACAACTGTACTTTCACTGGAATCCTTTATGATACTTTAGACAACGTCTTCATTAACCTCTGTCTATACCCTGTCTTCAATTCTTCATATTCCTATGCTTCATACACTATCTACCTTCAATCAATGCCAATACACTGAAATCTTCCGGTAGCACTTGTATACTGAATCTTCAACATTTCTGAAACCCTGAAAGTCTTTAACCTTTGTTCTTTACTGAGGTATGATCATATTAATGAACTTCTTTCAGTGACCTGTAGACAGACTTCAGGCCTTCTTCTAATCTTCTGATTCTTTGTATTTTCCTTGTCTTCATTCTTCCTGATTTCTTGTGTAGACGTAGTATTATTAACCTGTCATGTTCTAATGTTATTCTCGTGTTGAGTTATCCTGTAACTGTTCATACAGCTACGCAGTCTCACCAACAATTCTAAGTCAAGGTATCGATAAGTCACAGATCAAGTTATATCGAGAAGTCATTCAAGAAGTCCAGAATGACTTATCGAGAAGTCCAAAATGGCTTATAGAGAAGTCTCAGAGATATCGACAAGTCAAATAAAGATGTGAAGATCGGAGATATCGACAAGTCATTTCTGCATGTAGAGAACTCAAAGATATCGACAAGTCAAATGAAGATGTGAAGATTTGAGATATCGATTATTCAATTTCTCATTAGAGATCTCTGAGATATCGGCAAGTCAAAATGTATATAGAGATCCCAGAGATATCGACAAGTCAATTCTACATGTAGAGATCTTAGACATATCGACAAGTCATTCCACATGTAAAGATCAAGAGATCTCGACAACTCAATATACCTATAGAAAACTCAGAGATCTCGATAAGTCATTATACTTATCGAGATGTCACTTCTTTATAGAACAAACTGGAGATCTCGATATGCCTCTCAAATACAGAATACAAACAAATTCAAGATTATCAGTCAACAAATGATCTATCAACTAGATTGAAAAGTCTACAAAGTAGTTGGAGAGAATAAAAGATCAAGGACCAAGATTAACTGGACAAAGGATGGCCACAAACCTGCAAGATTCTGCACAGATTTTCTAAGCTAGAAATGGAAATAAAAAAAGGTTGCTTTAGAAAGTAGTCTAGTACATTTTAGTGCAAGTCTTGTAAACCCGTACTGCTAGTATATAAAGCATGCACTGGTCCTTAGTTTATGAGTAACAAATAGATTCACATTTTCTTGTATTCTCTCAAGGAAGAAGCTGAGTTCTTATATTTTTAAGAACATAAAATTTGTAGCAAGACAAACTTAATTAATAAAATTGAGTGAGTTTTGAAATATTGTGCTTGTTGTTTTGTTTCTGTTAAACACAATATCTCTGCAAAATTAGAAACTTTTTTGTTCATCTAATATCAAACTGTTTAAAAAGGCTAAAAATCAAAGAAACACATTCACCCCCCCTCTGTGTTGTACTCAATATCTAAAAAGTGGTATTAGAGTAAAATCTGAAAGTAAATAGATCAAGATCTTGGAAGTATGAGTGCACACAAGATAAGCAGTATCAAGATACCAGCCTTTGATAGAATCAACTATACACTTTGAAAAAAGAAGATGATGTTGTTCATAAGGATGGCCAACCCAATGTACATCCAGATTCTCAAGAATGGCCCTTTTACTCCCATGGAAAGGGTTGATGAATCTACTAATGGAGATATGGTCATTCCAGCTCATTATGCCCCTAAAGACCCCTCAAAATTCACTGAAAGAAAAAGTTTTTCTGGATAGTGGCCTGCAACTAATTCTGATAAAATCACTTGACAATGTTATGTACAGCAATATTTTCAACTAGTGACACAACTAAACATATTTGGGAGAAGATTGATATTTTATGTGAAGGTATAGAGGAAGTTAGATCAAATCAAATGAGGATACTGGTGTCTCAGTATGAGGGTTTCATGGAAAAGCCTAAAGAAGGAATTACTGAAGTTTTTGAAAGGTTTAACAACTTGATAAATGACTTGCAACTTCATGATAAATATTATGAAGTTGAGAAGGTTAACCTAAATTTCTTGCTAGCTCTTTCTGACCACCTTGAACGGAAAATATCAGCTATTAGAGAAGGAAGAGACCAGAGCAGAATAACACTAGAAGTTTTATATGGGATCTTGAAAACTTATGAGCTTGAAATGTTGTAAAAAAGTCATTAAAGGCAAACCAAGGACATGTGGTTGATGGTTCCAGTGCCTTAGTTGTAAATGACAGTGAAGCAAGTGAAGATGAACAAGATGCTCAAGCTCCAGTTATTCATGTCATGGAGCAAAAGAACAAAGGACCTCAGAAGTAAGTTGTTTTGGAGCTAGAGGAAGATGAGTTCTACACCCTCGATTGAGTTCTCGATAAGTCTTTTTCTAGACTTCTCGAAGGACTTCTCGACAAGCCTCATTATGACTTCTCGATAAGTCTTGTAGAGATCTCGACATATGTTAATTCATAAAGTTCTCTATAAGTATACATTTTAGACTTCTCGATAACTCAGAACTGAAATAATTTAATTAAAAAAATTATTTTAGCAAAATACGTTTGATATAAAATCATTTTAATGTTATTTTGATTTATTCAACATAAAAATTGGAAAATTAAGTCCATTCATGAAACTGGGTATTTGTTTGACATCTCGATAAGTCATTATCTAGTTCTCGATAAGAGTCTGGAAAGTGACATATCGATATGTATCTATTTCTCACGTGACTTCTCGATAAGCAAATCCCAAAAGTTTATTTCTACTTCTCGATAAGTTATTTACCTTTTTCTATAAATACCCAGACATCTCGACATAACCTCTCTCTACGCTTTCGAGATCTCAAGTGACCTAACTTTTGCAAATCTTAACTGTTCTCTCTCATTTCAAACTCTTTCTCTTTCAAATCTCTTACCCACTCAAATTTGAACACTTCAAATGGCATCAAACATTGTTAGAGCTGTTATTCTTAAGGATGGAACCAACTACCTAGCTTTCACAGATGCTAACCAAGATCCTGACAGTTTCAAGAGCTTTGTCAAGTTTTTTTTTTGAGACATAATTTGCAGGTGCTCTAACTGTAAATCAAATTATATACATGGATGTTCTCAATGATTTCTGGAACTCAGTTGTGGTTGGGACAGTGGTGCATGAGAATCAAGTTGTATCCATGGTGGTTAACTGCTCAATCCAAGGCCAACAGGTGGAATTTACTGAGAATGATGTCAACCTGGCTCTAGGAATTCCTACTGATAAGATGGTGGAGGTACCGACACAACAGGAGCTAGCTGAGTTTATAGACTTCATCAACTGCAGTGAAAGGATCAACCTTGCTAGCTTAAATAAGAAACATCTAATGAGGGAATGGTCATTCCTGTTTGATTCAATTGTGAGAGCCTTCACCTGCAGGAAGACAGGGTATGACAACATCTCAAGTGTGGTTTAGAAGCTGGTGTTCTCTATGGCTCACAACAGACAAATTAATGCGGGGCTCTTGATTCTGGAAGAACTCAGCACAAGGCTCACAATGCCTTTGGCCACAAGAGGTAAGGAAATTTTCTTTCCTAGGTTTATTATGTCTGCTTTAAATTATAAAGTTCAAGACATACATTTACTTAATGGTATTAATAGAACAAAAATAGGCAATTATAAACAGGTGTCCAAAATACTATTTGACTCACTTATTACAAAGAATAAGGTACCTGTAAGTCTGAGAATCACTAACTTCATGTTAGAAAGATTCAGGACTTACCCTTACCCTATGCCTGACATGAGGTCTACAATAACATCTAATACAATTATGGATCATGTGCATGTGGAAGTACAAATACAGGAACACCAACAGGGGCCTTCCACAACTTAGACCCTTCCTTCTTTACCATTAGAAGCTAGGAAACCAACCACTTTATCCTCTCAAAAGGGTGAAGTGAGTAAAAAGAAGAGAAAGAATGCACCCTTAAGAATAAATACTGAGAGTGGTGAGGAACAAACAGAACCTGAGTCTCACCTGGTCCAAAAACCAAAGAAGACCAAGAAAGTTGAGTTGAACACTCAATTGGCCACCTCTGTATCCTCCCAAAGGATGCAGTTGTAAAATTAGGATCTAAACAGACTCTAGAGGCATCCTCTCAACAGGGTTTCTTTAATGAACAAAGCCTCTCCCTAGTACATCTTGTAAAGAGTCTGCACAGCAACTTGAGCATACTCAAGTTTATGAAAGAAGAAATAAGGATGGCACACACATTGAGAGAACATCATTTGAAGCTCCCTCATCTATTCAAGGGGAGCTTCCAACACACAATTGTCAAATCACTAATCTCATTAATCGAATTTCTTCTACCTATAATGAAACACTTGAATCCACTTCTCAAGTGTTGTCAAAATCAAGTGACACATTTCAAGAGACTGTGCTCACCACCAAGGAACCACATTCAGTTGGGGAGAGGTTACATTCTGGGGTAGACCTTGATGACACCAACAATAATACAGGGGTTTCATCAGTTTTTACTGAAGACCCTGTGGTAGTACCAAATGCACCTTCATGTGCAAATCAATCTTCACAGATTGAAAGGTTTGAGGGTAGTACTCATGAGGGGGAGCTATATAAATCCTCTCCAATTTAATTAGAGCTTCCTCATGTAGGGACAACTCCCCTCAAAATCCTTGTTGAAATTACTTTGTCAATAGAAGTTGGGAGTAAAATTGTCAATGATCCAACTATTGGGGAGACAAGTTAAGAACATTCAAGTGCCAGTTCTTTGCAAGAAGAACAAGGGTTTGAGGCCATGGTACATGACAGTAGCCTGGTCAAATCCCCTCTAATTCAAATGGAGGTTCCCACTACTGGTGAACAACACACTGTCACAACCACAATTTCTACTATGAGTTCAACTAAGATTCCAATCACAGGGTTACCTACCACCTCACAACCCTCCACCTCAAACCAAACAGACATCCCATCTACCTCCAACCCACTCCACAACCTTCACACCTCATCTCACAATGGCTGCATGAAGCTTAATCTCAGCTAATCACAATGAATGATCTTCTTGTAAACCAACTAGGTGGCCTTGCAAACATTACCCAATAGTTACTCACAACTGACATATCCAATCAGGATTATCAGACTATCTTGATGTCCTATAAAGAAGATGTTAAAAAATAGCAACAAAAGATTGTCAATAAAGCTGAGCATAATGGGGATGTGGATTCTTGGCTATCTAAAGATTTCAGTTTGGAAATGGATGAGGTTTTGGTTAGATTTAGAGAAGAGTATGTCACTATCATAGGAAGCAATGCCAATACTCTCAGTCCATAGGAAGTATATGATGCTATTACACAGGTCTATAAGGCACAACTCAAAGCTTTCCATCTCATTGGAAAAGTATTGGAACTGACTCTGAATAGTTATCAAGACATAATCAGGATGATGGTGAAGGATAAGCTTGATCAACTTGTGCCAACTCGGGTAGAAATCAAAAACAAATTCAACAAATTTATTGAGCAAATGGTAATGTTTGATGTGACTAGTATGGAGCAAAGCATCAAAAATCTAAAGTAATCATTTCTGGCTCTTTATGAAGTTGTCCAAAATCAAATCACAAGTAACAATGACACAAAAGCCCAGTTGGACCAACTTCACCAATCCAGATATGAACCCTCAACACTATTGATGGAGGGAATCAATGAATCTATTCAAGCCACTTTTGGAACTCCTCTTTCATCAAGCTCACAAAAACAAATTTCCACCTCAACAAATCTCCAAATTCAGTCTTTACAAGAAGAAGTCTCGAATATTCAAGCCTCTAATGATTTTCTTACAGCTCAGGTCACTGCTCTTACTACTTTGGTGCAGAGTCAACAAAATGACATAAGGTCCCTAGTAAACTCCCAAAAGCATCTCCAAATGCAGAATTCAGTCTCTTTGGGAGCTATTATGGGTGCCTTGCAGATTTATTTACCTGCATTACCTGAAGCTGTAAGGCCTAAAATTCCAACTCCTCTACTCCTGCCTTCTACCAAGATTAAGGGGGAGATAGAAGCTAGAATCAACAATCCAAAGAAGCTGGTCTGCATTCAAAGGAAGCTGGAAAATCTACATCCCACTTTGGCCAAAGCTCTACTCAAGTCAAAATTTCTCAAGATATTGGTATAGGTAGACTCCAAAAAGCTGTAGAAGGACCCTGTCAAGACAAGGAGTTCAATGAGCTATTAACTGTGCTAAGAGTTTCTCTTCACAACAACTACATCACCTATAAGAGAGCTTTGGTCAATAACATCAACTTTCTAAGAGTGGTGATTGTAAAGGCTGGAAAATTCTTGGAGAAAAGGATAGTAGCCAATGTCAATGATTGTGGTTTGAACATGTATCTATAGATGTCTCTTTCAAATCTCCAATCCATGAGAGCATCTGAGCTGGATGTCATAACTGACAGAGTTAATCCAGTTATTCCAGAAGGCACCCAATTGCTTAATGAACTCAAGAAAACTCAGATAGCTTCTTTTCCTGAAGCCTATCTCCATCCAAGCAAAGGGGTGGCATACATCTGTCCTCAAACCAGAAAGTGCAAATACTTCAAAATCCCTGAGAACTGTGTGAGAGGTAATCTAAGATTAATCATGACATTGGAAACTGATTTCAAGACTAACAAGAAGAAGACAGTTGAAGATGAGGAAATGATAAGGAGTTTGGGGAGATTCTTGTAGAATGTCGAACCATGTTGCCAAACACTTTCAACACCAAATATGACTTGGATGATGATGAGTAGAAGAATGATGAATAAAAACCTTCTGGCTGAAATTCAAGTCAATCTACCAAGGCAACTGGCAGTAAAGTAGATGAGAAGAAGAAGGATAATGGAAAGAGGGGAGATGAAAGCAGAAGGAGGAAAAAGGGTGGAGAAGAAGGTTCTAAGAAAAATGTCCAACAAATCCAAATCTCACAAACTCAAACCACCAAACCTAGCCAAACACTATCTCAACCAAACCTACCTCAAAAGCCAAAATTCTTGTATAAATAAACTGCAAACACCTTATTCAAGATACCAATCAGATCAAGCCATGTCACACTAAAGAAAATCACAAACCTACCTTCATTCAAGCCTCCAACCATAACTCACTTCAAGTCTGTTAGAAGAAAACCAAGGAAAATACAAGCTGATGTTGGTGTCATCTGGAACTGTTCTAATCAAGATGACTTTCTGCCTCTAAACATATGCTTCATAGATCATGACTTTTTCCAGTAATTAGCTGAAGAAATTGTCAAAGTTTGGGTTGTATCTTTAGCTGAAGTCAGAATCTACTATTTGGATGACTCCTTCATTTTGTTTAGCAGAACAGTAATGGAAACTTTTTCAACCACGGAATTGAAGAGGGTGATCAGCTTGATGAAGGACAAGGATACAAGTATAAGAATGTGGAAGGTTGTGATGTCTGAAAGGTTGAGGGAAAGTAATGAATGCCATGCAAGATTGAAGGCTGAAAAGGAGGAAAGGGATAGAAAGTATGCCAAAGAGATAGAAATGTTTGAGCAGAGATCAAATGAGCTCAAGGCAAGGGGTTGAGTAGAATATCAAAAGATGGACATTTTTTGAACATACAAGTTGGCATATTCTCAAGATTCAGAGTTGGTTACCTAAATGGTTACTCATCGGATGAATGGCTCAACCTTGTATAAGCTCTAAGAGGGACAAAAATAATAGAGGAACTCCAAGTGCTAGTAAATCTAAAGGACCTCATTAGAAAACAACCATGCTATGAGAAATTCATTTGATGGCTGTAATTATTGAATTTATGTATCATCTAATGTATAAAGTTGCATTTGTTAATCTGCCAGTTTTTATGTAATTGATTGTAGCTTAGGGTTAGTCTTGTTATCATGAATTAATTTATGTTAAGCAATCTTCTCACAAATTGGGGGAGATTGTTGTGCAAGACATGCCTTGTAAGGCATATGTCATAGCCTATTTATATATTCGAGGATTTAACTCAACTCAAATAAGAATGTAACAAGTAAATAGTGGATCTACCATCAAAGAGATCTCACAAAGTAACATCTGTCAAAGGATTCAGAAACAACGTTCATCTACAGACTTGAGGAATTAATTCACTGGAAGAAGTTCAAGAAATTGATCAAGCCTCAGTGATACAAATCAAGATTGTGGATTTAATCAAGTGACAAAGATCTTGTTAGGGTATCAGAGAATTACAAGGATTTAATCTGAAGAAAATCAAGTATCAAAGTCAAGACATGAAGAAACGTCACGGAAGTTAGTCACTCATGAACCAGACAGTACATCGAGTGTCAACATTGAAGTGGTGGAATTGATTCATTATTTTCAGTGATTTTCAGAAGATCTTCAGAAGAATGGTTGCAGTTCAAGAGTAGTACTAATTCTCTATTAATTAATTAGGTCATATAATTTAATTAAGAAAATAAATTATATCTGTAAAGATTAATTTATTAATTAATTGAATTAATTGATTAATTAATTTCAAATTAATATTATTAATTTTCAAAAGTGTAATTGAATTAAAATCAGTTTAATTCAATAAGACAATTAAAACTTGAACTGGCATGACAATCTGGATTGTCATACCGATTGTCATGCCAGGTCATTTCAATTGTCTCACCGAAAGTTCTACTGGTTCAGCAGATTGTCTTGCTAGTTCAACAGATTGTCATGCTAGTTCATTCAATAGTCTTGCCGAAAGTCATACTAGCTTAAACTGATTGTCATACCGAAAGTTATACTGGAAGGAGGATTGTCTTGCTAGTTCAACCGATTATCTTGCCAGTTCAATTCTATTCTGTTGATTGAAATATAAAACAGAAGCAGCAGAAGACAAAAAATCCATCCAACAGAACACAAGTCAACCAGTTCAAGAACAAAAAGAAAAGAAGCAGCAGCCAATATTTCATCGTTCATCTGCAAACTTCAAGATCACAATTTCTAGTTTTAAAGTTAAATCCAAACAACTAGAAATCATTCTCTTGTTCTTGTGTAACTATCTAGCGGATCAAAATCCCTAGAACTTAATCTCAAATTGCGTTTAGCATTTGAATCTTTTTATTGCAAAAATAGAAAAAGTTCATGTCGAATTTATTCTAAATTTGTGATAATTAAATTGAGATTAATCCCTTGTAATCGATACCGTTGTTGTAACACCTTTCAAGTTTAATAATATTTTTATTTAACTTGAATTTTGTTTCAATTTTTTATTCCGCACTAAATTCGATTATTCAGTATTGTTTGTATTCAACCCCCCCTTCTACAAACACATTGGGACCTAACATACCTGCATAATAACAAGACTAAGTCATATTGACAACCCTGAGATTTAGTTGTTTGATAATCAATTTTGTATTATATTACTTGAGTCTGTAAAAAGGTTAGAAGATTAGACTGAATTATTTTTCTGTAAACAGATTCAAGCTAAGGCATAAACTCTGGAAGAAGATCAAGCCATGATCATGACTCAGAGAAAATTACAGAAGTTTGAAGTTGAATAAAACTATTTTATGAAAAATGTTCTAAGTTAAGGTATCGACAAGTCACAAATCAAGTTATATCGAGAAGTCATTCAAGAAGTCCAGAATGACTTATCGAGTAGTCTGAAATGGCTTATAGAAAAGTCTCATAGATATCGACAAGTCAAATGATGATGTGAAGATTGGAGATATCGACAAGTCATTTCTACATGTATAGAACTCAGAGATATCGACAAGTTAAATGAAGATGTGAAGATTAGAGATATCGACAAGTCAATTTCTCATTAGAGATCTCAAAGATATCGACAAGTTAAAACGTACATAGAGATCTCATAGATATCGACAAGTCAATTCTATATGTAGAGATCTCAGACATATCGACAAGTCATTCCACATGCAAAGATCAAGAGACCTCGACAAGTCAAATATACCTATAGAGAACTCAGAGATCTCGATAAGTCATTATACTTATTGAAATATCACTTCTCTATAGAACAAACTGGAGATCTCGATATGCCTCTCAAATACAGAATGCAAACAAATTCAAGATTCGAGATTATCAGTCAACAAACGATCTATCAACTGGATTGAAAAGTCTACAAAGTAGCTGGAGAGAATACAAGATCAAGGGCTAAGATTAACTGGACAAAGGATGGTCACAAACCTGCAAGATTCTGCAAATATTTGCTAAGCTAGAAATAAAAATAGAAAAAGGTTGATTTAGAAAGTAGTTTAGTACATTTTAGTGTAAGTCTTGTAAACTCGTGCTGCTAGTATATAAAGCATGCACTGGTCCTTGGTTTAGGAGTAACAAACAGATTCACATTTTCTTGTATTCTCTCAAGGAAGAAGCCGAGTTCTTATATTTTTAAGAACACATAATTTGTAGCAAGACAAACTTAATTAATACAAATTAAGTGAGTTTTGAAATATTTTGCTTGTTGTTTTACTTCTTTTAAACACAATATCTCTGCAAAATTAGAAACTGCTTTGTTCATCTAATATCCAACTGTTTAAAAAGGCTAAAAATCAAAGAAACACATTCACCCCCCATCTGTGTTGTACTAAATATCTAACATCGTTATATGCCCCAATGGTATACATGACTCAGCCAGATGGTTTTCAGGTTCTTGGTAATAAAAACTATGTTTATAAGTTATTGAAGTCCTTGTATGGACTAAAACAGTCTCCGAGACAGCGGTACAAGAAATTCGACAACTATATGATAGGTATTGACTACACCAGGAGTCCGTATGATTGTTATGTTTATTATAGTAAGACAACAAATGGTTCTTTTATTTACCTGGTCCTGTATGTGGATGATATGTTGATAGCTACAGAGAACAAGTCTAATGTTCAGAAGTTGAAGGGTCTTCTTAGTATTAAGTTTGAGATGAAAGATTTGGGTGCGGCTTGGAAAATTTTTAGAATAGATATTTATAGGGATATAATCAAAAGACAACTCTTCTTGTCATATAAGGGATACATTCAGAAGATTTTTTCAAGGTTTGGCATGTCTACAACAAAGTATACAGATATTCCTAGTGCTGCAAATGCACATCTGCCCGTTGTTTATGCACCTAAGTCTGCTGAGGAGAAGGAGTACATGTCTCGATTTCCCTATGCTAGTACAGTGGAAACCTTGATATATGTAATGGTCTACACTAGACCCAATCTTGCACAATCTGCCAGTGTTGTTAGTAGATTTATGGGTGATTCAGGCAAGAAGCATTGGCAAGCCGTGAAGAGGGTGTTTCAGTACTTAATATGTACGAATGATGTTGGTCTCATTTATGGAGGTGATAGAGAGTGTTGGGTGACAGGGTTTTCAGTCTCTGATTATGTTGGAGATGTTGACAGTAGAACATCTATGACTTGTTATGCTTTTACTTTGGGTGGTCCAATTATCAGTTGGAAAGCTACTCTACAACCTACGGTGACTTTATCTACTTCAGAAGCAGAGTACATGGCATTGACAGAAGCCGAAAAAGAATGAATCTGGTTGAAAGGTTTGGTCAGTGATTTGGGTCTACATCATGATCAGGCTATAGTGTATTTGTGACAGTCTCAGTGCAATCTGTTTAGCCAAGGATCAGGTCCATCATGAGCGGACTAAGTACAAAGATGTGAGATATCATTTTCTAAGAAGTGAGAAGAGAATCAAGGTGAGAAAAATGGATACTGCTGATAACCCATATAATATGCTCACCAAGTCGGTTTCACATAGCAAGTTTCAACATTGCTTGAACTTGCTAAATCTTCGACGTTGTTTATTGCCCTTTTAGGGAAAAATCTAAGGCATAAGAGTTCTTTTATGGTACATCTGGAATTATTTTGGTGCATCTGGTACATCTATTTTTGTGAGAGAATTTAATTCAAGGTGGAGATTTGTTAGAAAATATCTTGAATCGGTATATGCCCCAATCGCTTGGACTTTGGGGGTCTTACTGCCCTGTCAGCGAGTCGGAGTCCAGGGGCGAAGCGCCCTGGTTTAGGGGTTCGAGGGCAACGCCCCCGACCTTAACGGTATCTTATGTTTTACATTAGGGTTATATATTTTTGGCCTATTTTTCTGGGGTTTTCTGTAACTGCCTAAAGCGTAATATATAAACTCTCTAGGGAATAACCTAAACGTATACTGTAATATGTATCCACAAGATCAATAAAACTTTTTTCTTCTGCCTATTTGTGTTCTTTTCTTTATGTTTATTATAATATTTCTTGCTTCCGTTATAACAAACCGGTATCAGAACCTGGTTCTAATTCTAGGGTTTGAATTTCGGTTCGGGAGAAAGATGTATAGGATGTCTGGCGGTATTAACGTAAAGGTCGACAAATTTACTGGGAGAAATAGTTTTAGTCTATGGCAGATCAAGATGCGTGCATTATTAAAACAACAGGGGTTGTAGGCACCGTTGAACAAGAAATCGGGTGCTTATGAAAGCGTTGAGATTGTCAGTCTTGAAGAAAAGGCACACTTAACAATTCTGTTGTGCCTTGCAGATGATATTATTACTAAAATCGTGGAGGAGGATATCGCATTTGGTTTATGGTCGAAGCTTTAATGTCTCTACATGACAAAGTCTTTAATAAATAAGTTGCTTCTGAAGCAACGTCTGTTTAGTCTGCTAATGCAGGAAGGTATGCCTCTTCGAAATCACTTAGATTAGTTACACATAATTTTATTAGAATTGCGTAATATTGATGTTAAAGTTGAAGATACTGCTTTAATTCTATTAGTTTATTTACCACTATCATATGAGAATTTTGTGTAATCGTTTATTGTTAGTAAAGATACTATTTCTCTAGAGGAGGTTAGATCTTCTCTTCATTCTAGAGAGCTGCGTCATAATGCGGATGGTACATGTGCAGATAATCAGGTTGTTGGGTTGGTAGCCAGCGGGAGTACAGGACATAGAAAGTCGGGGAAAAATAAATCCAAGAAACCAGCTCACAAAGGTTTCAAATCTAATGATGTCTGCAATTATTGTAAAGAGAAGGGGCATTAAAAATCTAACTGTCCCAAGAAAAAGAAGCAACATGATAAATTGACAGGTACTACTGCAGGTACCGCTACTGTAGCTGGTGATAATTCTAAAGAAGATATTGCTCTAGTTGCAGCTAATCACACACATCACTCTGATGTGTGGATTTTTGACTATGGAGTGTCCTACAATGTCCGCGCATGGAGTGGTTTATAACTTACGAGCAAGTATACGGCGGAAAAATTTCAATGGCTAACAGTGTTATTTGTGAGACGATTGGAATTGGCTCGGTTAAACTTCAGACACATGATGGTTATTTGTATATTGAATGATGTTAGGCATGTCCCACTTATGACAAAGAATCGGATATCTCTGAGTATGTTAGATAACAAGGGTTTTAGTTTTAAAGGTAAAGGTGTAGTTATCCATGTCTGCAAGGGTTCTGATGTGATTCTGAAAGGTGTTAAACATGGTACCTTGGATCTTCTTCAAGGTTCTATGTTAATATGTTCTGTTGTTGTTGCATCCTCTGAACTTGAAAAGGAAAACATGACCAGGTTGTGGCACATCTGGCTTGGTCATATGAGTGAAAGATGGCTGCAAGTTTTGTAAAAAGCTGACCTTCTTTGTAGTCATAAGGTCACATGTCTTGAGTTTTATAAACATTATGTTTTTGGAAAGCTACATCGCAGCAAGTTTTCTAAAGCAACATATTGAACAAAAGACACAATTGATTACATCTATTATGATTGTTGGGGTCCTTTCTGGGTGGAGTCTTTAGGGGTCACAGATATTTTGTGTCAATGATTGATGATTTCCCAAAAATGACGTGGGTGTTCATCATAAAGCATAAAAGTGAAGCCTTTAAGATTTCAAGCAGTGGAAGGCGTTAATGGAGAATCAAACAGGGAAGAAGATTAAGAGGCTGCGAACAAATAATGGCCTGAAAGTTTGCTCGTGTGAGTTTAATAGATTCTGCAAGAATGAGGGATTTCTAGGCATCATATAGTCAGGGATACGCTATAACAGAATGTATGAATCAGAAACTTCTAGAGAGAGCTAGGTGCATGATCTCTAATGCTGGACTAACTAGAAGATTCTGGGTAGAAGCGGTTAGTATAACGTGTTATCTGATAAAACGTGGACCTCACATAGGTATTCATCTCAAAAATTCTATTGAGAAATGGTCTGGTAAGCCTCCTGATTACTCCGATTTAAGAGTTTTTGGTTGTACTGTTTATTATCATGTGAATAAGGGTAAATTGGAGCCACGAGCTAAAAATGGAGTATATGTAGGCTATGAGGATGTGAGTAAAGGTTATAGAATCTGGTCTTCATCTAAAAATAAAATTATACTGAGTATAAATGTAGTCTTTGATGAAAATTATATGTTTAACTCTACTGTGAAGTCTACTGTTATTTCAGAAAGTGGTGGTATTGAGAAACAGGTGAAGCAGAGAGTCACTCAAGATGAGAGTGGACCCCAACAAGAAGTTCAACAACCACAATCGGAATCAGAATCATCAGTTTCATCATTACCAGTAGTGAATCAACAAAGTTTGGCTCTTGATCGATCGAGGAGAGCTAATTATGGGGTGCCTCCAAAGAAATATGGTTTTGAAGATATGGTGGCATATGCACTACATTTTGCTAGAGAGGTGGATCTTAACTCTGATGAGCCATCCACTTACAAAGAAGAAGTTACATGTATTGAGTCTACAAAATGGTTTGCTACAATGGGAGATGAGATGGAGTCACTTCAGAAGAATAAGACTTGGGAATTAATCAAGCGCCCTTGAGACAAAAAGATTGTCACTTGTAAATGGGTCTACAAGAAGAAGAAATGAGAACATCTGTTGAGGGTATCAAGTATAAAGCTCGGTTAGTAGCTCGAGGGTTCACTCAAAAAGGGGGAGTAGACTACAATGAGATTTTTTTAGTGGTCAGACATACTTCCATCAGGTTGCTACTAGCAATAGTTGCACATCAGAATCTGGAGTTTGAACAACTCGATGTGAAGATAGCTTTTCTACATGAAAAACTGGAAGAGAAGATATACATGACCCAGTCGGATGGTTTTCAGGTTCCTGGTAAAGAAGACTATGTTTGCAAGTTGTTGAAGTCCTTGTATGGACTAAAGCAGTCTCCGAGGCAATGGTACAAGAAATTTGACAATTATATGATAGGTATTGGCTACACCAGGAGTCCGTATGATTGATGTGTTTATTATAGTAAGACATCAAATGGTTCTTTTATTTATCTGGTCCTGTATGTGGATGATATATTGATAGATGCAGAGAACAAGTCTGATGTTCAAAAGTTGAAGGGTCTTCTCAATGCTGAGTTTGAGATGAAAAATTTGGGTGCGGCTCGGAAAATTCTGGGAATGGAGATTTATAGGGATAAAAGCAAAAGAAAACTCTTCTTGTCACAGAAGGGAAACACTCAGAAGATTTGGTCAAGGTTTGGCATGTCTACAACAAAGCCTATAGATACTCCTAGTGCTGCAAATGCACATCTACCCGTTGCTTATGCACCTAAGTCTGCTGAGGAGAAGGAGTACATGTCTCGAGTTCCCTATGCTAGTGCAGTATGAAACTTGATGTATGCAATGGTTTGCACTAGACCCGATCTTGCACAATCTGCCAGTGTTGTTAGTAGGTCTATGGGTGATCCAGGCAACGAGCATTGGCAAGCTGTGAAGATGGTGTTTTAGTACTTAAAAGGTATGTCTGATGTTGGTATAGGAATTTTGAGAGTATTAGAGGATTTCATGAGTTATATAGGAATTTCACTTGTGATGAGATGTTTGAGGAATTAAATGCCATTTGTTCTAAGCATGAAACCCAACTTGAGGAAAATTATTTGATCATAAAATCATTGTTAAGATTTCTTTTGGTGAGCCACCCACACTTGATCTTATTCAATCATTTTCCACTCTTAATTAGCCTTTGGTAGTTGATAATGAAACTCATGATGTTGTTATTTCTAGTAACAAAGTTCATAACCACGAATTTCAAGTTATTAATCTGCTTAAACAACATAAAGAAACGTCTAATTGGTCTATGAATGATGTTAGTACTATGAGTTTTATTTTGATGCACGATCTAATATCTCTAGTGGATAATGTTCTTCTTATGGGTGAGTTTCATATATGTGTTGATTGTGTTACGAAGATAGTTTTTCCTAGATCTGGTATTTGTTAATAAATATTTTTGTGTGCGTCTCCCATAGTGAAGTGTAGGTATGGGGAGTAATTATGTGTGTGTAAGTATGTGTGTGTGTGTGTTATAGGTAACTGTGTTTCTCCATCATGCCCTTATCAGGTATTCTCGTCCTTTTACTTTATCATTTTTCTCTCATTTGCATACATTGAAGACAATGCATGATTTAGGTATGTGGGAGGGGTTTAGTGGTACTTAAATAAAAAAACCAAAAGTTGAAAAAATGAAAAATCCAAAAAAATCAGAGATTTTTAGCTAAGTTATCCAGTCCAAAGACGGTACTTAAAATATAGAATGTTTGATGACAAAGTTTTGAGACCCTGTTTATGCTCGAGATGTTGAAAGTAGAAGATCTATGACTGGTTATGCTTTCACTCTGGGTGGTTCAATTGTTAGTTGGAAAGCTACTCTACAACCTACGGTGACTTTGTCTACTACAGAAGCAGAGTACATGGTATTGACAGAAGCCACAAAAGAAGGAATCTAGTTGAAACGTTTGGTCAGTGATTTAGGTCTACATCATGATCGGGCTACAGTATATTGTGACAGTCTCAGTGCAATCTGTTTAGCCAATAATCGTCCATCATGAGCGGACTAAGCACATAGATGTGAGATATCATTTTCTAAGAAGTGAGAAGAGAATCAAGGTGAGCAAAGTGGGTATTACTGATAACCCACCTGATATGCTCACCAAGTCAGTTTCGCATAGCAGGTTTCAACATTGTTTGAACTTGCTAAATGTTCAGAGTTGTTGATTGCCCTTTTAGGGCAAAATCTGAGGTAGAAGAGTTTTTTTATGGTACATCTGGCATTATTATGGTGCATCTTGTATATTTGTTTTTGTGAGAGGATTCAAGTTAAGGTGGAGATTTGTTGGAAAATGTCCTGAATCGGTATACGCCCCAACCGCCGCTGGGAATTCCGGGGTCTTACTGTCCGATCAGCGAGTTGGAGTCCAGGGGCGAAGCACTCTAGTTTAGGGGTTTGGGGACGCAACGTGGTTTTCGATGGAGTTCGGGGGCAACGCCCCCAACTTCACGATATCTTATATTTTACGCTAAATTTATCTATTTTAGGCCTATTTTTCTGTAACGTACGCTTCCATTATGTTATAACAGTAAAAAAAAAGACCGATTCTTATACAAGCATGTTAAACCGATCAAAGTAATTATAACTCATTTCGAAGTTTTTTGTTTTTTGTACTTATCCGCAAACTAATTAAAAGCCAATGCAACCATCAAATATGGCCTGCAAGAATTGAATTTGTATTGTTTTAGAATCGTAGAAGCAAGTAGTAGCAACCAAAATTGTAAGTTAGTTGTGATTCCCATCATGTTACTCGCTTCACCAGATAATCCTCTATTCCTCTGTCATCAACATCAGCATCTCGTTCGGCAATTGCTTAATGTTGTTGCCTTTTGGTTTGTCCCTTTAAACCCGGAATAGTTTATCAAAGCAACACATTTTGATGTGTAATATCACCTGACCTGATAGATGCAATCGTAAAAAACAATTGTGCAGTTTCAAAAAAAAAAGAAGAAGAATTTTGTTGTAAGAATAGTTATTGCAAACATCTAACTCTAAAAAATGTAGAAATACACATTTCTAATGGCGAATGTACAAAATCGGAGTAATATCCGCTTGTTTTTGAATTTGAAGACGCTCAAGAATATTAAAAAAAAACTCTCCATGCTCTCTGGCATTTCTTGTCCGGAGTTGCTCTTCTTAAGGTTAAGTACAAAATGCGTGTAGTATCTTTCAAACTCTCTATTAAAGCGTGACATATCTGTTCATGTATAGACTTGTTATATTTTGACAACTACTATTTATTTATCCTCATGTCCTCTCTTTTACTTCTAAAATCCATATTATGTTGAGACTGTGGTGAGTTCACGAGGCTCGTTCTTCGAACTTTTGGCCATTTATGATGTCGGACGCAACGTTGTTTAGCTTGCTATTGCTAATGTGTGTACCATGGTGCCTGTCCTCGTCTCCAGACAAGCAGCTTCTGGTGAACATGACACTAGTCCAAAATGCTTCTGCCTTCGGAGCTTGTACGTATGCCCCGAGCTTCTTCCATGTAAATGGGTAGTTATATAAATATAATCTAGACTATAATTACATCCGCATTTGTGGTTGTCTGGTTGTTAGATTGCTTGGATGGCAGTTTGCCTGCTTACCACCTCCACAGGGGATTTGGCGCTGGTGAAAATAACTGGCTTTTGCAGTTTGAGGTAGGCAAATACTAAGAATAGTACTTTTATTCAATTGCAGAAATTTAAATATTTGCATGCTCACGTTTCTATTCAGACTCGAACCATCAAACTCTTGTTCCCGAAAAGAAATGTAAATATACCGCTTTACAATGCCACGGCTAGAATTCATATTTTCTTTTATAATTTGCTTATGATGTAATTCAAGGTGATTTATAAATGTGTAGATGAACCTGCAAGGATTACTCTATTAGGCTTTGTATTAGGCAAGTACAGTACCAAAAATGCTACAATATTTGTGTCCCTAAAGAGTATATAGCCTAGATTTTGATATCTTCAGTTAGTCATAGATAGGATTTGAGGATTTCTATAGTTGCTGGTTCCACAAACTTTATTTGTTATGCTAGTTGCACGAAATATTCCACCTTGCCTTTATTACAACTCAGACGATGTAGTTTAGGCTTAAAATTAATGTCTGCCAGATATGTAGGTCCTGTGGTAAGTGAATTGTCCTATTGGAATTCTCATTTATTTGAAGTTCATAACAGGGTGGTGGGTGGTGTAATAATGTGGCTTCATGTTTGGATAGAGCTAAAACTCATCGAGGATCAACCCTTTACATGGACAAGATGGAGGTTTTTGCTGGCATTCTTAGTAACAATGCCTCGCGAAATCCTGGTATGCTCTCCTTTTTGATACCAGACATATGATTGTAGCTTGATTCCTATAAAATATGAATTCCGCGGTAATGAATTTATGAGATGCAAGTATGCAACGTGTTTGCTCAATTGACTAATCGAGCATTGCTCATAGTAAAATGTAAAGCTTTTCTTTAGGACATCCAAGTTTTGGCACAATTTGTCATCTATCAGTTGTAGCTCTACCTAATTATCAAAGTGAACGACTCAACATCCCACTCAACATTATGCAATAATGAAATTTACCAATATATACGGCATTGCTCTACTTTTTAGCATAGAAAATTCCTTATGCCTGTGCAGACATCTGCCTTTTTTTAAACATTTGTTTATCTTAAAATTTCATTGGACTTCTACTCCAGCTTTCACTCTTTGTGTTGGCCACTCACGACTCTTGCCAGTGCTGCTTGCCAACGTAGCATAAGGGCACACAAGTAGTCCTGCTGTCTCCGCAACTGTAATTTGATTGTGTAAATTAAATGAAAGTTGCTAATTGTCACCTAGTCAGATTTGCACTTGGCTTAGTAGCACTATTCAGTGCTTACATCAGAATGTAATGTCTATTCTAAGTAAATCTAAGTTAAGTCTCTTGTCGCTCGAACATATTGGATGTTTTCTCTTTTCTGATAACTTTTACAACATGCATGGACTTGAGCAGATTTTTACAATTGGAATCGTGTGAAGATTAGGTATTGTGACGGAGCCTCATTTTCTGGGAATTCTATATTTGACGACGGGGTAAATATTATTCAATCTTCTTGTTCTTGTTTTTCAGACTCAAGTACATTGAACATCTAAGGATATGTATATAAAATCTGCGGACAAGACAACAAGTTCTACCATGGTTCAATCTCTGCATGTTGCGTGCCACTCTCTGCTTTGTGTGTGTAAATAATTAAAATTTTCTTTTGAAAAATGAACAAGCAGACATCATTGCTATATTTTAGAGGTCAAAAGATCTGGGAAGCAATTATCGTTGATCTTCTTCCGAAGGGTTTGAGTGATGCCAAAAAGGTAAAACACTGTAGTTCTAGGTATATTCCTTTATTGTCATCATGTCAATTATTTTTTTGTTATCATGTTATTTTTAATGTACAAAATTTAAATATAAGCGAAGTCCTATCTTGAATTTTTTATGCTGCTCTGAGATTGTGATACATATATTCTATTCACTTTCACCTTTCCAAAAAGTATACTAAGTAATATGGAGCCTCTGAAAAGTATGAGTTGGACCTTTTAGTCATATTACTGATGGATATGAGATGATACCTGTGTGTTAAATTTGTTTTAATGTGTTTCATGTCCAGGCTCTCCTTGGTGGCTGCTCTGCAGGGGGTTTGGCAGTCTATTTGCACTGCGATAACTTCACTAATTATCTACCAACCAATGCAAGTGTCAAATGTTTTAGTGATGCTGGGTTTTTCTTGGATGCGTATGTAGTATGTTCCCTTATTCCTTCAAGAGAATATATTGTTTCCTGAAAAATCTCAATTTTTTTGCTTTCCTTTCGCAGAAGAGACATAATGCTGAACAACACTATGAGAGCTTTTTATAGGAATCTTACCTCGCTTCAGGTATACCTCTATTTGTCAGAATATTTACGCTGGATTCACTTAAACTGCTTAGTATATCCAATTTAAGTTTGTAATTGCCAGGGGCACTCATTTTTGGCTAATATTGCAGGGAGTAGTCGATAATATGGATAAGAACTGCACCATGTCTGAATATTATCCTGAACTGGTAAGATATTTAGAGACTGTTTCATAGTTTTTCTAAAAGCTATTTACCTAATTTGTTACTATAACCATATCCAAACTGTTGTCCAGTGCATCTTCCCGCAGTATGCATTGCAATACATAGGGACACCTTTATTTATCTTGAATGCAGCATATGATGTTTACCAGGTAAAATATTTTTCTTTACTTGCTGCAAATTTGAATTATGCACAGCAGACAAAACCTTCCTTATATCTGACCCTGTTTAATGGACAGTTCCATCACACACTTGTGCCATCTTCAGCTGATCCGCATGGAGTTTGGGATTATTGCAAGCAGAATCCTGCAGCATGTTCACCAAACCAGATAGATGTTCTACAAGGTCGCCTTTGGTCCCTTCCATTTTAACTATAATCATTGTTTGCTGCTTAATCATAATAGATGTATAAATACAGAATCAGTCCTGCACACATCTAAGATCTAATTGTGTATGCCCATTATCAAGAGATTTTCCTTGTTGCATCATATCTTTACCATATTTATCAGTTTCAGATCATCAACCGATGCCGATTACTTAAATATATTTACTAATGTAGGATTCAGACAGGAAATGCTTTATGCTCTGAGATTCTTCATCGAGTACTCAGATCAAGGAGGATTGTTCATAAATTCTTGTTTTGCTCATTGCCAAAGCGAGTCAGAGGACACATGGTCTGGAGCAGACTCCCCAAGAGTGAACAATAAGGTTCACAACTTTTTTCTTCTTCTTTCAAAACAATTGAACGCTGATCACTGATCAGTCGGTTAATATGTACATTATTGCAGACAATTGCAGAAGCAGTCGGGGATTGGTACTTTGGACGAAGCGCTGCCAAGGAAATCGACTGTGCATATCCCTGTGACAATACTTGCCACAACTTGATAGGATTACACTCAAGTTTCAAACACTATAATGGAACAAGCAGATTGGAACAGTTAACAGCTTAACATAATACAGGAGAAAGGATAGAGTACATTTGTGATTTGTTCATTACTATAACATCTGATAAATCAACATACAACTGTTACCCAACATAGTAACAAGTGCAGAGTCTATGTAACATTAGAAAATGTCTCCTTTATATTTGTCACATTGTATGTGTTC
Organism: Apium graveolens; assembly: GCF_009905375.1. Classification (NCBI taxonomy): domain Eukaryota; kingdom Viridiplantae; phylum Streptophyta; class Magnoliopsida; order Apiales; family Apiaceae; genus Apium; species Apium graveolens. Next base: position 238,526,114 of record NC_133648.1, on the reverse strand, counting down.
TTTATTAAACTTGAATACAGAATCATATATTTGAAGGTCAATCACCCATTCACCAATATGTGGAGCAAGAATTCACAAGCGTATTTTACCAATATCATTTGCTTTTTGACTTAATAATATAAATTTTGATCCAGGATTCTATAATATATATTAAAATAAATTACTCAAAAACTAAATGCATTAATTCATAAAATTTTATAAAAAACACATAATTTAATTGATTAAATTTGAATAAAAATTAGAGAATTATGAGTACCAAATATTCCACATTTTAATACCAAATAAATAACCTTTTACAATAGAGATCGGATAAACATTTCTCAAAAAGTAACAAATGAATATCCCATCTTTTTATAAAACTTTTGACATATAATGTAACAGTATCGTTTAAAGCATGACTTGATATGTCAGCAGGGCATTTGCGACAATTCACAATTTCCGAGCAATACAAGTCTTACACTTCAAATCCAAATCCACGGCACCACTCCCCAAAACTCGGCCGTTACAATCCCGCATTTACGAACCACCACCGCGTCATACCACCACAACCCCTGTCCGAAATTACCAAAACACCCCTAAATAAACCCAATAATAACACACCGAAATGCAAATCTCATCATTATGTAATCACTTGCTCATTCAATCAAGTACATATACATCTCCGCTGTTTCTCTCTCCTCCTTCACTACTACCTCTACTCATTCTGAGTTCTAGAGAGAGAAACAATAACAGAAACAAAAACAAGTCGAGTAAAAATAATAATAATAAAATTAGGGCAATGCCTTTGAATTCATCTGTTGAAGATAACGGAGCTGTGCGCAACTCAAAGCTGAATAAATCTACGTTTTTAGCTTCGTTGATGCCTAAGAAAGAGATTGCCGCCGATCGATTCATTGAGTCGCATCCCGAGTTCGATGGCCGTGGCGTTCTCATTGCTATTTTCGGTACTCCTTTTTTTTTGTATCTATATATTTAAGTATCTGTATTTTGTCAACTGCCTGCTTGTGTGTGTTTTACTGTGTGTGGAGCTGTTATTTGAAAAGCTATAATTCACATCAACGTTTTTATATGTGTGTATGTAGATAATTTCATTAATGTTTAATTGCTGGTATAATCCATCAGTACTCTAATTCATGCTTGTATAGTCTGCGTTCTATATCTTTACAACTTTGTGTGTTTGTTTTACTATGTGGTTATCCGGCATGGTGTATTTCACATCTCCCTCTCCCTCTCCCTCTCCCTCCCTCTCCCTCCCTCTCTCTCTCTCTCTCTCTCTCTCACTCACACACACACACACACACTGTTTCTGGTGATTAAAATTATAACTGCTGAATTGATCAATTGCTATTTTTTGTACTGTACTCTGTAAACATATTTTTTTGTGGGTCTTTACTATGTGTATTGAACTGTGATTACTCATAAGGAGTAATTCATACAAACAAATATTCACTTTTATATAGAGGGATACATGTTTGATTAAATAATGATCAATGAATCGATTAATTGTGTTTTCAGTACTCTACTGGCCTCTCTGTTCATATCAAGTTTAAGTGTGTAGTGTTATGGTTACTGTGTCTGGTGTAATTCACGTTAACGAACTTATCTATATATGTAGAGACACACATGCTGATGCTGTCTTCAGTAATTAAATTCTAGTAACTTTTGTGATTAAAGTTGCGGAATACTGTTGGTGCTACTTTGAATTGCTCAAATATGGATTTTGGGTTGGTTGCCAAACAACTTTGCACATGTGATTTATATAGCCATAATTCTTGTTTTCTAGATTCTGGAGTGGATCCTGCTGCCGCAGGATTACAGGTCACCTCTGATGGGAAGCCAAAAATCCTGGATGTCCTTGATTGGTATATTTCTAAAGACCTTATCTCGCTAAAGAATTAATTGTAAATATCAGTGATCTGAATCTCTTGCATTTTTATAGTACCGGAAGTGGAGATATTGATACCTCAACTGTAGTAAAAGCTGATGCTGATTGTTGTATTCGGGGAGGTTCAGGTATGGCCTATATAAGTCGGTCTTAATTGTGATAAACAAAAATGTAAAGTAAGAACAAAGCACTGATTTAATCTTGTTGAGTGTCAAAAACAAGACATAAGAGTTATAATTATAACACAACAGTTGGCTTAATTTTTTTCTAAAGGAAATACTTGTCGTCATCTTTTTCAATGTTAGGTGCATCTCTTGTTGTGAATTCTTCGTGGAAGAATCCTTCAGGTGAATGGCATGTTGGCTATAAACTCGTCTATGAGCTTTTTACCGATACATTGACTAGTCGATTGAAGGTGAGGCATAAAATGACAATTGTTTCTAGAGATTGCAATTAAATCACTTGTTAACAGACTTTTTTTTAATCTAATTTACATGTACAGAATTTACTTGTATTTTCCTATGCAGAAAGAAAGAAAAAAGAAATGGGACGAGAAAAATCAGGAAGCCGTAGCTAATGGCGTGAAGAAGCTTGATGAATTTGATAAGGTACCAAATCCTGTTTCTCTTACTGATTCTTTGATAATGAATGTTCTCATATTGTGTAATGCTTTTGCATTTAGACAGAGTATCCGACAACCCAACATATAAGTTGTCAAGGAGATTTGCTAAATTTTATGTTCACCATTTAAATTTCTTGAATTATGCTGTACTCAATAATTTCCACTGATATACTTACTAATTAGCAATTTTAAATAAATAAATATATAATTTCTACTCTCTGTTTAACTGGGACACTGCATTCTTAGTATTATAGATATTTGCATTTGTTCTGATATTTTATTTGACATAAGAATATATATTTGTATTAAAAAGTTTCGTTAATCAGTTCCCTTTTTCTTCATATCTCCTGATTCTGGCTCTAGTGGTAAGGTGCTCTCTTATACACACATACAGGGAGTTGTGGAGGAAGTTTAGAATTAAAATAATAGAAACATAATAGGACACTTTTATTGATCCCATAATTGTAATTCATTTATTATTTATATTACTTTTTTGTTCATATGGGTGGTGGAGTCTGCACCACCTACACCACATTTGTAAGATTTTAAGTGGTTTTCTAATTTTAGTTGCCTTGTGGTGATTTTTAAACTCAGATTTTAGAACCTTGCTTTGACGTGTGTATGTATAAGCTTACACTTGTGTACTAATAAGGATGTTTGTATTTGATTTTGAAAGTATTTGCGAGGATTTCTGTTAAGCTCTAATGCTGCAAAAATCTTCATTTTCTAGTAAATATTAATATTAAACCGCATCTAAAATTAGGCCTGTAGCTTATGAGTGTAATCTTGTCATTGTACTGGTTTCTCAGCAGTGTTGTCGTAGCGGTGCAAGTATCGAAGATCGGGGCATGAATATTGTTTATTGTAAGCAAGTTATGGTGGTTCACATTTTGTAATCTTCATTTAACAGATAATTCTTTGTTATCATTGTGTGCAGAAACACCCAAATGTTGAGGATGCAAACTTAAGAAGAGTTCGTGAAGACCTACAAGATCGAGTTGATTTTCTGAGAAAACAAGCCGACGTTAGTAAGCTGAATGTTTAACTCTCTCCCCCTCCCTTTATTCTCTTACTCTAAGCTCACAAGTGTTTTGATTTTTGTTTAAATGATTCAGAGCTATGACGACAATGGTCCTATAGTTGATGTTGTTGTTTGGCATGATGGCGAATTATGGAGGGTTGCCGTCGATACACAAACTCTTGAGGATGATCCGGAGTGTGGAAAACTTGCTAACTTTATTCCCCTTACTAATTACAGGTTTGTATGATTACATAGTTTATGCTTCCAGTCCAGACAGGGTTTTGTTATTTATCTGGGAAGAAGATAATCATACTCTTTCTGAGATGGATACTTACCCTAAGTTTAATGTGATTCAACTTGGCTTAGGTTTTGTTTTAATGAATAGGCATTAATACCACAAATTTTAGTTGGTGTTTAAACACACTCTATGATACGATGCTCCTTGTTTTTAGTCATGAAATTTGAGTTGTATTTAGTCATATTACTACCAGTTTCCTCCCTTTTTACTATTCTAACTGACTCATTATAAGTACCCTTACAGGACTGAACGAAAATATGGTGTTTTTAGCAAACTAGATGCTTGTTCTTTTGTTGCCAATGTTTACAATGAAGGGAATATTGTAAGTATTGTAACAGATAGCTCCCCACATGGCACACATGTTGCTGGTATAGCTTCTGCGTTTCACCCAAAGGTCAGATAACATGAAAATACAAAGACTGTCAACTATTATATGAGAAAAATTCACCTACGGAAGGATGATATCATCATATATTTATATAGGAACCGTTGCTGAATGGAGTTGCACCCGGGGCACAAATAATTTCATGTAAAATAGGTGACTCGCGGTTGGGTTCAATGGAAACAGGAACTGGCTTGACTAGAGCTCTAATTGCTGTTGTGGAGGTTTGTCTTTCTCATTGTGAAATGTTTGGGTAAAGTGTGCCCTGGTAATTAATAGGACCCCCTCCCCCAACTGCTTGTAGATTTAAAATTTCATTTTTGATTTTTTTGTAACTTTTTAATATAAACTTTTCATCGGAAATAGCGCCTGGTTAGAAAAATTATAAATCTCGATGGAGATTAAGATCATACCTTAACACCTCAGTAGCAAGGAAGATAGGATCGACTATCTTGGAAGGTCCAAATTAAGAATATAAAATCTTCTGCAATCATAGTCACAATATGATTCCCAGTTTTCTTTTCAAGACAGAGTTATTGTGCGGGACTATAAAGCTTAATGGTACCCAGGGAATATCTTTTAAAAAGATCTCCTTGTATAGTATTTCAACAGTTCTCTGCAAATTCTCCATTTTTAACTATTAGTTTTCACTGTAATTACTTGAATCTACTATGATATGTTTGAAAATATAGTTGGTAGAAATTGGTTGAGAAAACTATTTTTCCACAATTTGTTGCATTTTTATAATGCGTTTCTTGGAGAAACTTCCATAATGTGTTTAATAATGTTAATGTTGTATATTTCCAGCACAAATGTGACCTGATCAATATGAGTTATGGAGAAGGTACATTACTTCCGGATTATGGTCGCTTTGTTGACCTTGTTGATGAGGTAAAATGCAAAGCTCACAACTGTGTCCATGTCTGTTTAAACAAGTACACCCTGACACTATCTTTTTTCTATATATATATAAATATTTTTGACACATCCATCTTTCTACATTTAGGTGGTGAATAAGTATCGTGTAATATTTGTTAGTAGTGCTGGGAACAATGGACCAGCATTGACCACTGTTGGTGCACCTGGTGGTACTACTTCAAGCATAATAGGAATTGGTGCTTATGTCTCCCCTGCCATGGCTGCTGGTGCTCATTGTGTAGTTGAGCCTCCTCCTGAAGGGATTGAATATACATGGTACGATCATACTCTCTATGGCGGTTACTGTTGATGATATTAAATCTAGTTCGGGTGCAGGTCACATACATTAGCTAATATGGATGCAGGTCTAGCCGAGGACCAACTGCTGATGGTGATCTTGGTGTTAGTGTGAGTGCTCCTGGTGGAGCCGTTGCTCCTGTTCCAACATGGACTCTCCAAAAGCGCATGTTGATGAATGGAACATCTATGTCTTCTCCATCCGCTTGTGGAGGAATAGCATTGCTTGTCAGTGCAATAAAGGTTACTCTTATGCTCTCACCTCTTGGATTTTACTCTGACTTTTGTTCTCTATACTTGGTCTATCATCTTTTGACTAATTAGCCTAGTTGTTTTTGCAGGCTACAGGAATTCCTGTAAGTCCTTACACTGTACGAAGGGCACTTGAGAATACTGCTATTCCTGTAGGGGATTTACCTGAGGATAAACTAACAGCTGGACAAGGGCTTATGCAAGTTGACAAGTTACGTGTTCTAGTTCTCCCTTTTACCTAATTGCATAGAATTGGGAAATATTGACTCATGAATATATTCTAATTAATTTTTTGCATTACAGGGCACATGAATACATTCAAAAGTCGCATGACATTCCCTCTGTTTGGTACACGATAAAGATCAATCAAGTGGGTAAATCGAGTAAGTTTATTTACTCTCTCACTCTGTGTGTTCGTCTAGACATTTATACCACCCAAAAACCAATTACACTGGCATAGATACACTTAAACCCTGCCGTTGGTGTTGGTTAATTGTGAGTGAACATGCAAGTATATTACATAATTTATTGGTATGTTCATTTATAAAACATGCTCTGCAGAATCATGTTTATTATCTTGACTTGAATCTCTCTATGCTCATCTTCTGTTATTATAGTTCACATTGTTTTTTGTTATTATTAACTGTTATTTAATTAATAATTTTTTTTATGGAGTATAAATATTTACTTTGCTGTTTTCATTATTCATTTTAATCGAATGTTTTACTAGTTTAGTGAGGCCCTTTAAATTCCACAACTTATACTTGTGAAAGCTTTGACAATGGAATCTATCTAAACTAATCTTCTCACAGCCTTGTACAGTTTTTAAGTGTAGCTTATTTAACGTGGCCTGCAAATGGAATGATTGTGATATTTTTAATTATTTTGTTACAGGCCCAACTTCACGAGGTATCTACCTGAGGGACTCTTGCTATTGTCATCAATCTACGGAGGTGAGACGATAGAAGTGGCAGTTATAGTTTGATTTTTCTTTTAGTATGTTTTCATGTCTTATAGAGGCTGACACGATCTGGCTTTCAGTGGACAGTGCAAGTTGATCCAACGTTCCATGATGATGCCAGCAATATGGAACAACTAGTTCCCTTTGAAGAGTGTATAGAAATACATTCAACTGGAGAGGCAGTGGTCAAAGCGCCTGGTTTCCTCCTCCTCACTCATAATGGACGTACCTTCAAGTGAGTTGGTTCTATTTTCTGTTATTTCTGAAAGTTTGATAATACATGCAGGCCATTGACACTCATGTCACAATCTCAATCATCTGATATACTTTTTTAAAAGCTTGTAAGCAAGGATTAGTTACAGACAATAATTATCTATGTTAGCTTCTCCTCCATCACTTTTCCCTATCCTCACCTTACAGCTTTTTAGCTCTGAGGGAATTATATAATTTATTTAAAGCTGTAAGTCTTCATGTGGCTGAACTTCCAAAAAGTGCTTTAAAGAGTTGTGAACTCATGTACTCATGTGTAATTATCTCACCCACTGTTTTCCTCTGCCTTAAAAGGCACATACTGTCACTTTTTGATCAAGTGCGCATACTCACTAAAAGGCACACACCTTGTAGACCTTCATAGTCCTCTGATCCAGTGGTTCTTTAAAGTATAATTTTGAAAATTCTTAAGATATTTGCATTGCCAGCATTGTTGTGGATCCAACAAATCTTAGTGATGGGTTACACTATTATGAGCTTTATGGGGTCGACTGCAATGCACCGTGGCGTGGTCCCCTCTTCCGAATTCCTGTTACCATCACAAAGCCAACATCTGTGAGAAGCCGTCCTCCACTAATATCATATACTGGAATGCCCTTTGTACCAGGTAAAGTAGCAATCTGTGGAAATGTTATTGCATTATTAAAACACCCTTAAAGAGGTGAATTTAGCAGAGTTGCTTGACATATGGAGTTTGAGATGTATTTCTAAAAATACATAGGATATGGACAAAGGAATAATCATCACCTGTTAACAAACGGATAGCATGTTGCATATAATCATTTTAGTCTCTCTTTATATGTTTTCTGGAGGGCACCACCTTTGTTTTAGTAGAATTAGGAAAATATGTAAAAAAAAGCCAATATTTTCTGTTCGGAAGGACGATATCTCTAATGTATTTTATTCTTCTGGATTTCTTGTTGAACAGGAAATATTGTACGGAAATATATTGAGGTACCGCTAGGTGCTAGTTGGGTTGAGGCAACCATGCACACTTCAGGGTTTGACACTGCTAGGAGATTTTTCATTGACACTGTTCAGGTAGAATATGCTTTTAAAGCCAATTAACTTCATCTATGTTTGCATTGACACACTTTTGCTGTCCCCAGATCTCTCCCCTGCAAAGGCCAATGAAATGGGAAACTGTTGTAACATTCTCGTCTCCTTCTGCCAAGAGCTTTGCCTTCCCGGTGGAGAGTGGGCGAACAATGGAATTGGCAATTTCTCAATTTTGGTCAAGTGGTTTAGGAAGTAATGAAATCACTGTTGTAGATTTTGAGGTAATCTCTTAAATTTTAAAATACGGATCTTCCGTCTTCCTGGGCCGAATTCATTCTCCAGATGGATTCAGAGCCGCTGATGCTTTAGCAAGTCAATATGTATTCATCATCATGCTACCTTGTCTTTGGCTGCTGTTAGATTGCTTTCCATGGTATTAATATCAATAAAGAGGAAGTAGTACTTGATGGAAGTGAAGCACCTGTTAGACTTGATGCGGAAGCTCTTCTATCATCTGAGACACTTGTTCCTGCCGCAATTCTTAACAAGGTGAGATAGATTTATCTACAATTGATAATATCTGCACATGCAATTTGGTTCTTAACTATATTTAGGTCTACTGAGCTGCAAACTAAGTATGCTCCTTATAGTTAATTATATCTAACTTTGCAGATGAGAGTCCCATATCGTCCTGTTGATGCGAAACTGCATGCTCTTACAGCGGACAGGGATAGACTACCTTCTGGAAAACAAACACTGGCATTGACACTAACGTGGGTTCTCTATTAATCCAACAATATTACTGTTTTAATAGAGGAACTAGATGTATAATTTATAATTACTGTTTTACTACTTGTACTGCAGTTACAAATTTAAATTGGAAGCTGGAGCTAATTTACAGCCACAAATTCCCTTGCTTAATAATCGGATATATGATAACAAGTTCGAGTCCCAGTTTTATATGATATCAGATTCAAATAAGGTACTTTATAGCCTCAAAACTTCATTGTTTACATATAAATTTCCTGTGTCATTAAGTACCATTCCTCCAGTTTCCTTCTGTTTCTAAATGTATTGCTCATCATATTTCTCATATAGTGATCATCTCATATGTTTCACTTTTGACTGTTATTTTGACTGTTTCACATGCATCTTAAGATGCTATACAGTAACTGTGCGAGGACTAGTATGCAAGTAAAGCAACTAGTTAACATTGTATTTGTATATCACTACAATAAAATATGCCTGGGAGGATACATATTATTTTGCAATGATTTGTGTTAACTACTACATATAAAAAATGAGATACCTAATTTATACAATATGCCAATTTTTCCTAGAGTGGAAGAGAACATGTACTTTGATCTTATGTTCTGAGCATACATGCGGAAGTTTATATCATCAAAACTGTACCTGATAGCTATGTTTTATTACTCAAAGAAAAGTCCAATTCTTGGTTCCTTTTGTGTTCTTAAGTAACAAGAGAACGTAGACATAAGAGTGTTATTCCAGAAGGATTTTCAAGAAATAAAAAAAACTATTTTTGCATATTAAATTTGTGATTTGTAATTCAAACCATTATTTCATGTTATTTGATACTCAGTTCTGGTTGGTCCTAATGCTCTTTCATTTTAATATCAAATGTAGCGTGTATATGAAATGGGTGATGTTTATCCGAAATCCACTAAACTTCCGAAGGGTGACTACACCTTGCAATTATATTTGAGGTATGTCACTTTCTTTTCTAATTGCAAGAAGGATCAGAATACATTGCCAAGGATGCAGTTTCGGATTATGATATACATTATGTTTTATGAACCTAATTTTACGACATCTGATTTTAATGTCTAGAATCTTTTTGAATTCCTTGAGAACTTTATCTCTTGATCATAAGAAATGCATAATAAGTAGCAAGCACACTGAGGATGAACTGCATCCATTCATTTAGTCAAAGTTTCATGGACAAACAACCCTTGTTATCTCATTTTTGTTTTTCTAAAAGATGTTACTTATCGTTATGCAGGCACGATAATGTTCAGTACCTGGAGAAAATGAGGCAATTAGTTTTGTTCATTGAAAGAAGTTTAGAGGATAAGGTAGTTATCTTATGGTTTTTATGATATTCAATGAGATCTGATGCAGGTTTCACATGTTGCTAATAACTGAATATTAGTTTGACCATCAATTGTTTAATGGAGTTGGGTTTTTTTTCTTCGAGTTTTTTATTACAATACTGACCTTCTGAATCCTGGAGTTATAATTTCGTGGCTTGTTGGATGATCTGTTCCCTGGTGTTATCCATATAACATGTGATGGAGCCTTTTGTCAAATGAAAGCAAACCTGCACTTCCCTTAATCATTCAATTATGTTGATTATGTGATCCAAGATGTACACCACCATTAATATGGATAAATTTAGATTGAGCACATATATATTAAGTGAATTTGTGATCCAGGATGCAATTCCATTGAGCTTTTACATCCAGCCAGATGGTCCTCTAACAAGTAATGGTAGCTTTAAATCCTCAGTTTTAGTTCCGGGGTATGTGCATCTATTACTCTTTTGATTTGATAAATTTACACCCATATTATGTCTGTGCATATTGATCTTAATTTCTATTGTTATGGTAGTGGAAAAGAAGCGTTTTATGTTGGCCCTCCCACAAAAGAGAAGCTCCCGAAGGTGCTTAACCACAATATATATATATATATTTATATATTCTTTCTCAACATATGTGTTGTTTTTCAAAGCAATGCAATGCTGAGCCGGGGGTATAAAGTGAATGACTAGTTTTTATTCTACTGCAGAACGTTCCTGAAGGATCTGTATTGTTAGGGGCAATTTCTTATGGGAAGCTCTCCTTTGGGGTTCAAAATGAGGAAAAAAATCCAACAAAAAATCCTGTTTCTTATATGGTCTCTTACAATATGCCTCCAAATAAGGTAACCACCATCACTATTACGTGGCATGTACTCGTCCGTAATATAGTCGTTTCACTTCATAAAGTGTCCGTAATATAGTCGTTTCACTTCATAAAGTGTCCGTAATATAGTCGTTTCACTTCATAAAGTTTTCTTATCTTGTAGTTTGCCTTCATTTTTATTTTGTCCTACTATTTTATATGTGTTTTTCTCCTGGTTAACAGCCTGAGGATGGTAAAGAAAAACGTTCTGCAAGTAGCACTAAAAGTGTGTGTGAGCGTTTGGAAGAAGAGGTATGTAAAAATTGGAAAAGAATACATTAATCTTGACATTTCATTTGTATGCATATCTAAGAGTGAGTCCAATGCTAGATGTGAAATAGCTATGGCAATTGTGATAATATAGCATCAAAAAGTGCTTTTTGGTGCTAAAATAAAAGTTGCACTCCAATGTTAGTTTCATAACTAGTTTCAAATTTACATAACTTTTTTTAACTTTTACCTAATGCAATATACTATTGTATTTGTCAAATGCAATAATTCTGTAAGGTTTCCCCTTTATTTCTAGTTATGGATGATGTGGCAAGGATGGATGGATCCATCCATCCTTAGTTTCAAATATAGAACTAGGGATATATGCATATTTTTCATTCAAATATGAAACCCCTTTGGAGATGAATTTTTTTACATCTGGTGCTATAGTATAGCAATAGAATTAATTATAGCATTGCATTGGACTTGCTCTAATAGACATATTTATGCATAGCTTTGTGGCATTAAAATATTGCATCTCTTTATGATGGGTGTGGTTACTCTCCGGATTTCTTTCGACAGTGTCGAATCTGTTCCTTTGCCCTTTGTTTACATATGGTTAAGTTGTCATTACTTGCTATTAAATTTCTTTGTGACTTGGGCATCTGTCTATACATATCTTTATGGTTGTATGAGTTCCTAATTTTTAATATTATAGATTCCATTTGCAATGGATATTTCTAGACTTGTAGTTCAGATGTCTAAATTAAATTGATGCAATCTATTTTTAAATGTTCTCTTTCCGTTACATTTCCCTTTCCCGTTGCATATTGGTGGCTCAATTGTAACTTCACAACGTGTAAAATTGGAGTAGTAAAAAAAATGGAATAGAATTTTAACAGTTTTTCTTGTTTTCTCTTTTCTTTTCTTTTTGCTAATTCTTGTTTTCTCTTTTTTCGCTTATGCTTTCTCTTTATTCTGTAATTTAAATGTGGCGTGGAAATTTTTGGCTCATAACGGTGGGAAAAAGAGCATAAAGTTGGCCATGCTTGATGTTGAGTAAGCAGCTTATCTAAAACCTTAAGATTTTAGAGGAAGGCCCCAATAGGATCATATATTTAACACTCACCCTCACTCGAAGCCCATTTATGGGTTGAAGAGTGGTACACTGGCGCCCATCTTTGGGGCATTAATTGCCTTCAGTGTCCACATTAAATTGTGAGAATGTTGGGGGTGGCTGGGAATCGAACCATACTCCTCCCGCCAGCCTAAACTCTGATACCATGTTGAGTAAGCAGCTCATCTAAAACCTTAAGGTTTTAGAGGAAGGCCCCAATAGGATCATATATTTAACACTTGAGCATCAAAATTCATTATCTCCTATAAATTTCATTAATTTTTGGTCAATAAGTTTGGACAGTTTCAAAGCTCATTATGCAGAATAATATGACTTCTTCCTCTATAAGAGGAAGGTACAACGCTACAACTGAATAAGTAGAATTAACTATTTAAAATTCATACTAGCTGGGAATAAATTTTATTATGTCTTCTGTCTCATGAGTCATGACTCATGTTATAGCTTGCATATTATCTGGTTTCTTTGTTGTTTTAATTGCTTTCCTCTTCTTGAATGCTGTTTAGAAGTTACACATGAAAGTACTGTTATTTATGATCACACATCTGTTCTCAGGTCCGGGATACTAAGATAAAGGTATTTGCAAGCTTGAAGCAGGGCAGTGATGAGGAGCAATCTGAATGGAAGAAGTTATCGAGCTCTCTCAAGGTATCATATTTAGAGAAGCATGTAGCCAAATTAATGTTAAATACTCTTACTTTTCAGTTAAAGCTTACAATGATCTATTACCTCGCAGTCAGAGTACCCAAAATACACTCCACTTCTTGCCAAAATACTAGAGGGTTTGCTATCCAAGGAGATCGCCAGAGAAAGCATTCACCACTATAAAGAGGTAACTTTTAATTGGAATATCTAGTTAATCAAGCTGCCCATCTCATCCAGTTCACTGGCATGCCACCTAGCCTACATTACCGGATCATGGCGATTATCTGGGATACATCTTAAATTTGAAAACTTACATCATCTCATAGTAAAATATTATATCACTCTATATAAAATGCTAGTACAACTTTCGTACATTGAGTTGAAAGCTTGTGAAAATCTACATCGTTTCACAGTAAATTTTAATATCACTCTGAATAAAATGCTAGTACAACTTTCACACATTGAGTTGAAAACTTCTAAACAAATTTCACGTCACTTACTCAACTGAGGTGCATAATTCTTCATTTTATCTCACAAGATGTTGTTAGCCATTACCCAACTAAAACCGCCTGTCTTCATGATTGTGCAGATTGTAACATCTGCCGAGGAGGTAATTGATAGCATCAACAGGGATGAATTAGCAAGATATTTTTCCCTTAAAAGTGATCCAGATGATGAGGGAGCTGAGGTGGGTCTTCTAGCTTCCCATTTTCTTTTTCTAGTGCATTTATCCCCATTCAACTTTACTTCCGGGGTAGGAGTTTAGTTCAAATATGATACATATAAAGTTAACTTTTGATCATAAAACATGTTACTCCATGTTTTCTCTTTGGTTCATAGGAAATAAAAAAGAAAATGGAGACCACGCGGGACCAGTTGGCAGAAGCATTATACCAGAAAGGATTAGCTTTGTTGGAAATTGAACGTCTTAAGGTATGACGTACAGTTTGATTCCAAGAATTGGTTGTGTCTTGTATGCAAGTAATAGTTTGATGTGTAGTTAAATTGCAAGTATTGGGTGTGTTTTGTATCCAAGTTATTGTGCTCTAGGAATCTTGATACTGTGCTTACTTTTGAACGAAGATACTACGAATAGATGAACCCAAGTACTTCCCCATTATCGAAGGTACTTTGCTATTATCCAAGCATATAAAATTGCACCGAGTTCCCTGCGGAGCATTTCTTCTTCCGTCCAAAATTGCAATTATGAAATCAGAACTCAGATGGCCTTCTTAAATAGTTAAATAAATTTTTGGGCATTGCGTCAATTTTTTGCAGCGCACCGGTAATATTATTGATTTGAATGAACTGCTATTAGGTATCATGAAATACAAAGTAGTAGCCACTTGTTAAGTTTCTAATTTCGCTTATTCTATTCACGAAACAAGGAAATCTTTATTCCTTGTACCCTCTTAAAATATAACGAAGCCCTGTGGATTTTGGCAACTTTAGTTTCATTAAGGAGCATTCTTTTCTGCTAAACTGTATAGTAATTTTGTTAACACTAGAATTGGCATATGATAACATAAATGCTTTACTTTCGACTCTCTAGTGTAATGTATAGCCCCGTCTATGTTTGGGTAGAAAGACTGTGCTTTTCAGTCATACATATACTGCACAAATGCAATCTATATAGCTAAACTTTCCAAGCCAGTGTTTTGTCATATAATGTATAATTTCTTGCTGATCAACACAATTTATAAAGCTGTATCACCACATCATAGAGCACGTCTTAGTGATTTGAAAATAGAGTTACTGGCCCAGATACAAAATGAATACACATCTGTAAAAGGTAAATCTTATATATATATTGTAAATTGTCTCCCTTTCAGTACTTTGGCTGTTTTTTTCTTTTAGAGACGTCTTGACTTTCCTGTATGTTATCTGTTGCCTAGCTACTAATGTTAACTTCTATTCTCTGCTTAACTAAAAGGAGGGTGATAAGACTTCGGAATCTGCTACTACCGAAGGTGCAAAACCTAATGCCCGGCAAGATCTTTTTGAAGAAAACTTTAAAGAATTGATGAAATGGGTGGAGTTGAAAAACTCAAAGTATGGCACTCTCTTGGTATTACGTGAGCAACGTAGTGGGAGGTTGGGTACTGCACTAAAGGTACTGCTGAGCTCTCTTCTATTAGATGCAACACTTAGACTCAAGGACTTAGTAGGGTTCATGTTGCTAGACCAAATAGTTATAAAAGTTTCGTCTGAAACTGGAGAACAAAATATGGCTTAGGACCCTGATTGTGTTTAGTATGATGTTACTTTATGTAAAATATATCAGACCT
Organism: Apium graveolens; assembly: GCF_009905375.1. NCBI lineage: Eukaryota > Viridiplantae > Streptophyta > Magnoliopsida > Apiales > Apiaceae > Apium > Apium graveolens. The sequence goes on along the minus strand of NC_133648.1, from coordinate 238,510,968 downwards.
TTTTTACAACAGAAAGAGAGTTTTCAGCACCTGCCTATCCGTTCTTGTCATGTTCCTCATGTGATATAAATTTATATGCGGAATTGCGGATAGACTAATTATCGAACACTTATTTACAGATAAAAATCTGACACCTATATAACAAGGCGCAGATGTATGATTGTTGCATCATAATTGACTTTTTGTTCCAATTAGGTGGTAAACGAGATTATACAAGATTCAGGCGAACCACCAAAGAAGAAGCTATACGAGTTGAGACTCTCCTTGCTTGGTGAAATTGGATGGAACCATCTCGTAGCATATGAAAAGCAATGGATGTTTGTCCGTTTCCCAGCTAGTTTACCTCTGTTTTAGAGCTTAATTAGCACTTTGATAATTAATTGCAAAATTATTTACTCTAGTTTAGGGTCAAACCATCATGTTATATGAATTAAATGAATTTCAATAAGAAATATTTTTAAAAGCCATAATCAACCCTTAGTAAGAGTTGGAAGTGTAAAATCTTCTTGAATTTTGTAGCTTGTATAAACCTTTTTTATTCTTTTTCTCCGAGAATTGTAGTGTATTATATGCCGGAGAATTTCAATAAAATCTTCTTCACGGTCATTGTGAATATGGTGATCATTCTGCCAAAATGCAATGCAAGTGCACGTTTATTAATTCACTTCGTTGTAATCACTTGTACTCAGCTGATGCACAGCATCTTTTTCCAAGTTCAATTATAACAAATATAGTGGCTGTTTGCCATTTCATTACAGGCAGCTTATTTGGTAAATGAGAGGTTTTCAATTTGTGGTGACTGTTTGGGTAATTAAGTTGACAGATCTTTTTTGCTTCTTTTTATCAATAAGTTGAATGTACACAGAGCTCAATTTTCTTCATTTCATTCTGTTCATTATGTTTGTATTTACTATTAACTAGCACATTACGGTTTTCAAATGAGAAAAAACTATCAAACTTGCAAATATTTGTGTCGCTTTCATTTATAAATGGTGGATATGTGCGATGCTGGAACTCTTTTTTCTCTTTTTTATAAAAAATGCATTCATTTAAAAAAAAGAATTTTATTAAATTTTAAGTTGTTTAATTTATTATTTTGACTCGATCTTAAATTTTAGAATTCATTTTTTTACATATTATAGTCTTTAATTTAATTTTTATTAATTTTTAGCTATTTGTAATTCAATATTCCTAATTTAAAATTTATCTTTTGAATTTTATATATTATGTAATAAACTATTATTTTAAATTTTATTTTTTTAAATAAATTATAAATTATAAATTATGAATTACCAAACACATCAACTTATAAGTAAAATTATCTAAACGCATAAATAACTTATAATTCACACTGTTCATATCACTAATATGACGTTTTTCAACTTTAAAATATAAGTTATATTTTTTTAAAAACCCCAAACGGCCCCTTAGATACCCCTGATATATAATTGCCATTGTTACATGCTTCTTCACCAAAAAGCTGCCTCAGTTTATTCAAAAAGCTAACGGAGAAAAAAGGCCTCAAATATCACTATTTGGGGTAAAATGACTCTCAATGTCACTTTACTAAAAGATGACCCCCAAATGTCGCTCCAAAACGAAGTTTCGTGTCATGTTTTTCCTTTTTAATGAAAAACGAAGTTGAGTGTTCTTTTTTCAATTTTTTATTTTTTTAAATTGAAAATGCAACTTCAATTCATGTTTAGGAGGGTAAAACGCAACCTCGAGATTAGTTTTTCATATTAAATCATTTTGGATTTGCGTTCTGGTTTTGTTTTTTTTTTCTTTTTGTTTTTCTCCGCATCCCGAGAAAAACTCAGTTAGAAATTGCGTTTTTACGAAAAACTAAGTTTGAAACCCTTTTTTTATATCCATAAACTAAAGATGAGACTGTGTTTTTGACCAAAACAATTTCTGAAATTGCGTTTTCTTCAAAAACACAGTTTGAAACCATGTTTTCAAACAAAAATATAAAACGAAATTGCGTTTTTCTTTTATTTTAAAAAAAACAGAGTATACTGATCGCTTTAAAAAACATGACTTCAAGATGCGTTTTGTTGTGCAAGACATGCATGTACCTTAACAAGACTAAGACAATTTGTCAACCCTAAGTAAGTTGTATTTTTATCTTAATTTGTATTTTGTACTTGTAACACTTAAAATCTGTAAAAATGTCAAAGGAGCAGACTGAAGTCTTTTTCTATAAACAGTGTCAAGCCTAAGAATTCTATCTGGAAGAAGATCAAGAATATCATGCCTCAGAAGAATTATGAAGAAGTTTAGAGTTGAATAAATCTGTTTTAGGAAAAACATTCTAAGTCAAGATCTCTACAAGTCACAGATTTAGTGTTATAGAGAAGTCATTCGAGAACTCAAAATGACTTATCGAGAAGTCAGGAAAGGCACTAGAGAACTCACAAAGATATCGACAAGCCAAATTGAAGACATGGAGGTTGGAGATATCGACAAGTCATTTCTTCACTAGAGAACTCAGAGTTATCGACAAGTCAACATTCATTAGAGAACTATCAGTTATCGATAAGTCAAATTTCACTATAGAACTCAGAGATATCGATAAGCCAAAATTCACTAGAGAACTCTGAGTTGTCGACAAGTCAAATTTGACTAGAGAACTCTGAGTTATCGACAGGCCAATTAGTCATTAGAGAACTCAGAGATTTCGATAAGTCAAAGTGAAGATATAAAGACTAGAGATCTCTACAAGCCAAATTCTCTTATAGAGAACTCAGAGACCTCTACAAGTCAAATTTACTATGGAGTATTAGAGATCTCGATTAGCCAATATACTTATCGAGATGTAAAGTTCTTTATAGACCAAATAGAGATCTCGAGGTAAAATCTCAAAGTACAAAATTGCATATCAGTTCAATATCCAAGATTAACAATCAACAAACAATCCAAGTAGCTGGATTGACAAGACTACAAAAAGCAGCTTGAAGGATGTGCAAGATCAATGGTGAAGATTAACTGACAAAAGAAGATCAAGATAATCACAGGATGCTAAAGATATGCCAAGCCAGAAATAGAAGATATACTTTTCTATAAATGGAAATGACAAGTGACTGTTTACAAAAGATAATAGCATGTCTTATTGTACACTGTGTAAATTAGCAATTAACTGATTTATAAGTTAATACTGGTCCTTTAGTCAGTAGTAACAATTTAGATAGAAAATCGTGTAACTCTCTCAAGAAGAAGCTAAGCTCTTTATCAACAAGGAGCCTAGAAATTTTGTAGCAAAACATTCTTAATTTTAATATAAAATCAAGTGAGTTTTGAAGATTTGTGTTCTTTATTTTCTGCAAGCTTAATTTCTGCATGAACACATTTTTACTACAAGATTTAATTTACTTTGTTCAACCATTAAAGATTCAAGAAAAGCTCAAAAACAAAAAAACACATTCACCCCCCCTGTGTGTTATTCATTTCCTAACAAGTGGTATCAGAGCAAAATCTGAAAGTAAACAGATTCAAGATCTTGGAAGAATGAATACACGGAAAATCAGTAGCATCAAAATTCCTACCTTTGACAAAGCTAACTACACTCTTTGGAAAAAGAAAATATTGTTGTTTATCAGGATGGCCAATCCACTCTACATTTAGATACTCAAATATGGGCCCTCCACTCCTATGGTTAGAGTTGAAGAATCAACAGATGGTGATATGGTCATTCCAGCTCATTATGCTCCAAAAGACCCTTCTGAGTATACTGAGCCTGAAAAAGAGAAAGTTTCCTGGATAGTGGCTTACAATTGATATTGATTGAGTCACTTGACAATGTGATGTATAACAACATTGTCAACTGTGACACTGTCAAGCAAATATGGGAAAATATTGAGATACTCTGTGAGGGAACTGAGGAAGTTAGATCTAATCAAAGAAGGATACTGATTTCACAGTATGAGGGTTTCATGGCCAAGCCAAAGGAAAGTATAACTGATGTGTTTGAAAGGTTTAACAAGCTGATAAATGATTTACAGCTCCATGGAAGCTGAAGAATTGAACCTGAAGTTCTTGCTTACTCTCCCTGATCATTTGGAACAAAAAATCTCAGCAATCAGGGAAGGGAGAGATCTGAGCAGAATTACACTGGAAGTTCTATATGGAATTCTCAAAATATATGAACTAGAAATGATTCAAAGGAAATCATTGAGATCTGGTCAAGGACATGTTATAGATGGCTCAAGTGCCTTAATTGTCAATGAAAGCCAAACACATATTGATGAGCCAAGATCTCAAACTCCAGTGGCCTCAACTAGTGAGCAAAGAACAAATGATTCACAGGAACAAATCATTCTGGAATTGGAAGAAGATGAGTTCTACACTCTTGATGAACTGGATGAGCTAGATCAGTCTATGGCTTATTTTGTTAGATATATTTGTGATGTCATGTCTAATATGATTTGTGTTTAGTTTTCAGATCTTACTTAAACAGGACAAATCAGTACTTAACTGGAAATCAGCACTTATATTGAAGTCAGTACTTAAGATATCAGAACTTAAGTGGTCAGAACTTAAGTTATTAGGAGATATTTATCAGGAGATAATATCAGGACTTAAGGAGACTTTCAGATAAGGAAGGCGGCTGATTGAAAGGAAAGAAGATCAAGACAAACGCAAGAAGAGATATGCATGAAGAAGGAATTCTATGAAGAATAAAATACTTGGAAAAAAAGATATCTGATTGATATATTTTAGGAAGCAGAATTATATTCCATATCAATTAGTGATTATCTTGTAACTGTGTAGTATATAAACACAGACATAGGGTTTACACTATATTGTGTTATAATTATCGAGAATAATATTCGTTGTAACCCTAGCAGCTCTCGTGATAGTTTGTTCATCACTGAGAGAGGACAGTTCCATATTGTAACAGAGTTTAATAAAGCTTATTTTCTGTTACTTGTGTTCTTTAATTCGATTTGATTGTGATAAACACTGTATTCAACCCCCTTTTATAGTGTGTGTGACCTAACAAGTGGTATCAGAGCAGATCTGTTAACACACAAATAGTTTAAGATCCAAAAACAATCATGTCTGAAGAAGAAACTCCAACCAATCCCACCAAAACTGAAGAACCTCCAAAGACTCAAATCCATAGTCGATATGAGACTATTAGAGTTCCCATACTAAAACCATCTGAATATTCCATATGGAAGGTGAGGATGTCTATGTTTCTAGAAGCTACTGATCCAGAATACCTTGATAGAATCAATGAAGGACCACACAAGCCAACCAAACTCTCTGTTGTAGTTGCAGGTCAACCAGTAAAGTCTGTACCAAAGGAGAAGAGTGATTATACTGCTGAAGATATCTCATCGATTGCTAAGGATGCTAAGGTACGACACTTGCTGCATAGTGCTATTGATAATGTAATGTCAAATAGGGTAATCAACTGCAAGACTACAAAGGAGATATGGGATGCTTTGAAGACAAGATGCTAGGGAACCGAATCAATTAAGAAGAACAAGAAGACTATACTTACTCAAGAGTATGAACACTTTGACTCAAAGCCTGATGAGTCATTAACTGGTTTATATGACAAATTTGTCAAATTCTTGAATGATTTGTCACTAGTTGACAAGGAATATCAACTTGAGGATTCAAATCTTAAATTCCTGTTAGCACTTCCTGAAAGATGGGATTTGAAGGCCACCACTATAAGAGATAACTATAATCTTGAAGAAATAACTCTTGATGAATTTTATGGGATGCTCAAGACTCATGAAATTGAGATGGAACAAAGAAGCAAGAGGAAAGGAGGAAAGTCAAGGATAGTTGCTCTTAAGGCTGAGGAGGAATCTCCCAAAGCAACTACCTCAAGGAAAGGCAAGGGAAAAGCTCTCATCACAAAGTCTGATACTGAGTCATCAAGTCTTGATAGTGATGATGACTCAGAAACTGAAAGCTTACCTGAGATGGATGCTGATGAAGAGATGATGAAGTTGTGTGCTCTTATGGTGAAAGGAATCACAAGGATTGCATACAGAAAATTCAGGAAGGGAAAGAAGTTTCCAGGAAAGGTGCAAGTTCTGATAAGAAGAGTTTCAGAAAATCTGAAGGCAAAGGAGGGAAGTTTGACAGAGGAGATTATACAAATGTCAAATGCTATAACTGTGGTGAGAAAGGCCACATATCTCCTGATTGCAAGAAAGTGAAGAGTGACAAAGGCAAGGCTCTTGTCACAAAGAAGAAAAGCTGGACAGACACTTCAGATTCTGAAAGTGAGGAGAACTATGCCTTGATGGCAAATGCTGATAGCAGTTCTGATGCTGCTGAGTTAAAGGTACCTCAAACTACTTATGCCTTTCATACTGATGATATTAATGAGTTGAGAAGATATCTTAAAACCATGTTCATTAGTTATAGAGATCAAACTTTAACATGTGAAAGATTAACTTCTGAAAATCTTGCTTGTAAAAAGAGGAATGATTATTTAGAAAAAGAGTTAGTCATATTTCATCAAACTCAGAAAGACAGAGATGATGTTTTCTATGTTATGGATGAAGTACTTAAAATGAATGAATCTCTAAAAACTGAGTTAGAAAAGGAAAGAGAGATTATCAGGACTTGGACTAACTCTGGCAGAACAACTCAGAATTTGTTAAGTAGTGGAAACTAGAAAGAGGGCTTAGGTTATGGAGATGATAAGAATGATAAAGGAACTGTAGAAATTGAGCCTATAGTTGTTAAACAAAAGACAAAGGTAAAACCTGTTAAGTTTGTAGCTGTAAAGTCTGATACTAATAAATCAGAAGTTAAAGAGAAGTTAACTTCTGACAAACCAAAACAGGGTAAGCCAGCTGAAGTAAACATAGGCTTAATGACAAAGAAGCAGCTTAAGCATAAGCTGAAAGATGTTAAGAATGTAAACAAGGTAAAGTCACCTAGGAAAAATAGGAATGGAAAGGAAGGTGTGAATAAAAGTAATGATTATAAGCCTGTTCCTAATGCTCCTAGAAAAACATGGCATAACTGTGGAAATTCTAACCATCTGGCTTCTTTTTGCAGGAAAAATAAGAACATAAACTTCTTACCTTCAAAGTCAGGAGTTAAGAGTCATTCTGTTAGATATAAGCCACAAAATCCTTGTTTTCATTGTGGTAGTTTATGGCATTCCATTTATACTTGTAAGGAATATCATAGTTTGTACTATGATTATTATCAAATAAAACCTTCTTTAAAGAAAGTTAGCATTGTTCCTTCTAGTATAAGTTCTGATACAAAGTCTATTAGTGTAAATGCTGATAAGAAAAATGTTAACATAAACTCTGATGCTAAATCCGCTGCAAATATTAACAAACTTAATAAGGCCAAAGGATCCAAGCAAGTTTGGGTCCTTAAAACTAATCATTAATGGTCTTTGTGATTGCAGGGCAACAGGAAAAACATCCTAGTTCTGGACAGTGGATATTCAGGATATATGACTGGAAATAAAGCCCTGCTATCAGACTTTGTAGAGAAAGCTGGCCCAAGTGTTTCTTATGGAGATGGCAACATTGGAAAAACCTTGGGATATGGCAATATCAATCTGGGGAATGTCATCATTGAAAAAGTAGCTCTGGTCTCAGGACTTAAACACAATCTGCTCAGTGTTAGTCAAATCTGTGACAGAGGTTATCATGTGGATTTCTTTGAAGAACACTGTGAAGTTGTAAGCAAATCTACAGGCAAAGTTGTTCTGAAAGGATACAGGCATGGTAACATTTATGAAGCCAAGCTTTCAACAAGTACTGATGGTTCTGCAATCTGTCTGTTAAGTAGAGCATCATTTGAAGAAAGCTGGAATTGGCACAAGAAACTCTCTCATTTAAATTTCAACAATATAAATGAACTAGTCAAGAAAGATCTTGTGAGAGGACTGCCAAAATCAGTATTTTCTCCTGATGGCCTTTGTGACTCATGTCAGATGGCTAAACAAAGAAAATCTTCATTCAAGAGCAAGACTGAATCATTAATTTTTGAGCCTTATCACCTACTACATGTTGATCTATTTGGTCCAGTAAATGTCATGTCTATTACAAAGAAGAAATATGCTATGGTCATAGTGGATGAGTTCACCAGATACACATGGGTGTATTTCTTGCACACAAAAAATGAAATTGCATCTATTTTGATTGATCACGTCAAGCAACTGGATAAATTGGTCAAAGATTCTGTGAAGATTATAAGAAGTGATAATGGCACTGAGTTCAAGAATTTGATCATAGAAGAGTTCGGCAAAGACCATGGAATAAAGCAGGAATTTTATGCTCCTGGAACTCCACAACAAAATGGAGTTATTGAAAGAAAAAATAGAACTCTTATTGAAGCTGCACGAACTATGCTTGATGAAGCAAAGCTACCAACCTATTTTTGGGCTGAAGCTGTGCAGACTGCTTATTTCACTCAGAATGCAACACTCATTAACAAGCATGGAAAGACACCATATGAGATGGTAAAGAAAAAGAAGCCAAATTTGAAGTATTTTCATGTATTTGGATGCAAGTGTTTTGTTCTTAAGACTCACCCTGAACAACTATCCAAATTTGATCTAAAAGCTGATGAAGAAATTTTTGTTGGATATCCACTTTCCACAAAAGCCTTCAGAGTCTACAATTTAAGAACAAGGATTGTCATGGAATATATCAATGTCTCTTTTGATGATAAGAAGATTACTGGACTTGAAGATTTCAATGATCATGATCAGCCGAGATTTGAAAATAAAGATTTAAATTCTGATAATGTAAATCCTGACAGTCTAAATCCTGATACTGCAAACTCTGATAGATTAAACTCTGAAATTATTGAAACTGTGGTGACTACGCCAAAGGAAGATGCACCTATGCAGGGGGAGCATACTGAAGATACAACCACATCTCAAGAAGCATCAGAACCTACAACTGGCTCTTCAATTTCTGATTCATCAAGTTCTGATGAGCCAAGTTCTGATAAGTCTGGAAACTTAAATTCTGAAGTATCCAACTCAGAGAGCATAATTTCAGGGGGAGCATCAGAAAATGTTGATGAAGACAGCATGGATCATGGGGGAGCATCCAGTTCTAGAGAAAACCTTCCATCTACAAAGAAGTGGACTAAATCACATACACCTGACTTAATTATTGGAAATCCTGATGCAGGTGTCAGAACTAGAACAGTTACATCAAATGAATGTCTTTATAATTCTTTTCTTTCTCAGACTGAACCAAAAAAAGTGGAAGAAGCTCTTCAAGATGCTGATTGGGTACAAACAATGCAGGAAGAGTTAAATGAATTTGAAAGAAACAAAGTCTGGACCCTAGTGCCAAGACCAAAGAACAGATCTGTTGTTGGTACAAAGTGGGTGTTCAGAAACAAAACTGATAGTGATGGCATAATTATAAGGAATAAAGCAAGGCTGGTTGCAAAAGGATATTCTCAACAGGAGGGAATTGATTATGATGAAACATTTGCACCAGTTGCTAGATTAGAAGCCATAAGGATATTTTTGGCTTATGTTGCTCACAAAAAGTTTATTGTCTTTCAAATGGATGTGAAAAGTGTTTTTCTCAATGGAGAATTGGAAGTGGAAGTATATGTTGAACAACCTTCAAACTTTGTAGATTCCAAACTTCCAAATCATGTCTACAGGCTTGATAAAGCACTTTATGGCCTTAAGCAAGCTCCAAGAGCATGGTATAAGACTTTAGATCAGTTTCTTCCAGAAAGTGGATTTAACAGAGGAGCTATTGATAAAACACTGTTCTACCTCAACCATGGAAAGGACTTACTTTTGGTGCAAATATATGTTGATGATATCATTTTTGGTTCTACAAATGACAGACTTTGCAAGAAGTTTGCCAAACTGATGCAGTCAAGATATCAAATGAGTATGATGGGAGAACTTAGCTATTTTCTGGGCCTTCAAGTCAAGCAGAATGAAGAAGGCACTTTTATTTGTCAATCCAAGTACACCAGAAATTTGCTGAAGAAATTTGGAATGCAAGATTGTTCAAGTGCATTCACTCCCATGGCCACTGCAACAAAATTGGATAGGGATACTGGTACATCAGTAGATATTACTGATTACAGAGGTATTATTGGCTTATTACTCTATCTAACTGCAAGTAGACCTGATATCATGTATGCTACCTGTCTTTGTGCAAGATTTCAAGCAGATCCAAGAGAACCTCACTTAACAGCTGTGAAAAGAATTTTCAAGTACCTTAAGGGTATAGCTGATCTGGGATTGTGGTATCCTAGAGAATCAGACTTTAAGCTAATAGGTTACTCAGATGCAGATTTTGCAGGATGCAAAATTGACAGGAAAAGCACAAGTGGAAGCTGCCAATTTCTTGGAGGCAGATTAGTTTCTTGGTTTAGCAAGAAACAAAAGTCAATTTCCACATCAACTGCAGAAGCAGGGTACATTGTTGCAGGAAGCTGTTGTGCACAGATTCTTTGGATGAAGAATCAGTTACTGGATTATGGGTTAACATACTTTAAAATCCCTATTTACTGTGATAATCAAAGTGCTATTGCTATGACAGGTAATCCATTTCAACACTCAACGACAAAGCACATCAGCATTAGGTACCACTTCATTAGGGAACATGTGGATGAAGGTACAGTGGAATTGCATTTTGTTACAACAAGTCAACAACTAGCAGATATCTTCACAAAACCACTGTGTGAAGCTACTTTTACAAGATTGGTAAATGAACTTGGAATGGTTTCAGGTTCTTTCTCTAAATCTGCTTAGTTTATATTCTGATACATCAGACTTTATGATCAGTATTTACAGATATTACTATCTTTGTGTATTCTGTGCTTAAATTAAAATTTGCTTAAGTGATGGTTGTTGTTTGATGTGAATTTCTAAACTCTGATAGTGATATGAATGTTTCTGTGACTATTCAATCCAATGAGGATAACTGTGCTAGATGCTGACCTAGTAGTCTTTAATATACTAAAGTCCCATGTTTGAAGTAATTGTTTATGTGGAAATCTTTTAAACACAAGCAAATTCTGATATTGAGCTTAGTTAAGTTTACTTTGTGTATCTTATTACGAAGTCAAAAACTAGAATAATGCTTCTTATCTTTTAAGTTCTGATGTTAGTAAATCTGATGGATGTACTAAGTGCTGATAAACCTCACTTATCAAAAGAAAAAAAAGGAAAAGAAAAAGAAATAAAAATCAGGTACTCCTTTGAGATCCAGAGTAAATATGTGGAAGGGACGACCCAAGTGCATTGCTGGTATTAAGTAATATGCATTAGAAAAGCAAAATAAAAATTTTCTTGGTGACTTTTCACACTCTGTGATTACTGGAGAAATACTCTGATAATAGCATAAATTCTGATAAGTAGTCATGCCTCACTTACACTGAGAAGCCACTGTAAAATAGAATTTTAAAAGATGCAGAAAATGAGCAAAAAACAGTTGAGGTGGACTCATGCATGAACTCATTCTAAAGTAGACTTCAGAATACTAACAGATTTTGAGCAGAGTTCTTAGTTATGCCTTATTTCTAAGATGTACTGAAGTGCATCAGACTTTAATCTTTATCTGATATTTAGCTTACTGCACACATATACACTCCATATGAATGATGAAAATTACTGTGGTGATAAATGTTGTTTTAGATGAACATGTTAAGTGTCAGTTCCATAAATTCTGAGGACAAGTTATGATGGAAATTCTGATGATTAAGTTCTGACGAAACAAAATCAGTATTTGTGTGAAGAATTACAGGAATAGATATTCACTTTTCAAGTTAAGGAGCCATATTCTGATGACCTGTTAAATACTGATAATAATCAAGTTCTGATGACCTGTTAAGTTCTGCTACAAATCAAGTTCTGATTCTGACGTGGCAGTATTTGTTTACTTGGTTTATTTTTGGTCATTACCTCATTGGTCATATTTTTACAGAATATTGGTAAAGTAGTAATAATCATTTATTTAGTGGGAACAATTTTTTTTTAAATTTAAAACAAAACTGAACGTCCTTGATTAATGGGATTATTTGGTTAGTGGAACAGTTTTTTTCTCCTTGAAAACTGCATGTGATAAGTAATGATTACCGAATACCCGTGCCCATTAATTATCTTTTACTGCTGCATGTCTGACAGGTGTCTCAACGACTATTTTTTTATCGTGTATAAGTAAAAGAGAGAAAAGATTGTAAAATCTTTTATTCACTTTCATACTTTATCTCTCTCTTTTTACTCTTATTCTCTCTCATAACTACTAACGATTTATCATACAGACATTTTATCAAAAACCTTACAGGCAACCTCATTTCTCACTTATTTCTCATGGCACCCAAGGATTTGATTGTAGATGGAGCCAAGTTTGTACCTAACAACTATGCTGCAATCTTGAATAAGGCTGAAGCTCCATCTGATTTGCACTTTGTGCAAGATTTTCTAGCAAATAGTGAGATTGGGTATGCTTTGACCCAACCTCAAGCCATTTCAAGCCAACAAGTTCTGACGTTCTGGCGGACTGGGCATTTTGATAATGGTGGTGCTACTGGTACTCCAAGCATCGTTTTTGAAGTGAATGATGTTGAGCATGTGGTTACTCCTGGAGCAGTTCGTAAAGCTCTCCACTTACCAGAAGGCTGTACTTCTTCAACAGTGGAGGAACCTGTTCTACAACAGCTCATGGCCAGTTTGGGTTATGAGGGCAGTTTGGGAAAGCTTCGACAATTGAAAAGAGCAAAAATCAGGAAGGAATGGAGCTTTTTCTTCGATTGTATCACTAAGGCATTTGTCAATAAGTGCTCCAACTTTGATGTCATTCCAATTATGAGTCAGCACATCGGGTATGCTCTTATTCATCAAACTCACTTTGATTTTGCAAGTGATGTGCTAGGTTTCATAGGGGATAGGATGACAGAAGATAGGAATGTAGTGTACTTTGCTAGATTCTGTCAGCTTATATATAATTTCTGTTGTGCTGATGAACCCCAACCTACCACTGATTTAATTCCACCCTTTAAGCTTGCAAAACGGGCTTTTAATGATTTGTTAAATGCTGACATAAAGAAACAAGTGGTTAGACCCTTACAGATACCTCAATCTGTAAAACAGATCCTGGTAAATGCTGATCCTCAAACCTACACATCTGTTTTCCCTGATGTTCAACCCACCAGCATATCCCAGCCACCACAATAACCATCAGAACATACAACACCTACACCTCAAACTTCTCAAACTCAACCCTCCATCAGAACATATTTCAAACCATCATAGACATCTCAACATTCACCATCAGCACATCCTGTGAGGCCTTCATCTTCCAAACCTAAGAGGACAAAGACTGTACCTCAGACACAACAGAAGAGAAGGAGGATTGTTCTGAGAGATGAGTCAGACAGTGAGGAACAGGTTCCAGTATCAGAACCTGTTGTTGAAGAAGCCGAGAAGATTTTCTCTCAGAAGGATGTTAAAACTGGGAGTTCTAAGCTTCTCAAAAGACTTAGAAGGATGTATTCTGATGAAACTCCCAAAGTCTCTCCACCTTCAAAGAGACATAAAAAGCAAAGAGACAGGAGGCCTGTCAGTGTCTCATCACATTCTGAAGAAACTCTGGCAGAAGGAGCTAAGGAAGGGGGTCAGGAATCTCTGATCCCACCAGAACCAATTGTTGTTGATTTTCTTCCTTCAGCACACCCAGAACCTACTCAAGACTGCCTACTCCTCCTGTGTCTCCTGTAAATGAACCAGTACATACTGAAGACCCAGGCACAAGTGTTGAGATTGATATTCATAACCTGATTGTGCCTGAGGTTTTGTATTTAGAAGCTCCACCAACTCAAATCACTCCACCAACAACACCACTTCTTGATGCTGATTTTAATCCAGAATTGCCTACAACACCTTCTCTGCATCTAGATACTGAAGAGCAGATTTTAGGTGAGCATCAGAATATGGCTGATGATCAGAACTTAGTTGGAGATCAGCACTTAGAGGATAATGTTGAAGCATCAATAGCCTCTCAAACTATTCTTTTATCAGAGGAAGCTGCTGATGCTGATTCTATAAGTTCTGGTGCTGCTAATGATGCAGTTACTGGTGAAGCTGTTGCTACAAATGTAGATGCTGATGCAGCTGGTCCATCAGGACATGCATCTCAACAAACTGTTCATAAAGCTGAGATAGTTAAGAAGTTTGTTACAGGGGAAGCACCAGTACCTTGGAGTGAAACTCCTAGAGGATAGGAGTGGACTAAGGAGTGGAACACAGTTAGTTTTGTTCCTTCTGAAAAGATTCTTGCTGAGCATCTTGCAAAAGCTGATGAAATACTGATAAAAGATGATTTCGAGACACAGCTGAGAGTTACTGCATTCAGTACAAGGCACCTTCAAGGTCAACACTCAATAACTCATGACAAGGTGAATAAAATTCAAGAAAACTTGATCCAATAAGATATGAATCTAAAAATTGAAAAGAAAAGGTTTTTCCAACCTACCTTTGACAGAATTGCCTACATTGAGAAAACCCAAGAGAAGCAACAGTCTCAGATTGATGAAATTTTGAAGAATCAAGTTTCTCACCCAAATCAACTCAATGAGATCCAATCCTCAGTGGAATTACTTGTCTCTCTTCTTTTACCTGCTAATGCCAAAAAGGGGGAGAAAGTAATTAAGTCCAAATACAAACCTATTAAGACACTGAAGGGAAAAGATGATGGCAAAGATGATCCGAGAAACTCTGGAATGGGTGAAGGTCATGGTCAAGGTAAAGGTCTTTCATCAAGTAGAACTGGAACTACAAGTCAAAGAACAAGTTCTGATACTGGGAGAAGGATAAGTTCAGATGAACATCTGGAACTTGATGAGGAGATTTCAAGACAGTTATTTTTGAAAGAAAATCCAGGAATGGACTTTGAAAGTCTAAAGGAAGAAGAAGCTAGACTTAAGTTAGAAAAAGTCAACTCCAAATCTGAAGCTTTTGTTGTTGAAAAGAAACTTCCTAAGGCTAAAGGCATTGTGATAAAAGAAAGGACAAATCCTGAGGCAACTAAGGCCAAATCATAAAAGGAGATAGATCCAAGGTCCAAGGGCAAAGAGAAAGTTGGTGAACCTGTAAAGGTTTATGTGCCTCCTATGGATGAAGAAATATTTTTTGAAGATGCTAATCTTACTCTGATTTCAAAGAAGATTTCTCTAACAACCTCTGACATGGCTCAAGTTGTTCAGATTCAAGATATAGTAAGTTCTGATATGACAATGAAGCAAGCAACCTCTGACATAGCTCAAGTTGGCTTGATATCAGAAGATAAGTTAAAGGAAACCTCTGACATTGCTCATGTTAAATCCTCAAGGTTACTCCTACCAGGTTTCACTAAATCCAAAAAAACTCAATCTTTGAAGACTGCAACAAGTGGTTTTGAAGCAAAAGTGGTTACAGGAAAGGAAGCAAGAGATAAATCTGGATAATGCTGATGAAAGAAGAGTGCAGAACACAATCAATGATCCAATTTCCTTAAGTGAACCAGGTGTTGGAGCAACTCCTGAAAGATTGAATCAGCTTAAATCTGTACAGATGGTTTACCATACCTTCTTGAAAGAACACATCTTGTTATATTTCATGACAGATGGAAGGGTTTACCACATAAGGGAGAATGCTATACTACTGAAATATTTTGAGGAACTAGAACATGTTCTATTTTTACTTCAAGTGAAGAACAGATTAACAGAAAGTGCTGCAAATTATTTGAAGACTCAAATTCAGAGACAGAAGAAGCTTTATTCTGTAAAGTCTGACAGCACATACTGTCCCAAGTACAGAGATCACAAGGGTGATATTGTTGAGATGAAGCCTAACTCTGCTAAGATTATAACTACCTTTCTGGGTTATAAGGCTGTAGAATTCAATCTCGAGTCTAACAAGGCATATTTGATCAGAATGGATCAGGACATAAGGAAAGCCAGAATAAATGATCTCTGTAATAACCCTAATTTTTGGAAAATTTTGAAACACGGATGAATAGTAACTTCTGCTGATGATGATGATTAAGGAAAATTATCAGACCACGCTATATAGGAGTACTGTTATGGAAATTCTAAGATCGTATTAGTACTCCATAAAGTAAATAAGTGTATGTAAAGATCGTCAGAATCCAAATCCGAACACTTTGATTTTTTCCCGAAAATCCACCAGATACCGAAAGAATTGAGTATAAGGTGACAGGATAAAAAGGATTTAAATTCAAGGATTTTAAGAGGGGATCATAAAAAGGAATATAAAATATTGAGAAAGGTTTAGGGGAACCCAAGTAATAAGATCCCGGATATGATCCCTCAAACGACGAACGAGAACGAAAGTTAAGCGAACCGTAAAACAAATAAGCGACCAAGAGACAAGCTTGTACAAGAAGCCAAGGATTGTGACATCATCAAACCACAAGGAAGAGACATGTGGCAATTGGATGACATAAGAATGATGACCTAAGCATGACAAAAAGAAGTGTGTTGTTGGTTGATTGTGAGCCACTCGTTTTTTACCATGGTAAATCCTCAAAATTAGCCAAGCCATAAACAAAGAAACAAAACAAAAAAATCATAACACAAACTTGACTTTTCATTTTAAAGAAGCAAGCTCTCGGCCAAAACCAGAGCAGCAACTTCAAACTACCATATCTCTTTCAATACTCACTCAAATAGTATGTTCTATAGCTATTTGGAAAGGTATTGAGATGGCCTACAACTCTTGTTCACAAGTCTCATCCAAATAAGCAAGGTAAGACCCTCATTTCGACAGTTCTTTCAATCTGACTTTTAGAAACTTCAAAACCTAACTTTGTGTTCTTGATTTCTTTGGAAAGATCAAGCTTGTAGGAGGTTAGATTAAGGCTCCCTAAGGCTTCCTAGCAACTTAAAACCTACCAAGGAAGGTATCAAATTCAAACCCTAGCTTTGATTTTATGATTCCATTAAGATTTATTGAAGCGTTGTTAGTATTAAGGCTTGATCTTTGATTATAAGTAGTTTTGGTGGATTTGTATTGGTTTTGAATATTGGGTCTTTGATTGGTTGGATAAATTGGTAAAACTTGTAGTTGGGGACTGAGTTTGTAGTATGATGGTTGAATATTGTTGTATTGGTGGTTTTGAGTGAATTGATGATAATTTAGAGTGTTAATTCAATTGGAAATCTCGTAAACATAAACGTCATAATGCCCGATTTTCCTTAACTGTTCTGTTCTTCACTTTAGGACCCGTGAACTCACTGAAAGATTCTAACCTTTGCCATTTTTAGATATTTCATGTTACGAGCTTCGTTTTGATATGTGGTTCGCTTGAATCCGATGTACGGTTTGGGAGAAACGACCGTTTTAAGTAACGGCGTTTCGCGAACGAACCATTACCCCTCACCTTACTTTAAAATCTTGGTTAATACCCTTAAATGACTAATTGGAGTATGAAACAATTATGTAAAGTGGGTTAGGAAGTTGGTAGGGGACTCACGAAAGAATCGCCTTAAAACCCTTAATGGTTAATTTATTAAAAATGGTGGAGCCGAGGGTACTCGAGCGACTTAAGTGAATTGTTAAGCGCAAAAGCGAACATTAGGGTCTAATTGGTTAAAGTATAGATTCATAAGCGACTTTGGTTTAATTCCAACTTATATGTTGTTTATAGGTTACCAGACTCGTCCCAAGCCTTTTATCACCCCCAGTCGCTCAGGCAAGTTTTCTACCCGTTATACTGTTGTTGTGATGTAAATATATGTATATGCATTATCTTGCGATAAGTGCATGATTGTTATTAGCAAATTTTGTGATATATTGGAGCATGCTGATATGGTATATATGCATGTCTGTTTTGTAATCTTGATATCTAATTATTGATTCAATTGCTTATAAGTTGCATAATACATATGCTAGAGATAAACAGTAGTTGCGTATACCCTTAGTATAGGGGACCCAAAGGTGAACATATTTTCTAAATCGGAAGACGATGTTCCCGAGTATATTATATATATATATATATATATTTATTCATATATATATAAATAGTTTTCAAAACTATTATTCGAATAAGGTTTATTCAATAACTTTATTTCACTTAATGAATATTATTTTGAATATTCATTCGAGGACTTATGACTCCGCTTATTTTATTTAATGAATATTGTTTTGAATATTCATTCGAGCACTTATGACTCCGCTTATTTTATTAAATAATATTCTTTATTTTATTAAAGAATAATGTTTCGATAATCAAACTTATTTTCGATTATTCAAATAAAGATCGTACTTTCGTATAAGTATATTTTTGGTTATTTATTATTCATTTCAAGTATGAGTTTTAAAACTTCTACTTCAATTATTTTTATAAAGATTATTCTTTATGGGAATATTATTTAAATAATAATATTCAGATATTTTCTAATATATTGGGACTGATTTATTTTATTAAATCTGCATTACTCCAAACATTCTTAAAAATGTTTTCGAGTCTTCAAAATGATTTTTAAAGGTTAGGGCGGATCCCAAAACTCATTTTTATATTTAATATCCTCCTTTCGAAGGGGATTTAAATACTCGCTCAAAACCTGAGGGATCCGGCTCTGTAGTGTATTTTATATTCGCAACAAGGTTGCTGTTTTGATAAAAGAGTTTTTGATTACTTACCCAACACTCGGGCAGTAAAATTCTTAGAACAAGTTAATCCATTAACAGACACCGCCTAGGAAATATCGGTGAGTTTTCCTTTCCAACTAGATACGACTTCTTGATGGAGTCGTATCAACAAGTTTCTACTTGGGGAAAGGGGGGACAAGCTTTACGTTTCAGAGTCATGGATTTCATCTGAACTAGGAGTGGCGTAAGTGGTCGAATGGCGCCGGCCCGACCTTATTATATTGGCCCAAATGGCCTGGAAGTTCCGCTAAGACGGTCCATTCCTTAGGAGTCCAGTGTTCGGTTGACAAGTAAATCCGACAGGTTCTCTTCTACATGTAGAAAATGGTGGGGTTGCACTACTGCGACTGATCATCGTAAGTGGTCTTCCTGGCGCGGCAAACTCCCGGAATGAGTTCATCATCCAATTGGATATTTCTGCAACACTACCCAGAGCACTTCGATAGAAAGGCTACGGCTGGGCGATTGTTAAGTGTTGGCAGGGTCGAGTTTTCAAAATGATGTTTTCATCAAATGAAGTATCTCGTAACTTCATTTCATTTTGATGATATTTCAAAGATTAATTCTATACAAGTTTTGTCGTGTAGCTTCATCTATAGGATGAACTAATTATAAATTAAATGGTGGTAGTTCAAGTAGTATTCGGAAAAGATATAAGTATATTGGAGTATCTTGTAACTTCATCTTTTCAACTTATATCTGGTTAATGATTATCTTATGCATGACAAAGATTTTCACAAAAACGTTGAGACAAGGTTAGATATATGAGATCACCTTGCAACGATATTTTTATACAGTTATAAACTGGAACTCTGTGTATATTATACATGGAAGAGGATTTAAAAATTCTGAAAAGTATATATATATATATACTAAATATTTTGCGACTTGGTCGCACTAAGAGATCAAACTTGGTTCATTTCTTCTTGACCAAGACTTTCATGAGTACTATGAGGATGCTCATATATTGTTAATTATTATACATATTATTTCGGTGGGCTTGTTGCTCACCCTTACTTTCTTCTTTCATCACACAACATCAGATAGACAAGATGAACAGGACCAAGCTCCCAATTCGCGAGCGGATAGGAAACGTTCCGCAGTTTCCTATAGGCGTTGATGTCGCTGTAGCTGAGGTAGGAACTACCAATAGGCTAGGCTTTCAACTTTTGATGTACCAGACTTATGTATCTTTATGAATTGTAATAATGGCAAAGAAATGTAAATTTATTCAGAAACCCTTTTAAGGTGTAATGGCATATAATTGTGGAATAAAATGACTCATGTTATTTTTGGATATTCATCTCTGAGACTATAACTTGTGGTGTGTGTGTTTATTGTGGGGTCACAGTACGGAGTAGTTGATTGTTTATTAAGATTGGGTGTTATTAAGGGAAATGGAACTCGTGACAACCCGGATCCCCGACCCCGGATTTGGGGGTGTTACAGAAATGATATCAGAGCTAAGCGTTATAAACCTCAGAGATGATGTGACGTTAAAATAGTAAGTTCACTAAGATAATAAGAACTCTTGCCAAGTTCATAGTCAGACTACCTAACGTAGTACTGACAGTTAAAACCCTTATGGGAACCCTTATAAATATCGTAATAGAAGTGTAGTTCGTTATCGTATATGGTAGCGGGACTCCGAACCCTGAGGTTGAGGAGCAACAACGCGATGATGTTTTATTACTTATTGGAGATCAGATTGTGGATCCGATAGAGCGTCCTAACGCAGGACCGGATGATGTTCATATTGAGGATGTAGCGGTTGAGGATGTTATCCTAGAAGGGATTGTTGCTGAGGAGGATCCTGTGGGGGATCCTGAAAAGAATGAATAAAGGACCACTGAGGAATTGATAACCATGGTTAGGGCGACTACCAGAGGTAGGATTGGCCGGTCACTACCGGAGGTTCGTTCAAGTTTGTAAAGATAATAGCCCATTTAACGCGGCTTACTCGTAAGACTGAGAAGGTTGAATGGACAGAGAAATTCGAGAACAGCTTTCAAGAACTGAAGCAAAGGTTGGTGACGGCTCCTATATTGGCGTTGCCGGATGGAAAAGGAGATTTTGTGATTTGTAGTGACGCTTCGCATAAGGAATTAGGGTGCTTCTTATACAGCACAGCAAGGTAATTGCGTATGCGTCAAGACATCTAAGGGAATATAAAATTCGATATCCCCACCCATGATCTTGGGCTCACGGAAATAGTTTTGCCCTAAAGATTGAAGGCACTACTTGTATGGATAGGAGTGCGAGATTTACACAAACCATAAGAGCTCAAGTATATTTCCACGCAGAAAGAGCTCAACATGCGCCAGAGGAGGTGGTTAGAGCTAATCAAGGATTACGATTATGAGATTCTTTATCATCCAGGGAAAGCCAAATTGGTGGCTAATGCCCTTAGTATAAAGGAGAGACTCAAGATGAAAATGTCTTTGGGAGAGTTGATAAGAGATTTTGAGAAAATGGAAATAGAAGTGAAGGTAACCGGAGCCGGTACCGAAATGTTGTTTGAGATTGCAATATAGCCCGAATTATCGAAAAAGATCATATTGTGCCAAGAAAAAGTGATGAATGAAGGAAGAGAGTCAATGACTGGAGAAGAGATTAATACCAAGAAAGATGATAAGGGAATACGAGGTATTCCTACAGAATTTGGGTTCCAAACGTTTAAGAGCGTAAGGACTGGATCTTAGATGAAATCCATAGCTCGAGGAATAAGATTTAGGGCAAACCCCGAATGTGATAGTCAGGGAGGTTGCCATTAAGAAAGAAGGAGCCCATAACATAATGAAGTGGAAAACAAGGATTTTTAACGTATTAGATAACCCCAAGTATGGGAGAAGGATGAAACATTTCATACTAAGGAAACAGAAAGTCGAGTAAGGAAAGGAGACCCTATACGGTACTCCTATACAGCAATTTATGGACCTGTCTAAAAAGAACTTAGACTATTATCCCCAACCACCACCCTGAGGAGACAGTGCGGTGGGAAATTCTTTCAGGACCTTTAAGTCGCTAAGCTCTCAGAGTTCCAAGGAACAAGCAAACCCAGTAGAGGCGAGAGCCTGGCTAAAGGAAATATAGGAATCATTTGAGATTCTAAATGATGGACGAATCACAAAAGTCTATTTTTGTCACTTACCCTCCTAAGAGAGAGGCCACCCGCTGGTGAAAGACCAAGAAAGGCACGGAACCAGAGGTTATAATAAACTGATTAAAGTTCAGTCAATTGTTTCGGGAAAGTACTTCCCAAGGTTATGGAAATAGTATAGAAGCTTTAGAACCGAAACAAAGGTGGACGAGTATGATAAATTATGAATCTAAGATTGTAAAAGTTGTCAAGATTTGTTCTGAGGACTAGAATCCCAGAACGACGTGATGTTTGAAGTCAATGATTAGTGGGTTCGTGAAATGATTGCAAGAGAGAGGTAGATAAAAAAAGAAACTGAAGTGGAAAGGAATATAAAGGCAATAGAGTTGGAGGAATGATAAGGGAGTTAAATACGAGGAAACCCTAAAGACTCATAGAAATAGAAATAAAAAAGTATGTAATCGTCAGGATGAGAGTGATTCACCATGAGTTAAAGCTGATGGATGAAGGCATGAAAGATAAATATATTTTATCCCCTTTAAGTTGGGAGGATTCGAGGAAACCTTGAGATAGTCCGAAGGATAAACAAGGAGACATGGATAGACTGAGGAGACAAGAAAGTAAGAAATTAGGAAAATTTGATGAAGGAAGTGACCTTCAAAAATGTGAAGTGAAAGACTGGTGGCTTGATACCCATAAAGGGAGACGCCAGGTATGAAAGATATCCCAATATTGAGATGACTGTTGAGATAAACAACAAAAGTAAATAAGGATTTATTAAGAAGAAGTTCACGTTGAACACGACCAATATCTTCTAGAACATCCCTGTTATCATTACTAAATCAGGCAAGAAAAGCGGATAACCATTGTTATCTTTTGGAGGCCATATTGATTGACCTCATTTTGAATACAGATGTTATTATGAAATTAGGCATATATTATCGAGATGGGAATGATTGAATAAGACACCCTTATCAGGGATACATGACTTGATTTATCTATGGAAGGATGCAAGTACCTTTTTTAAAAAAAAGGTGGAATTAAGGATGGAACCTCGATAACTTGAGATGAACCATAGAGGAATTCATAAAGGTTGGCATTTCACCCTTAATAGGGACATTATGAGTTGGGTAGTATGGAACGAAGGACTAAGGTAATAACAACCTTTAAAGATCAGTAGATAAATTTTTCAGAAGTACTTAAACAATGGTTCTAGTAGTAGTAAATGGTATCTTGATACGCCCTGTACCTAGGGAGTACCGGATGAAGAATTTAAGGATAACCTTAGAGGTTTTACAAGGAAAAAGGTAATATTCAAAGTTCTCAAGAATATAAATTTTGATAAGGAAATATGACATAATTATAATAATGCCAGGTGGGCACGTGTTGAACCATAAAAAAGTATAGATCGACCCAATGAAGGTCGAGATTGGTGAAAATGAGAAGGACCCAAGATAAGAGACGTCCTAAGTATGATCGAGAGTCATTCGTGATAATGTTCACATCTAAAGATTAAGGCAATGACTTATGGAAAAAATGGTGATTTTTTTTTCTCACCAGGACTTAAGAGAAGTTCACATAAGTAGTGATTGAAATGAGGTAGAAAATTTAGTGGGAGGTGGTTAAAATGACATTGATTGTAAGGAAATTTTACTATCAGGAAAGGCCAAAGAGGTGGCCAACACTTTAAGTGTAAGAGGACAATTATTGGCGCTCATGCCAGAGGAATACAGTGATGATGGTTGAAGCCGTAAAGGTTGTATTATGGTTTGGAAGATTGACATTCCTTTTGATGATTGTGCAATACCCAGCTGTAATAGTAGTTTGGTAAAGGATTAATTCGTGTAATCGCCATGAGCGGGCTATCTATCTTAGAAGGTACTATCTTGAGATAACCTTTGAGATTCATGTCTCCTAATAAAGACATATGATTAAGAATGGTATTAACCTGTTATCGTTGCTTTCATTGAAACTCTTCTGAAATTTTATCTGCTTCATGTCATATGTGCGTCAAGTTCAGGAGTGTTCTTCATGAATCATGAGCAATGATCATGTTACCTCCTTAGAAGAATTCAATACGACAAGTATGGACTCCGTATGGTTAGCTATTAAGATTCCAAGGAAAATGAATGATGATAGTAGGTCAGTGGTGGACCATAGTAATGCAACAACGATTCTTTGAATAATGAGCCGATTACAACCGTGAGAGTTGTAGTGTAATGGATGTTGAAATTGGGTACCACTAATCGGGTTATGGTGATGTATAAGTAATCATCGGTAGACTAACTAAGGTGATCATTTACCTATGATATATTTATTCCTTCTTATCGATAAAGAGTAGTATTACTATACAAAGAAGGTTACGGAATAGCAATGGATTCTAGTAACTATGATGTCTAGAATGAAATCCGAGATTCGATTTTTGCTGTCAAGGGAGTTTCAAAGGTGATTGAGTATAAGCTCGAGGAAGAGCATGGGTCCATAGAATGATGGACGGAATAGCAAAAATATTTAAGCATGTGAAATGCGATGCGATAATACTGGATATTGATATAGATATATATGTTTTGTTCTCTTGTGATAAACCTCTATATTTCAGAGGTAGATTCCAAGCCAGATCTTTTGTGGCAGTATTTTTTTTATATATATACAATTCTCTTCAATTCGTTCTTTTCTTTTCATTTTGTATAAGCTGAGAAGAACAACCCTTCAAGAAGGGGAGATATTGCCGAATGACTATCTATCTGTGTGATAGAAGCCTAGTAGGATACCATCTATTGTTTAATTGCTTATCAAGTACTAAAGGCTGGCCACCTTCTGTACTAACTATGCAATAGAACAAGTGTTCATGATCATAGTGATCTCTCAACAAATTCCTTTACTTCTATATGATTGATCAAACTTTAGAAAATAGAAACAGCTGAAAAAGGAGTAGTAAAGTTATGGTGGTATTCGGAATGGAAACACGTTCGTGATACTAAGGTTGACGTGGTTATTAAAAGGTTATAAAACTCTAGCGAGTAAAGGTATATCTAGAATAATATTCTGTACGGAAGATATTAATGCTTACGAACCAGAAAAGAAGGAGTATTGAGAAGCAAAAGCTATAATGCTAGAAGCTATGATGAGAGTCTGTGCAATAGACTTGAAAGAATTTGGAATGATCACTTAACGCGGATTGAGTTTTCTTACGACAATAGATCATATGTCATTATCGAGATGTCGCCTTATGAGATCCTTGAGGGAAGACAATGTCGATCTCCCTTATGTTAGGATGAAGTTGCAGAGCGCAAGATGCTCGGACCAGCAGTGGTCCAAAGGACCAGGGATATAATAGATCTAATCAGAAGACGGCTGGTAGTAGCCCAAGATGGACATGAGAAGTATGTTGAATTGACACGAAAGGACAAGGAATAGGAAGTAGGGGACCTAGTGCTGTTATAGGTATTCCCTTGGAAAAAATGGATGTGGTTCGGAAAGAAAGGAAAGCTAAGCCCACGAAGTGTTGGACCCTTGGAGATATTAAGACGTATTGGGAAGTTAGCATATGAGCTAGACCTACCCCCGAACTTGTAGCAAGTTCATAACGTGTTCCATGTATCAATGTTAAGGAAGTATAATTTGGATGCCAGACAAATAGGGGTACATGAGCGCATAGGCATGCAACCAGACGTAAAACAAATAAGCGACCAAGAGACAAGCTTGTACAAGAAGCCAAGGATTGTGACATCATCAAACCACAAGGAAGAGACATGTGGCAATTGGATGACATAAGAATGATGACCTAAGCATGACAAAAAGAAGTGTGTTATTGGTTGATTGTGAGCCATTCATTTTTTAACATGGTAAATCCTCAAAATTAGCCAAGCCATAAACAAAGAAACAAAACAAAAAAATCATAACACAAACTTGACTTTTCATTTTAAAGAAGCAAGCTCTTGGCCAAAACCAGAGCAGGAACTTCAAACTACCATATCTCTTTCAATACCCACTCAAATAGTATGTTCTATAGCTCTTTGGAAATGTATTGAGATGACCTACAACTCTTATTCACAAGTCTCATCCAAATAAGCATGGTAAGACCCTCATTTGGACAGTTCTTTCAATCTGACTTTTAGAAACTTCAAAACCTAACTTTGTGTTCTTGATTTCTTTGGAAAGATCAAGCTTGTAGGAGGTTAGATTAAGGCTCCCTAAGGCTTACTAGCAACTTAACACCTACCAAAAAAGGTATCAACTTCAAACCCTAGCTTTGATTTTATGATTCCATTAAGTTTTATTGAAGCATTGTTAGTATTAAGGCTTGATCTTTGATTATAAGTAGTTTTGGTGGATTTGTATTGGTTTTGAATATTGGGTCTTTGATTGGTTGGATAAATTGGTAAAACTTGTAGTTGGGGACTGAGTTTGTAGTATGATGGTTGAATATTTTTGTATTGGTGGTTGTGAGTGAATTGATGATAATTTAGAGTGTTAATTCAATTGGAAATTGCGTAAACATAAATGCCATAATGCCCAATTTTCCTTAACTGTTCTGTTCTTAACTTTAGGACCCGTGAACTCACTGAAAGATTCTAACCTTTGCCATGTTTAGATAGTTCATGTTACGAGCTTCGTTTTGATATGTGGTTCGCTTGAATCCGATGTACGGTTTAGGAGAAACGACCATTTTAAGTAACGGCGTTTCGCGAACGAACCATTACCCCTTGCCTTACTTTAAAACCTTGGTTAAGGCCCTTAAATGACTAATTGGAGTATGAAACAATTATTTAAAGTGGGTTAGGAAGTTGGTAGGGGACTCGCGAAAGAATCGCCTTAAAACCCTTAATGGTTAATTTATTAAAAATGGTGGAGCCGAGGGTACTCGAGTGACTTAAGTGAATCGTTAAGCGCAAAAGCGAACGTTAGGGTCTAATTGGTTAAAGTATAGATTCATAAGCGACTTTGGTTTAATTCCAACTTATATGTTGTTTATAGGTTACCAGACTCGTCCTAAGCCTTTTATCACCCCCAGTTGCTCAGGCAAGTTTTCTACCCGTTATATTGTTATTGTGATGTAAATATATGTATATGCATTATCTCGTGATAAGTGCATGATTGTTATTAGCAAATTTTGCGATATATTGGAGCATGCTGATATGGTATATATGCATGTCTGTTTCATAATCTTGATATCTAATTGTTGATTCAATTGCTTATAATTTGCATAATACCTATGCTAGAGATAAGCAGTAGTTGCGTATATCCTTAGTATAGGGGACCCAAAGGTGAACATATTTTCTAAACCGGGAGACGATGTTCCCGAGTATATTATATATATATATATATATATATATAAATAGTTTTCAAAACTATTATTCGAATAAGGTTTATTCGATAACTTTATTTCACTTAATGAATATTATTTTGAATATTCATTCGAGGACTTATGACTCCGCTTATTTTATTTAATGAATATTATTTTGAATATTCATTCGAGGACTTATGACTCAGCTTATTTTATTAAATAATATTCTTTATTTTATTAAAGAATAATGTTTCGATAATTAAACTTATTTTTGATTATTCAAATAAAGATCGTACTTTCGTATAAGTATATCTTTGGTTATTTATTATTCATTTCAAGTATGAGTTTTAAAACTTCTACTTCAATTATTTTTATAAAGATTATTCTTTATGGGAATATTATTTAAATAATAATATTCAGATATTTTCTAATATATTGGGACTGATTTATTTTATTAAATCAGCATTACTCCAAACATTCTTAAAAATGTTTTCAAGTCTTCAAAATGATTTTTAAAGGTTAGGGTGGATCCCAAAACTCATTTTTATATTTAAGATCCTCCTTTCGAAGGGGATTTAAGTACTCGCTCAAAACCTGAGGGATCCGGCTCTGTGGTGTGTTTTATATTCACAACAAGGTTGCTGTTTTGATAAAAGAGTTTTTGATTACTTACCCAAAACTCGGGAAGTAAAATTCTTAAAACAAGTTAATCCATTAACAGGCACCGCCTGGGAAATATCGGTGAGTTTTCCTTTCCAACTAGATACGACTTCTTGGTGAAGCCGTATCAACAAGTTTCTACTTGGGGAAAGGGGGGACAAGCTTTACGTTTCAGAGTCATGGATTTCATCTGAACTAGGAGTGGCGTAAGTGGTCGAGTGGCGCCGGCCCGTCCTTATTATATTGGCCCAAATGGCCTGGAAGTTCCGCTAAGACGGTCCATTCCTTAGGAGTCCAGTGTTCGGTTGACAAGTAAATCCGACAGGTTCTCCTCTACATGTAGAAAATGGTGGGGTTGCACTACTGCGACTGATCATCGTAAGTGGTCTTCCTGGCGCGGCAAACTCCCGTAATGAGTTCATTATCCAATTGGATATTTCTGCAACACTACCCAGAGCACTTCGATAGAATGGCTACGGCTGGGCGATTGTTAAGTGTTGGCAGGGTCGAGTTTTCAAAATGATGTTTTCATCAAATGAAGTATCTCGTAACTTCATTTTATTTTGATGATATTTCGAAGATTAATTCTATACAAGTTTTGTCGTGTAGCTTCATCTATGGGATGAACTAATTATAACTTGAATGATGGTAGTTCAAGTAGTATTCGAAAAAGATATAAATATATTGGAGTATCTTGTAACTTCATCTTTTTAACTTATATCTGGTTAATGATTATCTTATGCATGACAAAGATTTTCACAAAAATGTTGAGACAAGGTTAGATATATGAGATCACCTTGCAACGATATTTTTATACAGTTATAAACTGGAACTCTGTGTATATTATACATGGAAGAGGATTTAAAAATTCTGAAAAGTATATATATAAACTAAATATTTTACGGCTTGGTCGCATTAAGAGATCAAACTTGGTTCATTTCTTCTTGACCAAGACTTTCATGAATACTATGAGGATGCTCATATATTATTAATTATTATACATATTATTTCAGTGGGCTTGTTGCTCACCCTTGCTTTCTTCTTTCATCACACAACATCAGATAGACAAGATGAACAGGACCAAGCTCCCAATTCGCGAGCGAATAGGAAACGTTCCGCAGTTTCCTATAGGCGTTGATGTCGTTGTAGCTGAGGTAAACTATCAATAGGCTAGGCTTTCAACTTTTGATGTACCAAAATTATGTATCTTTATGAATTATAATAATGGCAAAAAAATGTAAATTTATTCAGAAACCCTTTTAAGGTGTAACGGCATATAATTGTGGAATAAAATGACTCGTGTTATTTTTGAATATTCATCTCTAAGACTATAACTTGTGGTGTGTATGTTTATTGTGGGGTCACAGTACGGAGTAGTTGATTGTTTATTAAGATTGGGTATTATTAAGGGAAATGGAACTCGTGACAACCCGGATGCCCGACCCTGGATTTGGGGGTGTTACAATCTCAGGCTTGCTATCTTTCAAATTGGTGAAGATACAGTTGAATTAAAGAATGTTAAAAGGAGGATGATTGATGAACTTAAATATGCTGAGAGATGTTTGTTAAAGAACTATCTCAGAACAACTCCTGATATCTAAGAGATCAGTAATTGAAGCCAAGTCAAGATCTACAACTGCTCAAATTCTGATGTGTATACAGACTGAAGCTGTTATCAGAAGTTAAAGTTGGTGAAGCTTTAAGGACTGTAAGTTGTAGTTATCTAGTCAAATTCTCATGCATTTGTACTTAATGTTTTTGACATCATCAAATATCTGTTAAACTTGTATATTATGCTAATTTACAAGTTGGGGGAGATTGTTAGATATATTTGTGATGTCATGTCTAATATGATTTGTGTTTAGTTTTCAGATCTTACTTAAACAGGACAAATCAGTACTTAACTGGAAATCAGCACTTATACTGAAGTCAGTACTTAAGATATCAGAACTTAAGTGGTCAGAACTTAAGTTATCAGGAGATATTTATCAGGAGATAATATCAGGACTTAAGGAGACTTTCAGATAAGGAAGGTGGCTGATTGAAAGGAAAGAAGATCAAGACAAACACAAGAAGAGATATGCATGAAGAAGGAATTCTATGAAGAATGGAATACTTGGAAGAAAAGATATCTGATTGATATATTTTAGGAAGCAGAATTATATTCCATATCAATTAGCAATTATCTTGTAACTGTGTAGTATATAAACACAGACATAGGGTTTACACGATATGTGTTATAATTATCGAGAATAATATTCGTTGTAACCCTAGCAGCT
Organism: Apium graveolens; assembly: GCF_009905375.1. Classification (NCBI taxonomy): domain Eukaryota; kingdom Viridiplantae; phylum Streptophyta; class Magnoliopsida; order Apiales; family Apiaceae; genus Apium; species Apium graveolens. The sequence continues at coordinate 238,480,999 of NC_133648.1, read as the reverse complement.
CTCGTGATAGTTTGTTCATCACTGAGAGAGGACAGTTCCATATTGTAACAGAGTTTAATAAAGCTTGTTTTCTGTTATTTGTGTTCTTTAATTCGATTTGATTGTGATAAACACTGTATTCAACCCCCTTCTACAGTGTGTGTGACCTAACATATTTGGCTAGAAAATTCTCTAACATTAGAGTAAATAAGCCAAGATTTTTCAAGGGTAAAGGAAAGTCTTTCAACAAAGACAGCAGCTGGAAAGGAAAAGGGAAGTACACTTCTGAAAGCAAAACTAGCTACAAAACTGGATATGTTGACAGATCTAAGATAAATTGCTACAACTGTGATGAGTTGGGCCATTTTGCTACAGAATGCAGGAAACCCAAGAAAGCAAAGAAGGATAAAGCTTATCTTGAATTGGAAGCAAAGTATAAAGCTCTTCTAAAGAAACAACAAAGCAAAGCTTATATTGCAGAAGGTAAAAGTTGGGATGACTCTGAAAATGATGAAGATGAAAAATTTGGAAATTATGCACTCATGGCCTTGGAGCAAGGAGAATCATCCTCATCTAAATCACAGGTACCAACTCTTACCACCATTGATTTAAATGTGAGTCAATATAAGGAAATTGTAGAGAAGATGAGCACAGAAATGCTTCACATTCACACAAGCATGGTTGTTGCTAATGAGGAAGTTAGCAGATTAATAAAGATAAATGAGAAGCTTGAAAGTGAAAAGCAAGAAACAAAATTGTTGTTGGTGGAGCTTGAAGCTGTAAAGCAGAAGAATGCTTATCTCAAGAACAAGCTCAAGTGTGCAAATGAAATTGAAGCAGTGCTAAGGGAGAAGCTGGAAAAGAATGAGGTAAAGTTGAAGTCTTTCAGAAATGCATCTGAGCTGGTTGGACAATACCATGAGAAAAACAAACCATGTGCAAATATTGTTATTGGTCTTGACTATGATGCCTTGAATAGCAAGAAGAAAGAGATAGGTAACAAAGGAAAATTAACAGCTAATGAAAATGTTCCAGCTACGCTGAAAAAGGTTGTATCACCTATGTTCAAAGCATGTGAAGTCAACTTCAGTGAAGAAGAATTGATCATCAAACAAAAAATTGCTGATGAGGACAAAGAGAAGGAAAATGCAAAATCAACTCAGTCTTCCAATACTGAAGAGAAGCTCATGGACAAACAAAGTCCCAAGACACCTGTTAAAGAGACCAAAACTGAAGATGTAATAAAGAAAAAGAAAAATAAAAATGGGAAAATAGGGATAAACAAAAGCAACAATTTTTCTTATGTTGCAGATGCTCCAAGAAAGAAATGTGAAAAATGTGGCTCTGTGAATCACCTAACTCACCTTTGTAAAAAGGCAGTTAGCAAGCCAACTGAAGGAGCCTGCAAATATAATAAAGCAAATACAAATGATCCATATTCCTTATGTGACAAGTTTGACTGCATCCCTTGCAACTTAAAAGTGATGAAAAGTTGCCACAAACTGAGAGTTGACCTCAAAGAAAAAAAATTGGGTCTACAACAGAAAGGGAAAATGCTCAACAGTCAATAAACTCTATTTTATCTGAAACTACTCATTCTACTTCTGCTAAATCAGTTAACAAGAAGAAAGTACCCAACGCTGCTTGGGTTTCCAAACACACTTAAAACTCATTGTGTGCAGGACAAAGTGAAGAAAGTCATCTAGATCATAGATAGTGGATGTTCCAGGTATATGACAGGTGATAAAGCCCTGCTATCACAGTTTGAGGAGAAAGTTGGCCCTTTGGTGATCTTTGGAGACAACAGCAAAGGATTCACAATGGGATATTGCAAGATTGTTTCTGAAAATATTGTCATTGATGATGTAGCACTGGTAGCTGGTCTTGAAGTAAATCTTCTCAGTGTTAGCCAATTTGCAGACAAAGGTTTTGAAGTTTTATTCAACAAAGAAGAATGCACTTTTATCAGCAAGAAAACTGGTGAAGTTGCTCTGAAAGGAGCAAGGAAATGAAGCTTGTTTGTAGCAGACTTGGGCTTAATAAACAAGGATGGTATTTGTTGCTTCTACACCAAGGCATCAGAAGAACAAAACAAGCTTTGGCATAAAAAGCTGTCTCACTTAAATTTCAAGGCAATTAGCACCTTGGTAAAAAAGGGGTTAGTAAGATGAAGGGTTTCGAGCACATAAACGCAACATAAATATTAATTAAACAAATGTGAAAAATCAGAATTTTTGAAACCCACCACAGGATCCATGCGAAAAATAGATATTAATTCATAAATCAGATTGTTTACCTTAAGAAGATTTACAAATTGGTTGACTAATAGAGATCCAAAGCTTGTTCAATCACCTCGCATCCCGTTATCGCGATCTACTCTCTATCGGTATCCACACGAATGCTTGAACTCAAGGATTGGATGTGTACAAGCACAAACTCGTTTCTTCTTGATCTCTCCATCTTCTCTCTTGGTGGCTAGGGTTTTAGTAAAAGTCTTTCATCCAAAATCAGCCACAAAAGAGATATTATATAGAGAGTATAATAAGAATTATAACTCTTAACTAATTAGGAGTTATTATTAATTCAAAATTCCTATTTGTATAATAATTAAGTCACACTTAATTATTTAACAAATGAATTTCATAAGTAATATTAGTAAATTCGAATATCAATATTTATCTAATTAATTAAGTCATTTTTAATTAATATTATAAATAATTTGAATTACTTTAATATAATTAAATCCAATTTAAATTAAATAATCCTTCAAGCATTCTTAGTGTGTGACCCTATAGGTTATTATTACGTTGGCAACGAATTTTAAATCTAATTTAAAATCATAAACAGTGAGCGGCATCTAGTAATACATCATTGTTACCCAAGTAATAATAATCGAATCGGTGATCGATTAAACCATTCGTGAATAATGTACAATGTAATATAATCCCTTTAACCGAATATTATATATTAAACTAGAGGCATGTAATGTGTCATCCTCATCATAATTTAATCCAAGTTTCCTTGATCAATGAGTAGACTATTATATCAAATCAACATTTGAGCGTGGCCACACATTTCATAGTCTAGCTCACACAAGAGGCTAATAATATTACTCCTAAAATAGGAGGGTTAAATCACATCTAGATCATTCATATTTCTCATACGATTCATAATATACCCAATGTCCACTTTTATCATTACCCAGTCAATGATAACTTTTAATGGAATCAATGTATATTAATTCACGTATAGAAATATATTGACTTCAGGTCTATGGACCATTACATCATTATCACTGTGAGAATTACTTATGACACAATAGACATGTAGAATCTCACATTGGGTTTGTCTAGCACCATGTACATATACATCTGTCTGTGTTTTTGACTTTAGTATCATTATACCTATGATCAATGAGATGTGATCATCAGTCAACAAACACATCAGTCTTAATGCATTATTATTGTCCCTAAATAATAATACTCGACTAGGGACCTTTAGTAATATTGATACCATTCTCATAATCTCATTTCTAAGTCACGTACTTAGAGATATAGAATTACATATCATATTTCAAGGACATTTATTAATCTAACATTTATATCGCAGTAAATTAAGAAATAATAAGTTAAAAAGGGAATAATCGATAGAACATAAATATTAATAATCCTAATGTCTTAAACTAAAACATCATAGTGTTGTCTCTAGGACACAAACACTAACAATCTCCCACTTGCACTAGAGCCAATCACCCATGTATCTAATACTCATGGAACTAGTATGATCATCATACTTCTGTTGCAACAAAACCTTACTCAGTGGGTCCACAACACTATCATTACTATGCACTTTACATTTATATCTCCTTAATCATTAATCTCATTAATAAGGAGATATTGCCTAAGAACATGCCTAAACATTCTCCATGGTTGTTTCAAAAAAATATCAATATATTCGGCTTCCATAGAATCATCAATGTTCTTGCTGTGAACTATTCAAGCTAACATCAATTATATTTACACAAAATAGACATAAACTCGTAATCATCCTTATCTGTCCAAAAATTAGGTTCAGAAACTAGTATCAGTGTAACCCTTTACAACCAGTTCCCTATCTTCTCCATACACAAAAAATAAATCTTTAGTTCTCTTTAAGTACTTAAGAATATTCTTGAAAACTATCTAGTGACCCTCACCTGGATTAGACTGGTATTTGCTCGTCATGCTCAAAGCATACGAAACATCAAGATAAATACATATCATTATACACATTATAGATCCAATTGTTAAAGCATATGAAACTTTTTCAAACGGCCATTATCATCTAATAAGTTATGGGGCAATTATCTTTTGAGATCACTATCTCATGAGACATCGAAACATATCCTTTCTTTATCTCCTGCATCTCAAAATGATGTAATATTTTATCAATGTATGTACTCCGACTAGGTCGATTAATCTTTTTAATCTATCTCTATAGATCTTGATCCCTAATATATAGGTAGCATCGCCTAAGTCTTTCACCGAGAAACTATTTCTCAACCAAGTCTTAACAGCCTGTAGAGAAGGTATGCCATTCCTTATTTATTATATGTCATCTACATATAATACTAGGAATGTCACACGGCTCCCACTAACCTACTTGTAAACACATGGTTCATCTTTATTTTGAATAAAGCCAAACTCTTTGACTGTTTCATCAAAATGAATATTCATTCTCCTTGAGGATTGCTTCGATCTATAAATAGATGGAAATAACTTACAGACTATCTTAGCAAACTTTGGATCGATAAAACCCTCAGGTTGTATCATATATACATCCTCTTCAAGGCTCCCATATAAGAAAACATTTTTGAAATCCATTTTCCAAATCTCATAGTCAAAGTAAGCAACTATATTAACAAAATCCTGATGGACTTGACCATAGTAACCAGTAAAAAAGTCTCATCATAGTCTATACTGTTAGATATATTTGAGATGTCATGTCTAATCTGATTTGTGTTTAGTTTTCAGAACTTAACAACATGACATATCAGGACTTACTGGAAACAGAACATACTGAAGTCAGAACTTAATATCAGAACTTAAGGCGCCAGAAGATATATATCATGACTTAAATGCGGGAAGACTTCAGATAAGGAATGCGGCTGATTTACAGGAGAAGATCTGGACTAAAACAAAAGAAGATATGCATGAGGAGTTAGAGGACTAGAAGACTTGTAAAAGATATCTAATTGATATATTTTAGGAGACAGAATTATATTCCATATCAGTTAGAATATATCTTGTAATTGTGTACTATATAAACACAATTTAAGGTTTACACTAGATGTGTTATTATTATCGAGAAGATTATACATTGTAACCTAGCAGCTCTTAGTGATATTGTTCATCACTGAGAGAGAACAACAGTTCTATTGTAACAGAGTTTATTTGAATATACTTGATCTTTGTTACATACTTGTGTTGAAATCGATTTGATTGTATAAACACTATATTCAACCCCCTTCTATAGTGTTGTGTGACCTAACAAGTGGTATCAGAGCTTTTCTGTTAATACACATACAGTAAAGATCCAAACAAACAATCATGTCTGAAGAAACACAAACCCCAATTAAGCCCACCAAAACTAAAAAAACTCAAAACACTCAAACCCACAGTCGATATGAGACTATTAGGGTTCCCATACTGAGACCTTCTGAGTATCCCATATGGAAAGTGAAGATGGCTATGTTTCTGGAAGCTACAGATCCAGAATAACTTGACAGAATTAATGAATGACCATATAAGCCTACAAAGCTCTCTGTTGCAGTTGCTGATCAACCAGCAAAGACCATACCAAAGGAGAGAGGTGAATACATACCTGAAAATATCTCATATATTGCCAGGGATGCAAGGGTAAGGCATTTATTGCATAGTGGAATTGATAATGTTATGTCAAACAGGGTAATTGGATGCAAGACTGCAAAGGAGATACGGGATGCTTTGGAGACAAGATGCCAGGGAACTGATGCAATCAAAAAGAACAGGAGGACTATACTCACTCAAGAGTATGAGCACTTTGACTCAAAAGCTGATGAGTCATTAACTGATTTATATGACAGGTTTGTCAAACTCTTGAATGATATGTCACTGGTGGATAAGGAATATGATCTTGAAGATTCAAATCTAAAATTCCTTTTAGCTCTTCCTGAAAATTGGGATTTGAAGTCTACTACCATAAGAGACAGCTATGACCTTACTGAAACTACTCTTGATGAAATTTATGGTATGCTCAAGACTTATGAACTTGAGATGGATCAAAGGAGCAAGAGGCATGGAAGAAAGTCAAGGACAGTTGCTCCTAAAGCTGAGGAGGAGTCTCCTAAAGTTGTTGTCTGATTCAGAGTCATCATATTCTGATGATGATGATTCAGAAACTGAAAGTTTATCTGAAGTTAATGTTGATGCAGAGATGATGCAACTGTGTGCTCTTATGGTGAAGGGTATCACAAAGATAGCCTACAAGAAATTCAGAAAGGGCAAGAAGTTTTCCAGGAAAGGTGGAAGTTCTGATAAGAAAGGGTTCAGAAAGTCTGCAGGAAAAGGAGGAAAGTCTGACAGAGGAGATAACTCAAATGTAAAATGCTACAACTGTGGTGAAAGAGACCACATATCTCCTGACTGCAAGAAATGAAAAAGTGATAAAGGCAAGGCACTTGTCACAAAGAAGAAAAGCTGGACAGACACTTCAGATTCTAAAGATGAGGTGAACTATGCCTTGATGGCAAATGCTGATAGCAGTAATGAAACTGCTCAATTAAAGGTACCTCAAACAACCTTTGCTTTTCACACTGATGATATTACTAAGTTGAGATTATACCTTAAAACCATGTTCATTAGTTTTAGAGATCATACTTTAACATGTGAACGATTAACATCTGAAATTCTTGCTCATAAAAATATAAATGACTATTTAGAACAGGAGTTAGTTTCTCTTCATCAAACTTAGAAAGAAAGAGATGAGGCTTTGTATGTTAGAGATGAAGTACTAAAATTAAATGAATCTCTAAAAACTGATTTAGAAAAGGAAAGAGAGATCATCAGAACTTGGACTAACTCTGGCAGAACAACTTAGAATTTACTAATTAGTGGAAACTGGAAAGAGGGCTTAGGTTATGGAGATGATAAAAGTGAGAAAGGAACTGTGCAAATTGATCCAATTGTTGTTAAATAGACTGCTAAACCAAAGGTAAATCCTGTTAAATTTGTAGCAAAAACTGTTATGTCTGATTCTGAAAAGATGAAAGATTCTAAGACAGAAGTAAAAGAAAAGTCAACTTCTGACAAATTAAAACAGGATAAACCAGCTGAAGTAAACATAGGCTTAATGATAAAAAAGCATCTTAAGCATAAGCTGAAAGAGATTAGTAATGTGAACAAGGTAAAGTAAGCTAAGGAAAATAGGAATGGAAAGGAAGGTGTGAATAAAAGCAATAATTATATGCCTGTTCCTAATGCTCCTAGAAAGAAATGTTATAACTGTAGAAACTCTAACCATCTTGCTTCTTTTTGCAGGAAAAATAAAGATATAAACTCTTTACCTCCTAAATCAGGAGTTAAGAGTCAGACTATTAGGTTTAAACCACAAAATCCTTATTTTCATTGTGGTAGTTTATGGCATTCCATTTATACTTGTAAGGGATATCATAGTTTGTACTATGATTATTATCAAATAAAACCTTCTTTGAAGAAAGTTAGTGTAATTCCTTCAAGTGTAAATTCTGATGCAAAGTCTGATATAAAGTCTGATAAACAGCATGTTAGCATAAACTCTGAAATTAAATATGCTGCAAATGCTAACAAACTTAAAAAGGCCAAAGGATCCAAGCAAGTCCGGGTCCTTAAAACTAACCAATAGTGGTCTTTGTGATTGCAGGGCAACAGGAAAAATATCTTAGTTCTTGACAGTGGATGTTCAGGACATATGACTGGAAATAAAGCCCTGCTATCAGACTTTGTTGAGAAGCTGGCCCAGGAGTTTTGTTATGGAGATGGCAACATGGGAAAAACTCTGGGATATGGAAATATCAATCTTGGGAATGTCATCATTGAATCAGTAGCTCTTGTCTCAGGACTTAAACACAATGTGCTAAGTGTGTGTCAAATCTGTGACAGAGGTTATCATATGGATTCCTTTGAAGAACACTGTGAAGTTGTAAGTAATTCTACAGGCAAAGTGGTTCTGAAAGGTTACAGGCATGGTAACATATATGAAGCCAGACTTTCAACAAATTCTGATGGTTCTGCAATATGTCTGTTGAGGAGAGCTTCAATTAAAGAAAGTTGAAATTGACACAAGAGACTTTCTCATTTAAATTTTAGCAACATAAATGAGCTAGTAAAGAAAGAACTTGTGAGAGGACTGCCAAAATCAATATTTGCTCCTGATGGCCTTTGTGATTCAAGTCAAAAGGCTAAACAAAGAAAATCTTCATTCAAGAGCAAAACTAAATCCTCAATTCTTGAGCCTTATCACTTACTGCATGTTGATCTATTTGGTCCAGTCAATGTCATGTCTATTGCAAAGAAGAAATATGATATGGTTATAGTGGATGAGTTCACCAGATACACTTCGGTGTATTTCTTGCACAGGAAGAATGAAACTGCATCTACTCTAACTGATCATGTCAGACAGCTGGATAAGTTAGTCAAAGATGTTGTTAAAATAATAAGAAGTGATAATGGCACTGAGTTCAAGAATTAATCATGGAAGAGTTCTGCAAAAAACATGGAATTAAGCAGGAATTTTCTGCACCTAGAACTCTACAACAAAATGGAGTTATAGAAAGAAAGAACAGGACTCTCATTGAAGCTGCACGAACTATGCTTGATGAAGCAAAACTACCAACCTACTTTTGGGTTGAAGCAGTGCAGACTGCTTGTTTTACACAGAATGCTACACTCATAAACAAGCATGAAAAAACACCTTATGAGATGGTGAAGAAAAAGAAGCCAAATCTGAAATACGTTCATGTATTTAGATGTAAGTATTTTGTTCTTAAGACTCATCCTGAACAGCTATTAAAATTTGATCTAAAAGCTGATGAAGGAATTTTTGTTGGATATCCACTTTCCACAAAAGCCTTCAGAGTCTACAATTTAAGAACAAGGGTTGTCATGGAATCTATCAATGTAACATTTGATGATAAAAAGATTATTGGACTTGAAGATTTCAATGATCATGATCAGCTGAGATTTGAAAATGAATATTTAAATTCTGATACGGGAAATTTTGATGGCTTAAATCCTGATCCTGTAAGTTCTGACGGGGTAAATTCTGATGTCATTGAAACTGTGGTAACTACTCCAAGGGAAAATGCACCTGTTCAGGGGGAGCAAGCTGAAGATCCTACCACAGCTCAAGACTCTCAAGAAGCATCAGAACCTGTCACTGGCTCTTCAAGTTCTGATTCATCAAGTTCTGATGAGCCAAATTCTGATAATTCTGAAAACTCTGATTCTTCAAATCCTGAAAGATCCAACTCAATTTCTGAAGTCTCAGAGAGCATAACTACATGGGAAGCATCAGAAAATGCTGATAGAGACAGCATGGATCATGGGGGAGGATCCAGTTCTAGAGAACAACTTCCATCTGCAAGGAAGTGGACTAAAGCACATACACCTGACTTAATAATTGGAGATTCTGAAGCAGGTGTCAGAACTATAACTGCAACATCAAATGAATGTCTCTATCATTTCTTTCTATCTCAGACTGAACCAAAGAAAGTGGAAAAAGCTCTTCAAGATGCTGATTGGGTGCAAGCAATGCAGGAAGAGTTAAATGAATTTGAAAGAAATAAAGTTTGGACCTTAGTGCCAAGACCAAAGAACAGATCAATTATTGGCATAAAATGGGTGTTCAGAAACAAATCTGACAGTGATGGCATAATTACAAGAAACAAAGCGAGGTTGGTTGCTAAAGGTTACTCTCAACATGAGGGTATTGATTATGATGAAACATTTGCACCAGTTGCTAGATTAGAAGCCATAAGAATCTTTTTGGCTTATGTTGTTCACAAAAAGTTTAAAGTCTTTCAAATGGATGTGAAAAGTGCTTTTCTCAATGGAGAATTGGAAGAAGAGGTATATGTTGAACAACCTCCAGGATTTGTAGATCCAAAATTTCCTAATCATGTCTACAGACTTGATAAAGCACTTTATGGCCTTAAGCAAGCTCCAAGAGCATGGTATGAGACTTTAGCTCAATTCCTTCTGGAAAGTGGATTTAACAGAGGCACAATTGATAAAATACTGTTCTACCTCAACCATGGAAAGGACTTACTTTTGGTACAGATATATGTTGATGATATCATCTTTGGTTCTACAAATGCCAAACTCCGTGAAAGGTTTATAAAACTAATGCAGTCAAGATATCAAATGAGTATGATGGGAGAACTTAGCTATTTTATGGGACTTCAAGTCAAGCAAAATGAAGAAGGTACTTTCATAAATCAATCCAAGTACACCAGAAATTTACTGAAGAAATTTGGAATGCAAGACCGTTCAACTGCATCCACTCTCATGGCCACTGCAACCAAGTTAGATAAAGATACTGGAGCACCAGTAGATATTACTAACTACAGAGGTATGATTGGCTCTTTACTCTATTTAACTACAAGTAGACCTGATATCATGTATGCTACCTGTTTTTGTGCAAGATTTCAGGCTGATCCAAGAGAACCTCATCTAATAGCTGTGAAAAGAATTTTCAAGTACCTCAAGGGTACAGCTGATCTAGGATTGTGGTATCCTAGAGAATCAGATTTTAAGCTAATAGGTTACTCAGATGCATATTTGCAGGATGCAAAATAGACTAGAAAAATACTAGTGGAAGCTGCCAATTTCTTGGAGGCAGATTGGTTTCTTGGTTTAGCAAGAAACAGAAATCAATTTCCACATCAACTGCAGAAGCAGAATATATAGTTGCAGGAAGCGATTGTGCATAGATTCTTTGGATGAAGAATCAGTTACTGGACTATGGGTTATAATTTTCTAAAATACCTATTTACTGTGAAAATCAAAGTGTTATTGCTATGACAGGTAATCCAGTTCAACACTCAATGAAAAAGCACATCAACATAAGGTACCATTTCATAAGGGAACATGTGATGGAAGGTACAGTGGAATTGTATTTTGTTCCAACAGGTCAACAACTAGCAGATATCTTCACAAACCACTATGTGAAGCTACTTTTACAAGACTGGTAAATGAACTTGGAATGGTTTCAAGTTCTTTCTCAAAAACTGCTTAGTTTTTGTTCTCATGCATCAGACTTTATGATCAGTGTTTACAGATTGTCTTATCTACATGTAATCTATGCCTAAACTGTAATATATTAAATACCGATTGTTATCTGATGTGATTCTATATACTCTGATAGTGTTTTGAATGTTCAGTGACTATTCAATCCAATGAGGATTAATGTGCTAGATGTTGACCTAGTAGTCTTTAACATACTAGAAATCCCATGTTTGAATTAGTTGTTTATGTGGAAATTCATTAACACAAGCAGATTCTGATTTTGAGCTTAGTCAAATTTACTTTGTGTATCTTACTACTAAGTCACAAACTAGATTCTTGCTTCTTATCTGTCAAATACTGATGTCAGTAAATCTTAAGGATGAACTACATGCTTGATAAGCCTCACTTATCTGAAGAAAAGAAAAGAAGAAAATCAATATCAGGTACTCCTTTGAGATCTAGAGTAAATATGTGAAAGGGAAGACCCAAGTGCATTGTTGGTATTAAGTAAATATGCATTAGAAAAGCAAATATTTTTTTCTTGGTGACTTTTCACATTCTCTTATTACTGGAGAAATACTCTGATAATAGCATAAATTCTGATAGCAGTTGTGACTCACTTACACTGAGAAGCCACTGTAAAAAGAATGTCAAAAGATGCATAAAATGAGCATAAACAGTTGAGGTGGACTCTTGCATAAATTTATTCTAAAGTAGACTTCAAAATTAAAGACAGATTTTAAGCACTTTTCTCAGTTATGCCTTATTTCTAAGATATACTGAAGTTTATCAGACTTTAATCTTTATCTGATCATTTGCGAATGTACACACTCTCACTCCATGTGAATGATGAAAATTACTGTGGTGATTAAGTTGTTTTTGACAAACAGTTAGGTATTATTTGCATAAATTCTGAGGACAAGTTCTGATGATTAAACTCTGAAGAACCCAGTCAGTATTTGTATGAAGAATCACAGAAACAGACATTACTTTTTGAGTACAGAAGCCATATTCTGATGACTGTTAAGTTCTGATAATAGTCAAGTTCTGATGCAAATTCTGATGCTTACGTGGCATTATTTAATTACTTGATTTATTTTTAATATTTACAGTAAAGGTCATATTTCATCAGAATATATTTAAGTGAGATAAAAACAGTCATAATCATTTGGTTAGTGGGAAACGTGTTTGCCTTGACAACTGCATGTGCACAATAATTACTACTTATTTCTCGTGCCCACTAACTACTGCTTTAACTATTTACTGGCTGATAGGTGTAAAGTGTATGTTTTACTTCCAAAAAGGGCTGTTGAGTGGAGAGAGTATATATATGGGAGTTAAAAGATTTTACAATCTTTTACCTACTTTCTAATCTTTTTCTTATCTCTATTATTCTCTCTCTCTCTCTCTTTCTAATATTCTCTGAATCTCTATTTTTCACAGGAATTTTATCAAACACTTTGCAAACAAAGATTTTTCTCACTTATTTCTCTACAGAAATGGCACCAAAAGATATCATTTTTAATGGAGCCAAGTTTGTTCCCAACAACTACATGGCTATTTTTTCTAAGGATGAAGCTCCATCTGAACTTCACTTCATCCAAGATTTTCTATCTCAAAGTGAGATTGGGTATGCTTTGACCCAACCAGAAGCACTCCCAGGAACTCAAGTGCTGGAGTTTGGGAGGAGTGGTGTTTATGATGATGGTGGACAAACTGGGTCCCCAAGTATTATCTTTACAACAGGGGAGGATGAACATGTGGTGACTGTGTCTACTGTTCGTAAAGCTCTACATCTTCCAGAAGATTGTATTTTCAATTCAACAGTTGAGGAGCCAACTCTTCAACAAATGATGGCAAATCTAGGCTATGAAAAGCCTTTTGGAAAAGCTGGGCCAATTGAAGAGACCCCATATAAGGAGGGAATGGAGTTTCTTTTTCGACTGCTGTTAGATATATTTGATAATGTCATGACTAATATGATTTATATTTAGTTTTCAGATCTTACTTAAACAGGACAAATCAGTACTTAACTGAAATCAGCACTTATACTGAAGTCAGAACTTAAGTTATCAGTACTTAAGGTTCAGGAGGAATTTATCAGGAGATAATATCAGGACTTAAAGGAAACTTTCAGATAAGGAAGGCGGTTGATCGAAAGGAAAGAAGATCGAGACAAACGTAAGAAGAGATATGCATGAAGAAGAAGTTCTATGAAGAATGGAATACTTGGAAGAAAAGATATCTGATTGATATATTTTAGGAAGCACAATTATATTTCATATCAATTAGCGATTATCTTGTAACTGTGTAGTATATAAACACAGGCATAGGGTTTACACTATAAGTGTTATCATTATCGAGAATATTATTTATTGTAACCCTAGAAGCTCTCGTGATATTTGTTCATCACTGAGAGAGGAAAGTTCCATATTGTAATAGAGTTTATTGTTTTGAATAAAATCTGTTTTTTGTTACTTGTGTTATTTAAATTCGATTTGATTGTGCTATACACTGTATTCAACCCCCTTCTACAGTGTGTGTGACCTAACAAGTGGTATCAAAGCCTATCTGTTAAAACATGTTAAGTTTATTGTTGTAAAGTCTGATACTGAGAAATCAGAAGTTAAAGAGGAATTAACTTCTGACAAACTAAAATAGGAAAAGACAACTGAAGTTAACATAGGCTTAATGACAAAGAAGCAGCTTAAGCATAAGATGAAAGATGTTAAGAATGTAAACAGGGTAAAATCACCTAGAAAAAATAGGAATGGAAAGGAAGATGTGAATAAAAGTAATGATTATAAGCCTGTTCATAATGCTCCAAGAAAAACATGTCATAAATGTGGAAGTTCTAACCATCTGGCTTCTTTTTGCAGGAATAATAAGAACATAAACTCCTTACCTTCAAAGTCAGGAGTTAAGAGTCAGTTTGTTAGATATAAGCCACAAAATCCTTGTTTTCATTGTGGTAGTTTATGGCATTCCATTTATACTTGTAAGGAATATCATAGTGTATACTATGATTATTATCAAATAAAACCTTCTTTAAAGAAATTTAGCATTGTTCCTTCTAGTGTAAGTTCTGATACAAAGTCTGATAGTGTAAATGCTGATAAGAAAAATGTTAACATAAAATCTGATGCAAAATCCGATGCAAATGTTAACAAACTTAATAAGGCCACAGGATCCAAGCAAGTCTAGGTCCTTAAAACTAATCATTAGTGGTCTTTGTAATTGCAGGGCAACAGGAAAAACATCTTAGTTCTGGACAGTGGATGTTCAGGACATATGACTGGAAATAAAGCCCTGCTATCAGATTTTGTGGAGAAAGCTGGCCCAAGTGTTTCTTATGGAGATGGCAACATTGGTAAAACATTGGGATATGGCAATATCAATCTTGGGAATATCATCATTAAAGAAGTAACTCTAGTCTGACGACTTAAACACAATCTGCTAAGTGTTAGTCAAATCTGTGACAGAGGTTATCATGTGGATTTCTTTGAAGAACACTGTGAAATTGTAAGAAAATCTAAAGGCAAAGTTGTTCTGAAAGGATACAGGCATGGTAACATTTATGAAGCCAATCTTTCAACAGGTATTGATGGTTCTGCAATCTGTCTGATGAGTAGAGCATCAATTGAAGAAAGCTGGAACTGGCACAAGAAACTCTCTCATTTAAATTTCAACAATATAAATGAACTAGTCAAGAAAGATCTTGTGAGAGGACTGCCAAAGTCAGTATTTGCTCCTGATGGCCTTTGTGATTCTTGTCAGAAGGCTAAACAAAGAAAATCTTCGTTTAAGAGCAAGACTGGATCATCAATTCTTGAGCCTTATCACCTACTACATCTTGATCTATTTGGTCCAGTGAATGTCATGTCTATTGCAAAGAAGAAATATGCTATGGTCATAGTGGATGAGTTCACCAGATACACATGGGTGTATTTCTTGCACACAAAAAGTGAAACTGCATCTATCTTGATTGATCATGTCAAGCAACTGGATAAATTGGTCAAAGATTCTGTGAAAATAATAAGAAGTGATAATGGCACTGAGTTCAAGAATTTGATAATGGAAGAGTTCTGCAAAGACCATGGAATCAAGCAGGAATTTTCTGCTCCTGGAACGCCACAGCAAAATGGAGTTGTTAAAAGGAAGAATAGAACTCTCATTGAAGCTGCACGAACTATGCTTGATGAAGCAAAGCTTCCAACCTATTTTTGGGCTGAAGCTGTGCAGACTGCTTGTTTCACTCAGAATGCATCACTCATTAACAAGCAAGGAAAGACACCATATGAGATGGTGAAGAAAAAAAAGCAAAATCTGAAGTATTTTCATGTATTTGGATGCAAGTGTTTTGCTCTTAAGACTCACCCTGAACAGCTATCCAAATTTGATTTAAAAGCTGATGAAGGAATTTTTGTTGGATATCCACTTTCCACAAAAGCCTTCAGAGTCTACAATAAAGAACAAGGGTTGTCATGGAATCTATCAATGTCTCCTTTGATGATAAGAAGATTACTGGACTTGAAGATTTCAATGATCATGATCAGCTGAGATTTGAAAATGAAGACTTAAATTCTGATACTGCAAATCCTGACAGTCTAAATCCTGATACTGCAAACTCTGATGGATTAAACTCTGATGTTATTGAAACTGCGGTGACTAAACCAAAGGAAGATGCACCTGTGCAGGGGGAGCATACTGAAGATACAACCACATATCAAGAAGCATCAGAACATACAACTGGATCTTCAAGTTCTGATTTATGAAGTTCTGATAAGCCAAGTTCTGATAGTTGTGAAAACTTAAATTCTGAAGGATCCAACTCAGAGAGCATAGTTTCAGGGGGAGCATCAGAAAATATTGATGAAGATAGTATGGATCATGGGGGAGCATCCAGTTCTAGAGAAAACCTTCCATCTGCAAGGAAGTGGACTAAATCACATACACCTGACTTAATTATTGGAAATCCTGATGCAAGTGTCAGAACTAGAATAGCTACTTCAAGTGAATGTCTCTATAACTCTTTTCTTTCTCAGACTGAACCAAAGAAAGTGGAAGAAGCTCTTCAAGATGCTGATTGGGTGCAAGCAATGCAGGAAGAGTTAAATGAATTTGAAAGAAACAAAGTCTGGATCCTAGTGCCAAGACCAAAGAATAGATCTGTTGTTGGTACAAAGTGGGTGTTCAGAAACAAAACTGATAGTGATGGAATAATTACAAGAAAAAAAGAAAGATTGATTGCAAAAGAATATTCTCAACAGGAGGGAATTGATTATGATGAAACATTTGCACCAGTTGCTAGATTGGAAGCCATAAGGATATTTTTGGCTTATGCTGCTCACAAAAAGTTTACTGTCTTTCAAATGGATGTGAAAAGTGCTTTTCTAAATGGAGAATTGGAAGAGGAGGTATATGTTGAACAACCTTTAGGCTTTGTAGATCCCAAATATCCAAATCATGTCTACAGGCTTGATAAAGCACTTTATGGCCTTAAGCAAGCTCCAAGAGCATGGTATGAGACTTTAGCTCAGTTTCTTCTGGAAAATGGATTCAACCGAGGAACTATAGACAAAACACTGTTCTACCTCAACCATAGAAAGGACTTACTTTTGGTTCAGATATATGTTGATGATATCATCTTTGGTTCTACAAATGACAGACTTTGCAAGAAGTTTGCCAAACTGATGCAGTCAAGTTATCAAATGAGTATGATGGAGGAACTTAGCTATTTTCTGGGCCTTCAAGTCAAGCAGAATGAAGAAGGCACTTTTATTTGTCAAACCAAGTACACCAGAAATTTGCTGAAGAAATTTGGAATGCAAGATTGTTCAAGTGCATCCACTCCCATGGCCACAGCAATAAAACAGGATAAGGATACTGGTAAATCAGTAGATATTACTGATTACAGAGGTATGATTGGCTCTCTACTCTATCTAACTGCTAGTAGACCTGATATCATGTATGCCACCTGTCTTTGTGCAAGATTTCAAGCAGATCCAAGAGAACCTCACTTAACAGCTGTGAAAAGTATATTCAAGTATCTTAAGGGAACAGCTGATCTGGGATTGTGGTATCCCAGAGAATCAGACTTTAAACTAATAGGATACTCAGATACAGATTTTGCAGGTCGTAAAATTGACAGGAAAAGCACAAGTGGAAGCTGCCAATTTCTTAGAGGCAGATTGGTTTCTTGGTTTAACAAGAAACAAAAGTCAATTTCCACATCAACTGCAGAAGCAGAGTACATTGCTGCAGGAAGCTGTTGTGCCCAGATTCTTTGGATGAAGAATCAGTTACTGGATTATGGGTTAACATATTTTAAAATCCCTATTTACTGTGATAATCAAAGTGCTATTGCTATGACAGGTAATCCAGTTCAACACTAAATGACAAAGCACATCAGCATTAGGTACCACTTCATAAGGGAACATGTGGATAAAGGTATAGTGGAATTGCATTTGTTCCAACAGATCAACAACTAGCAGATATCTTCACCAAACCACTGTGTGAAGCTACTTTTACAAGATTAGTAAATGAACTTGGAATGGTTTCAGGTTCTTTCTCTAAATCTGCTTAGCTTTTATTCTGATGCATCAGACTTTATGATCAGTATTTACAGATATTACTATCTTTGTGTATTCTGTGCTTAATTGAAAATTGCTTAAGTATTGATTGTTGTTTGATGTGAATTTCTAAACTTTGATAGTGACATGAATGTTTCTGTGATTGTTCAATCCAATGAGGATAAATATGCTAGATGCTGACCTAGTAGTCTTTAATATACTAACAAATCCCATGTTAGAAGTAATTATTTATGTGGAAATCAATTGACACAAGCAAATTCTAATATTGAGCTTAGTTAAGTTTACTTTGTCTATCTTATTACTAAGTCAAAAACTAGAATAATGCTTCTCATCTGTTAAGTTCTGATGTTAGTAAATCTGATGAATGTACTAAGTGCTGATAAGCCTCACTTATCAAAAGAAAAGGAAAAGAAAAAGAAATAAAAATCAGGTACTCCTTTGAGATCTAGAGTAAAAATTGTGGAAGGGAAGATCCAAGTGTATTGCTGGTATTAAGTAATATGCATCAGGAAAGCAAAAATAAATATTTTTCTTGGTGACTTTTCACACTCTATGATTACTGGAGAAATACTCTGATAATAGCATAAATTCTGATAAGCAGTCGTGACTCACTTACACTGAGAAGCCACTGTAAAATGGAATTTTAAAAGATGCATAAAATGAGCACAAAACAGTTGAGGTGGACTCATACATGAACTCATTCTAAAGTAGACTTTAGAATCATGACAAATTTTGAGCAAAGTTCTTGGTTATGCCTTATTTCTAAGATGTACTAAAGTGAATCAGACTTTAATCCTTATCTGATATTTAGCTTTCTGCACACACATACACTCCATATGAATGATGAAAATTACTGTGGTGATAAATGATGTTTTAGATGAACAGTTTATGTGTCAGATTGCATAAATTCTGAGGACAAGTTATGATGGAAGTTCTGATGATTAATTTCTGAAGAAATGAAATCAGAATTTATGTGAAGAATTACAGAAATAGGTATTTACTTTTCGAGTTCAGAAGTCATTTTCTGATGAGTGTTAAGTTCTGATATAAGTCTAAGTTCTAATATTACACTCTGATCCTTTACTTGACTTATTTATCGATAATATCTGAAACAGTCTTATTTAAAATCAGAATAGGTTTGGGTGAAATATTAACAGTCAATACATTGAGGGTTAATGGTACATGTCTATGCACAGTAATTCTTACTTGTTTCATGTGCGCATTAAATCTTGTTTTTCACTTCTAATGACTGTTCTTATTCTCATCAGTCTAGGGAGACGAGGTAGAATTATTTCTACCTATAAACATTAAAGTTACCTTGCGTCTCCTGACATTCCATTGGTTATATAAACCAACACTTCATTCCAGCCAGCACATCTATCATTCTCTCTCATAGTCACCCTCATCTTATTCTTATCATCAAAAATGGCTGCGTTTGGCTGGTTTTACAATTATGGTACTGAGACAGTACATGTCTTTCTTAATGGAATTCCAACTCCATACCCTATCGACAACATCCCTCACAATCTCTGGATTTAATTTCCAGAGATTATTAAACATGATCTATTGACAGTTCGAAGAGAACTACATCTCCATCGTCTTCGACAACAGGAGCGAATCATTCGTCTCGCTGTTCTTTTTGTTGAGAGTAGGAAGAAGAAATAGTTTATGCTCCCTATTTCTCTTCACCATCAGCTTTGTCAGGCTTCTTAGTTTAGGACAAAAGCTGTTGATGTTAGGATTTATAGCTTAGGACAATCTTGTATTTTTCTGATGTAATTTAAATTTCATGGAATAAATTTGCTCGATATATTAATGAAATTTTATATTTATGCAAGATTTTGTCTCTGAGTCGTTTGATATTCTGATGCATTTATAAATCCTGATTTACCCATATTCTGATGACCGTTTTAACTCTGATACAAATAAAGCTTCTCAGCAATCTCAACTTGATGAAATCCTATCCTCAGTGGAATTACTCGTCTCTCTTCTTTTACCTGCTGATGCCAAAAAGGGGGAGAAAGAAATTAAGTCCAATTACAAAACTGTTAAGACAGTGAAGGGGAAGTATGATGAAAAAGATGACCAGGGAAACTCTGGAATGGGTGGAGGTCATGGTCAAGGTAGAAGTCTCTCATCAAGAAGAGCTGGAACTACAAGTCATAGAATAAGTTCTGATACTGGGAGAAGAATAACATCTGATACTGGTAAAAGGATAAGTTCTGATGAACTTTTGGATCTTGATGAAGAAATTTCAAGACAGTTATTTCTGAAAGAAAATCCAGGAATGGACTTTGAGAGTCTAATGAAAGAAGAAGCTAGACTTAAGTCAGAAAAAGTCAACTCTAAATCTGAAGCTTCTGTTGGTAAAAAGAAACTTCCTAAGGCCAAAGGCATTGTGATAAAAGAAAGGACAAATCTTGAGACAACCAAGGCTAAATCACAATTGCAGATAGATCCAAGGTCCAAGGGCAAAGAAAAAGTTGGTGAACCTATAAAGGTTTATGTGCCTCCTATGGGTGAAGAAATTTCTATTGAAGATGTTGATCTAACTCTGACTTCAAGAAAGATTTCTAAGACAACCTCTGACATGGCTCAAGTTGTTCAGAGTCAAGATATAGTTAGTTCTGATATAACCATGAAACAAGCAGCCTCTGATATAGCTCAAGTTGACTTGATAGCAGAAGATAAATCAAAGGAAACCTCTGACATTGCTCATGTTAAATTCTCAAGGTTACTCCTACCAGGTTTCACTAAAGCCAAACAGACTCAACCTTTGAAGACTGCAGCAAGTGGTTTTGAAGCAAGAGTGGTTACTGGAAAGGAAGCTAGAGATAAATCTGGATTGGGTAGTGCTGATGAAAGAAGAGTACAGAACACAACAAATGATCCAACTTCCTTAAGTGAACCAGGTGTTAGAGCAACTCCTGAAAGATTGAATCAACTAGAATCTGTACAGATGGTTTATCATACCTACTTGAAAGGACACATCTTGTTATATTTCATGACAGATGGTAGAGTTTACCATATAAGGGAAAATTTTATTCCACTGAAGTATTTTGAAGAACTGGAACATGTTTTATTCCTACTTCAAGTGAATGACAGAATAACAGAAAGTGATGCAAACTATTTGAAGACTCAAATTCAGAGACAGAAAAGGCTTTATTCTGTAAAGTCTGACAGCACGTATCTTCCAAAGTACAGAGATCACAAGGGTGATATTGTTGAGATGAAGCCTAACTCTGCTAAGATTATAACTACCTTTCTGGGTTATAAGGCTGTAGAATTCAATCTTGAGTCTGATAAGGCATATTTGATCAGACTGGATCAGGACATAAGGAAAGCTAGAATTAATGATCTCAGGGCTGCTATCTTTCAAACTGGTGAAGATTCTGCAGAACTCAAAGATGCTAAAAGGAGGATGAGAGATGTTTGTTAAAGAACTATCTCAGAACAACTCCTGACATTAGAGAGATCAGAAAGTGAAGCCAAGTTAAGATCTACAACTGCTCAAATTCTGATATGTATACAGACTGAAGTTGTTATCAGAAGTTAAAGTTGGTAAAGCTTTAAGGACTATAAGTTGTAGTTATCTAGTCAATTTTTCATGTATTTGTACTTAATGTTTTTGACATCATCAAATATCTGTTAAACTTGTATATTATGCTAATTTACCAGTTGGGGGAGATTGTTAGATATATTTGATAATGTCATGACTAATATGATCTATGTTTAGTTTTCAGATCTTACTTAAACATGACAAATCAGTACTTAACTGAAATCAACACTTATACTGAAGTCAGAACTTAAGTTATCAGTACTTAAGGTTCAGGAGGTATTTATCAGGAGATAATATCAAGACTTAAAGGAAACTTTCAGATAAGGAAGGCGGCTGATCGAAGGGAAAGAAGATCGAGACAAATGTAAGAAGAGATATGCATGAAGAAGGAGTTCTATGAAGAATGGAATACTTGGAAGAAAAGATATCTGATTGATATATTTTAGGAAGCACAATTATATTCCATATCAATTAGTGATTATCTTGTAACTGTGTATTATATAAACACAGACATAGGGTTTACACTATAAGTGTTATCATTATCGAGAATATTATTTATTATAACACTAGCAGCTCTCGTGATATTTGTTCATCACTGAGAGAGGACAGTTCCATATTGTAACAGAGTTTATTGCTTTGAATAAAGTCTGTTTTCTGTTACTTGTGTTATTTGAATTCAATTTGATTGTGCTATACATTGTATTCAACCCCCTTCTACAGTGTGTGTGACCTAACAACTGCATCACCAAGGCCTTTGCAAACAAGTTCTCCAACTTTGATGCAATTCTAATCCTTAGTCAGTGTTAGGAACATATGTGCATTAGTTTGATGATATGTTTAACAAAACACTTAAGTAGAAATTCAGTGTCTGTAGCCTCAACGGATAAGACCACTTTGGCTATCCGTTGATGGTGTAGCTTTACTTAGAAATAAGTCTAGTGTTGTAGCATATTTCAGTCTCTGTATTTAAGATGTAATTCTTAGAAGTTGAGAGAAACTATGAGTCATGTTGACTACTAGAAGATATGCAGATAGGAAGGCCAATTGTAAATATTTCATGCCTTGTAATTTTGTATAAATGAAGTGGTATCAACGGATGACTTAAAGACCTTCAACGGATGAGAAGCTAAGCTTCAACGGATGTCTCTAAAGCTTCAACGGATAACATCCTTCAACGGATGAGTGCATCAACGGATGAAAGCTTCAACGGATGTTCTGTTGATTAACCGTTGATAAGTGGTAGTTGTACCTACAAACAGAGGCACGTGGGTGAACAGAGATAACTGAAATGTGGCAGCCTAATTTCAGGAACATCAGAAAAAGCAGCCGTTCTACTCTAGTATAAAGAGACATTAAGTCAACAAAGTACTGGAGTGAACTGGAGAAGAAACAAGTGGAGATCTTACTTTATTATTTTATATATCCTTGTCTTCACTTGTAAACTTGGTAATATATAAACCAAGTAGTAGCTAGTAATTAGAGAAGAATTTTTCCAGAGCTGTTTAGAAAAATCTTGAGAGAAAAATTATCTAGTTTGTACTAGGATGCAGCTGTGATCAAATTCTTAGATCACAGAATTTCTGAAATACCATCTCTGGTGGAACAACAAATCCACCAGAAAAGTTTTTAAAGGTTTATTGTGTTCTTTACATTTGTGTTTGAATATATATCTGTCTGTATCAGCTTAAAGCAATTTACACACTTGTTCATCTTGAACACACAGTCTTTATAAACTGCTCAAAACTAGAAAAAGTTTTGAGATTTACATTCAACCCCCCTTCTGTAAATCTCATTGTTAGTTCTCTAGAAATAACAATTGGTATCAGAGCAGGCTCTTGACAAACAAAGAGTTTAAAGATCTTGGAATCTAACAAAGATGAGTAAGAAGGATATTGGAGTAAAAATCCCAGTTCTTGACAGAGACAGTTATCACCACTGGAAGGTGAAAATGCACCTTCATCTACTCTCCCAAGATGAAGGTTATGTAAACTGTATTAAGAATGGTCCTCACATTCCCCACAAAGTAGCCACAGTTGCTACGGCCACAATTGATGTTGGTCAATCCATTCCAAAACCTAGAGCAGAATGGACAATGGAAGACACAGAAGAAGTCCACAAGGATAAGAAGGCTATGAACATTTTGTTTAATGGTCTTGACAAGGATATGTTTGATAATGTGATAAATTGCTCAACTGCCAAAGAGGTTTGGGACACAGTTCAGCTGCTGTGTGAAGGTACAGAACAAGTAAAAGAGAACAAGATGCAGCTTCTCATTCAACAGTATGAGTATTTTCATTTTGAAGAAAATGAATCTTTAAATGACACATTTAACAGATTCCAAAAGCTGTTGAATGGATTGAAGCTGTATGGTAGAGTGTACCAGGTGAAGGATTCAAATCTTAAATTCTTAAGATCCTTGCCAAAGGAATGGAAACCCATGACTGTCTCCTTAAGAAACTCTCAGGATTATAAGGACTTCACTCTTGAAAGATTATATGGAATCTTGAAGACTTATGAACTAGAGTTGGAACAGGATGAGGTATTGGAGAAGGGGAGAAAGAAAGGAAGTTCAGTTGCATTGGTAGCTGAAAATGAGAGGGAATGCAGACAAGAAACTGTGAGATCTACATCAAACTCCAAAGATGGTACAAGATATCAGGAATCAAGCAAAGGAAAAGAGCAAGTTGCTGAGAATGAAGACAACTCCAGGCAAGATGACTCTGATAGTGTTGATGAGCATCTTGCATTTCTGTCCAGGAGATTTGCAAAGATGAAGTTTAAGAAAAACACTAGAGCCACTAAACCTCATAAGAACATGGTGGACAAATCAAAGTTCAAATGTTTCAATTGTGGTATAAGTGGACACTTTGCAAGTGAGTGCAGAAAGCCAACTTCTGAAAAAAAGAAATTTGACCAAGTAGATTACAAGAAGAAATATTTTGATCTGCTTAAGCAAAAGGAAAGGGCTTTCATTACTCAAGAAAAAGATTGGGCAGCTGATGGAGAGGAAGAGAATGAAGATGTGGAGTATGTCAACTTAGCTCTCATGGCTGATTCTGAGGAAAATGAAGTTAGTTCATCAAGCAATCAGGTAACAACTCAGGTAATCACTACTGATGTAACACAACTTACTAAAGAAGAGTGCAATGATGCTTTTAATGACATGTCTACTGAATTGTATCATTTGCGTGTGTCTCTTAAATCTCTTGTTAAAGAAAATAGTAGGATTAAAGAGAACAATCTGTTTTTAAGTAATAGAAATGCTATGTTAGAAGATAAGTTGATTGACCTAGAGAAAACCAAGCTGCATTGTATATCTGTTGAGAATGAACTAGCTGAATCTATTAAGAAAGTAGAAATACTTTCTAATCAATTAAAGAGAGAGCAAGAGGTGATTAAAGCCTGGAAAACATCTAGGGATGTTAGTGCTCAAATTGCCAAGGTCCAAGGAATTGAATCATTCTGTGAAACTGCCTGGGATAAAAACAAAAAGAAACTGGAATTAATTGATGGGCTGTCAACGGATGTGGAATCAACGGATGATGAAGATTATCCGTTGAAGGAAGAAAATGAGCATCCGTTGAAGGTTCCTCAATTAAAACAGGCAGATGTTTCTAATAGTGAAAATCTAAAGAAACTCAACAAAAAGTTTGGTTCAACTTCCAAGAACTTTGTTAAAGAAGAAGCAAGCACATCCAAAGATGTCAGTAAGGTGAATATAGGGCACATGACCTTAGAACAGTTAAATAATAGGCTCAAGATGGTTGAGGATAAAAAGGAAACTAAAAGAAAATCTAACAGAAATGGGAAGGTAGGTGTTAACAAACATAACAATTACACACCTGATAGGTATGCTCCTAGAAAAAGCTGTGTGCATTGTAGTAGTGTTAATCATCTATCTGCTAATTGCAAATCTATTAAGAAAACCCCCATAACTGTACCCTCTTCCATGCCTAACATGTCTGCATCATCTCTACATGCTATGCCTACTATGTCTCAACAGAATCCTTATGCACATTTTGCAAGCATGCCATATTTTAACAATCCTTATCTTGCTGCATTTAGTATGCCTCAAATGCCATACAATATGCCTATGTGGAATAACATGTATGCACAATCCATGCCTTATCATATTCCAAATGTGCTAAATGATTCTGTGACTAACCCTACACCTCAACCAACTACATCCAAGACCAAGGTTGACTCAAAGTTACTTAAGTCTAGAGATGCAGGAGGAATGAAGTCTAGGAGAAAGGCTAACAAGAATGGACCCAAGGAAACTTGGGTACCAAAATCAAATTGATTGATTTTATGGTGTGCAGGGAAATAGAAGAAATCTATGGTACTTGGACAGTGGCTGTTCAAGACACATGACAGGAGATTTCTCCCTGCTCACAGAGTTTAAGGAAAGAGCTGGCCCTAGCATAACCTTTGAAGATGACAGCAAAGGGTTTACTATGGGATATGGCTTGATTTCAACAAGGAATGTCATCATTGATGAAGTTGCATTAGTTGATGGTCTCAAACATAACTTACTGAGCATCAGTCAACTATGTGATAAAGGGAATACAGTTTCCTTCAATTCTGAAGCCTGTGTTGTCACTAGTAAGAAAGACAACAAAGTGGTTCTAACTGGAGTTAGAAAAGGAAATGTGTACTTAGCTGACTTCAACTCTGCAAATGCAGAATCTATTACTTGTCTCTTCAGCAAAGCAAGTTCAGTTGAGAGTTGGCTATGGCACAAGAAGCTATCCCATTTGAATTTCAAGACAATGAATGATCTAGTCAAAAAGGACCTAGTAAGAGGAATTCCTCTTGTTGAATTCTCAAGGGATGGTTTGTGTGATGCTTGTCAGAAAGGCAAACAAAGGAAAGCATCATTCAAAAAGAAGCTTGAAACAACAATTGATGAACCATTACAGCTGCTACATATGGATTTGTTTGGACCAGTCAATGTATTGTCAATTGCAAG
Organism: Apium graveolens; assembly: GCF_009905375.1. Classification (NCBI taxonomy): domain Eukaryota; kingdom Viridiplantae; phylum Streptophyta; class Magnoliopsida; order Apiales; family Apiaceae; genus Apium; species Apium graveolens. The sequence goes on along the minus strand of NC_133648.1, from coordinate 238,454,614 downwards.
AAAAAGATATTGCTTAGTGATTGTAGATGATTTCTCAAAGTTTTCATGGGTCTATTTTCTTGGATCAAAGAATGAAGCAAGTGAAATCATTATCAATCACATCAGGCAAGTCAATAATCATCCTGACCTGAAGGTTAGGAATATCAGGAGTGACAATGGAACTGAGTTCAAGAATTTATCAATGAGGCTGTTCTGTGAAGAAAATGGAATCATGCATGAGTTCTCAGCTCCAAGAACACCTCAGCAAAATGGGGTAGTTGAAAGAAAGAACAGATCTTTAATTGAGGCTGCCAGAACAATGCTTGAAGAATCAAAGTTACCAACATATTTCTGGGCTGAAGCTGTTAATTGTGCCTGTTTCACTCAAAATATCTCTTTGATCAATCAAGCTAAAGGCATGACTCCTTATCAGTTGTTCAAGAGAAGAAAACCAACTCTAAACTTTCTTCATGTCTTTGGATGTAAATGCTTTATACTAAGGAATCAATCTGACCATAAAGGGAAGTTTGATGCAAAGGCTGATGAAGGGATATTTGTTGGTTATTCAGCTGGAAAATTTTATAGGGTCTACAATCTAAGAACCAACATTGTTATGGAATCTGTGCATGTTGTGTTTGATGATAAAAAGATTGATGGACTAACAGATGAGGGACAATATGAGAGACTCAAATTTGACAACATTGAGATATATTGTGATGATAGTGAAGAGGAGACTGATGGAGATAACACTTCAAAAGGGATTCAAAACATGCCCTTGGATAATGCACAAAATACTGCATCCGTTGAAAGTCAGAATTCTGCATCCGTTGATAGAGGCAATGCAGTATCCGTTGAAAGACATGGTGTATCATCCGTTGAAGTACTAAATGAAGCATCCGTTGATCATAGTTTATCAACGGATAATCGATTTACATCATCAGTTGATAGAACTCCAAGTTCCCTGCAAAGGACCAACAACTCAGGGGGAGTTTCAACTAGTCAACACTCTGTCTCACATCATGACAATACTGAGGCCACCTCATCTAGAGCACATCTTCCACTTCAAAGGAAATGGACCAAGAATCATCCCTTTGAACTGATCATTGGTGATGCATCATCTAAAGTGCAAACAAGAAGAGCTACTCAAGATGAATGTCTGTATAGTAGTTTTCTATCTCAGGAGGAACCTAAGAAAGTGGAAGAAGCCTTATTGGATCCAGATTGGATATTAGCTATGCAGGAAGAGCTAAACCAATTTGAGAGAAACCAAGTTTGGAAGCTGGTACCCAAACCAAAGAACAAGAGTCCTATTGACACAAAATGGGTATTCAGAAACAAGATGGATGAAAATGGCATTATCATAAGGAATAAAGCCAGATTGGTTGCTAAAGGCTATTCTCAGCAAGAGGGAATAGATTTTGATGAGACATATGCTCCTGTTGCAAGACTTGAAGCCATCAGAATTTTTCTAGCCTATGCAGCTCATGCCAATTTCAAAGTCTATCAAATGGATGTCAAGAGTGCATTTCTAAATGGGAAATTAGAGGAAGAAGTCTATGTAAGTCAACCTCCAGGATTTGAAGATCCAAATTTTCCAGACTATGTATATTATCTGTTGAAAGCACTCTATGGACTGAAGCAAGCACCTAGAGCCTGGTATGAAACCTTATCAAAATTTCTTTTGGAGAATCACTTCACTAGAGGTACTGTTGATAAAACTCTCTTCTTTAGGAATGTTAATGGCTCTAGTATACTTGTTCAAATTTATGTAGACGACATAATATTTGGTTCTAAAGATGATAAACTTTGTAAAAAGTTTGCTAAGCTAATGCAAAGTAATTATGAAATGAGCCTTATGGGAGAACTAACCTATTTTCTTGGTTTACAAATTAAACAAGTTAGTAATGGAATTTTCATTAGTCAAACTAAATATATTCATGATCTTTTAAAGAAGTTTGACTTAATGGAATGTTCATCTGCAAAAACTCCCATGGCCACTGCCACCAAACTTGAATTAAATAAGACTGAAAGGTCTGTGGACATTACAAGTTATAGAGGCATGGTTGGTTCACTTTTATATTTAACTGCTAGCAGACCAGATATAATGTTTGCTACATGTCTGTGTGCTAGATTTCAAGCTGATCCTAGGGAGTCTCACTTAATAGCTATCAAAAGGATTTTCAGATATCTCAAGGGTACACCAAATTTAGGTATTTGGTATCCTAGAGAATCTGGCTTTGATCTAATTGGTTATTCAGATGCAGACTATGCAGGTTGCAAAATAGACAGGAAAAGTACAACAGGCTCCTGCCAATTCCTGGGAAACAAGCTTGTATCATGGTTTAGTAAAAAGCAAAATTCAGTCTCTACTTCTACAGCTGAGGCTGAATACATTGCTGCTGGAAGTTGCTGCTCTCAAGTGTTATGGATGAGAAATCAACTCCTTGACTATGGACTTCATGTTGATAGAATTCCTATCTTTTGTGACAACACAAGTGCCATAGCCATAACAGAGAATCCTGTACAGCACTCAAGAACCAAGCACATTGATATCAAGTACCACTTCATTAGGGAGCATGTCATGAATGGTACAGTGGAACTACATTTTATTCCAAGTGAACAACAAATTGCAGACATATTTACCAAGCCACTTGATGAATCAACATTCACAAGATTAGTAAGTGAGCTAGGTATGCTTAATTACTCTTAAAATTCATGTCCTTATTGCAATTTGAATTGAAGCCTGAAATATATTAGTTGCTAGAACAAATTTGACTTTTAACAAAGTTTATACCATCAACAGATGTTTCCTATCCGTTGAAAGTCAAAATTGCTCTATCAACGGATATTCATTATCCGTTGAAAGACAAATACATTTCTGGAATTTTTATCCGTCAACGGATAAAACTGAAGTACCTTTCAACGGATGACAATTTGCCTTATCCGTTGAAATGTCACATCAGTCGATTCAGGTGTTTCACAGCCGTTGATTCTATTTTCTTAACCGTTGATACTCATACATACATCTGTATGTATTGGTTTTAAAGGTAGTTGTTAGAATACTTACAGTTTATTCTTAAACGGCTGAAATTCACTAACATATACTTATTGATTAATCTTTTACTAATTTTTTTTTTTTTTGAAAGCATATAAGCCCTTCTGATTTTTCATTTTTACTTTACGCTTTCTTAAAATTTCAAGCATTTACCATTTTCAGACTGCAAAACCTTCAAGTTATTCTCTGCAATTTCTACTCACAACAATGGCACCAGTCGTGAAAATTATGTCTCAATCTGGGTTCATCTATGAGAAGAACAATTTCATAGCTTTGGTAGAAAAGAATGAAGCCCATTCAGACTATCACAAAATGATGGACTTCATCAAAAACTGTAAACTTAGCTATGCAATGCTGGAAGCCCCAACGATTTACTGTGAAGTAGTTGAGGAGATTTGGACAACTGCTGAGTTCAACTCCATAGATATGACTATCTCCTTCACTCTCAAAGGTAAAAATCACTGTATTAACTGTGATGATTTACAAGCATGTTTTAAATTACCTGAGAACAATGCCATGACACCACACACTGATAATGATGTATCCAGCATGTTAGATTCCATAGGTTATTCTCTTAACTCTGCTAGTTTAGGGAGTATTAGAAGAAAAGGCCTTAGGAAAGAATGGAGTTTTCTTGGGGATGCCTTTATAAAGGTTTTCTCTGGGAAAATTAGTAATTTTGATGCCATAACTTCATCTCTTGTTAATATGCTCTATATGCTTGTTTCTGATAGGTATTTTAACCTTAGCAACTATGTGATGCTAGAATTGGGTACTAGATTAGGTAACAAAGCTAATAGACCTAATAACATCTATTATGCTAGATTCTTTATGTTATTGGCTAACCATGTTGCTGAAGGTTTGGTCATAATCAATGAGAATAATAAACTCAAGTGCTGGGCACAAGAGAAAAGAGTTCTTGCAGATTTATTGAGAATGGATCTCAACAGCAGTGTGCCATTGGTATATTTACCAATCATGAATGCACCTCAGGTAGGTGAGGTAATTGCTTCTACAACTCCTACTTCTTCCAACCCCTCTATTTCTTTATCTTCTAGTGTGGCCATAAAATCTGTGACAATGCCCCAACAGATTTCTACCAAGGTCACCAAAACTAAACTTTCAAAATCAAAGACAAAGAAAACCACCTCTGTTGTTTCTCAAAAGACAACAGTTGTAACACCAACCATTAACCCTGAGGGGAGTGAACAGGGTGTGAGTGGTAAGGGGAGGGGTGAACATCAAAGAAACCCCCAGGATAAGGAAGGAGAGTTAAGTGCTTCCCAAGCTAGCCAAGCCACAGTTTCTCAAAAAGCTGTGGTGGTTGAAAAGGTATCTAGCACATCCCTAGTTGCATCCTCCCAAAAGGATGTTACTATTGAAAATAGTTCCCAACCAGGAACACAGAACAAACGAGGGAGGGACACTGAAGCCAAACACTCACCAACAAAAGCTTTTATTAGAAGAAAGAAGGCTAGAACCCAATCTTCTACACAGGGTGCACACACTGCACAGATACATCCATCTGTATCTATGCCTTCTCAAACTCAGTTTGATGTGGCTCCAATAAATGTGGAGTCACAGCCCCATTCTCTCACAATAATCACACATCAATCACCAAACACTTCATCACCATCTCTGGATGTGGATATGTTATTCCCATTAATTCCTGATTCTCCCTCTTTACAACTCAGGGAGGAGCCCCACTCAAATACAGGTGATCATCATCTCTTAGATGATTTGTTGGATCACCCACAAATTCTTTCAGATATAATTGAAGGATCTGTGTCACCACATCTCAAATCAATCTACACAGATTCAACAGTTATATCACTTTCAATTTCAACTTCTTTTCCTTCTTCAACGGATATCACTCATCCGTTGACAAGTGGTTGCTCTTCAACGGATAAGCTTAACAGCAAGTATCCATTGATAACATCAGTTTCACCTTCAACGGATATTCAACATCCGTTGATAGTCTCTCCACACATAACTGAATCAATTCCAAGTGTAGAAGACATGAATACTGTGCAATCACTCTTAGGATTGAGGGAAGGGAGTGCAAATTTGAGTGAGAGGCTGGGTTGCTCCCAGGCAAAAGGAGAGATTGAGAGCTCAAAAATGCATGCTATTTCTTCCAGCATGGCAAAAGTAAGTGAGAGGAGTACCACCTTAGTAGGTGAAGGTGAGGGAGTGAGTTGTGTGAGCCAGGGGGAGCCCCTGATGCAAGAAAATAGAGAAAAAGAGAGAAAGGCAGGTACAGTAGATATAAGGGTGGAACCAGCCATTGCTAGTGAGTCAATGATTGTGGATGATGCTGAAAAGGAAAGACAATTTCAGCAACATTACAAAGCTGTAATTGATAACATTTCCTTGGATGCTGACACTTTTACTCATCCTGTGTCAGCCTATCAAATGTTGGCTGCTCAGGGCAATGAGGAGGCAGAAAAGACACTACATCTAGTACACACAACAGAATCTCTTCAAAGGGATAAAGCTGCTATTAACAAGATGCCTTCTACAGCTGGTGAGCCATCTGAGGAATTTGGAGTAAATTCTGATGATGATGACTCTGTTTCTTTTGATGGAAGCATGAACTTAGGGGGAGATGAAGGCCCTAGTTCAATTCCAAATCTACCTGAATGGGCTTTGACAAAGGAGTATAGATCAGGGGAATTCAATGTCTCCTTAGTCAAACAAATCAACACTATTCAACAGGCCATTCAGAACACTTCACATGCAAGTATCAAGGCTATCCTTCAAGCTCACCTGGACTCACTGCATCTCATGAAGTTGCAGCAAGTAAAGCAGAATCTGAGTATGGATGATCTCAGGAAGGATATTGCTGACTTGAAATCCTACAGTTCTGAAAAATTGGATTCAGTCATGCCCTATGGTACATTGCAGGACTTGGTTTTGAGATTGAAAAAGGAATCAGTTACTGAGAAAAGGCTGGCCAAGTTGGAAGACAGAGTTCAAGTTATTGAAGATTCTGTGGCCACCATTCTTCACAACCAACAATCTCAAACCAGTCTCCTAATGCAGCTGGCAAAAGCACAAGGCTTGACCCCTCTTCTTGATGATAACAAAAAGGGGGAGAGTAAAAGGGAAGGGGAAGGAGAGCCATCTACAAAAATCAAAATATCTAAAGTGCTAGTTCCTGCCATCACTACTTCTCCAATCATTCAAATCAAAGGAAAGCCTGATGGAATTGATTTGATTCAGCTAGCAGCAGCTGAAATTCAAGTGAAAGAGTAAAGGAGGAGAATTGATGAAAGGTTGCAACTGTTGTTTGGCTCTACACAAGATAAATCAACATCTGTGAAATATAGCACAAAGATTGAACCAATCAACATGGAGCTCAAGCCAGTAGGGAGACATAAGGATGGAGAAGCTTCTTCCAAAGAACTACAAGCTATAATTCTCAAGCCCAATAAAAGATCAAATAAGGACTCTACAAAGAATCCTTTAAAAGAAGTGGACTTTCCTCCTCCAAAAGCTGATGAGAACAAGCTTTTAGGTAGGAGTATTGCTTATCTCAAAGAGACCATGGATGAGGCTGTAAGGAGAAATAGGGCTATTATCTCTAGAGAGGGAAAGAGCATATGTGTGATGCAAGGACATCCCAAATTCTCAATAGCCAAGAAGGAAGAAGTCAAGCAACTAAAGGCTGACAAAAGAGCACAAGCAAAGCTTGAACAACAGCTAAAGTCAAGTCAAGTTGAAGAAGAGAAAGGAATTGAAGTCAGGGGTGAAGACAAGATTGCAAACCTAGATGAGGTTTTTGGGAGTATATTTGGTGAGAGTATGGAAGAAAGAGAGGAATGGCAGAAAGGAAACAGAAGAAAGGCCAAGGCACATAGAAGGAGTGAAGATAATACTGAAGTAACCAAATCTATATCTAAACCACTACCTTCCATACCTGAACCTCTTGTTGCTAATCCCACTATAAACATCCATGGTGAACCAATCATTCCAAAAGAGGAACCTATTGATTGGGACACCATCAAATTTCCTACCTTTCTAACCACTCTTCCACTACCAAAGAAACAGAAAAGAAAACCCAAATCTACACCTCCCATAACCTCTAAGAAATTCACTCAAAAACAAAAGCCTAAGCCTAAACCATCCATTTCTAAAGATGATTATGTTCACATCTGTGACATAAAAGAAATTTCAGACATTGAACTCTATCTGGATGAGCTGGAGGATGTAAGAGGAATAGCTGCTTACAGACAGCTACCAGAGAGATTAGTGTTCAGATACAAAGGAGCTGGGGAAAGAACATGGCCTCTCCACAGGATTCTGAATGAAGGCTACTCTACCTTGATTAGAGTCTTTTCAGCTATACAAAAGGATTCTGGCTTTACCAGAACTGCCAAGACTGAAATTCTCAACAAGATTGCCAATATAAGGAAAACTTGGAGGGAGCCCAATGCTTTACCCAGGACTTTACTCATTCAAGAAAGGGGAATTACAATTCACAAATCACCTCATTGGTTGATGGAATTTAGAGATGATAAAGGAGTCAGAAGATTTTTCAGACTTGAAGACCAACTCAAGATTGCCAGCAATGAAACTCTCAAGGAAATGCAATCTAAGTTGGATATCAGTGTTGAAGATGAAGCTGAATTCTTCAGACAACTCCAACTTCAAATTGAGGAAAATGACAAAGGGCTAGGAAAGAAAACCAGGGAACAAAGAAGAAAAAGATGATTTGCTCAGGCTAAAGGAGTATCCTTGGAAATACTGTAAATCTTCAATTTCCTCCTAGTACATACATTTTTGCAGCATTTTCAAATTTCTACTTAGTTTCAATTCATATATCTGTTAAGTGTTTTGTTATCATCAAGTTAACCCTGAATTTATGCCTACAATTCTTATAGACATAAATAGGGGGAGATTGTTAGGAACATATGTGCATTAGTTTGATGATATGTTTAACAAAACACTTAAGTAGAAATTCAGTGTCTGTAGCCTCAACGGATAAGACCACTTTGGCTATCCGTTGATGGTGTAGCTTTACTTAGAAATAAGTCTAGTGTTGTAGCATATTTCAGTCTCTGTATTTAAGATGTAATTCTTAGAAGTTGAGAGAAACTATGAGTCATGTTGACTACTAGAAGATATGCAGATAGGAAGGCCAATTGTAAATATTTCATGCCTTGTAATTTTGTATAAATGAAGTGGTATCAACGGATGACTTAAAGACCTTCAACGGATGAGAAGCTAAGCTTCAACGGATGTCTCTAAAGCTTCAACGGATAACATCCTTCAACGGATGAGTGCATCAACGGATGAAAGCTTCAACAGATGTTCTGTTGATTAACCGTTGATAAGTGGTAGTTGTACCTACAAACAGAGGCACGTGGGTGAACAGAGATAACTGAAATGTGGCAGCCTAATTTCAGGAACATCAGAAAAAGCAGCCGTTCTACTCTAGTATAAAGAGACAATTAAGTCAACAAAGTACTGGAGTGAACTGGAGAAGAAACAAGTGGAGATCTTACTTTATTATTTTATATATCCTTGTCTTCACTTGTAAACTTGGTAATATATAAACCAAGTAGTAGCTAGTAATTAGAGAAGAATTTTTCCAGAGCTGTTTAGAAAAATCTTGAGAGAAAAATTATCTAGTTTGTACTAGGATGCAGCTGTGATCAAATTCTTAGATCACAGAATTTCTGAAATACCATCTCTGGTGGAACAACAAATCCACCAGAAAAGTTTTTAAAGGTTTATTGTGTTCTTTACATTTGTGTTTGAATATATATCTGTCTGTATCAGCTTAAAGCAATTCACACACTTGTTCATCTTGAACACACAGTCTTTATAAACTGCTCAAAACTTGAAAAAGTTTTGAGATTTACATTCAACCCCCCTTCTGTAAATCTCATTGTTAGTTCTCTAGAAATAACAGTCAGCAAATTGGGTATGCTCTAATTACTCAATCTCATTTTGATTATGCTAGTGCTGTGCTAGGATTTATTGGGGATAGGATGTAAGAGGACAGAAATACTGTATATTTTGCTAGATTTTGCCAACTTATTTATAGTTTTTTGTAGTTCCGATAAGCCCCAACTAGCTAGTGAGTTGATTTAACCCTTTAAACTTGCTAAAAGGGGTTTCACTGACTTATATCTACTGATAATAAGAAGGCTGTACTAAGACCCCTCTAAATTCCACAGTCAGTGAAACAGGTCTTAGTAAACTCTGACCCTCTCACATACAGTTCTATATTTCCTAATGTACAACTATCCCAAACTCCATCAACTCCTACAACCAATCAACCACCTACCACTTCTCAACCTCAACCAACTCAAACTACCATCAGAACATATTTCCAGCCAGCTCAATCATCTCAACCTCAACCATCAGTACCTACCATCAGAACTTCATCCTCCAGGCCTACAAGAGCAAAATATGTTCCTAAATCTCCACCAAGGAGAAGAAGGATGCTTCTTAGGGATGAGTCTGATGAAGAAGAGGAGCAAGTCCAGGTTCATGCATCAGAACCCGTGACTGTGGAAGCTGAAAAGGCAACTTCTCAGAATGAAACTGAAGCTGAAAATTCTGATATTTTGAAGAGAAAAAGAACTTCAAGTTCTAATGCTAATCAAGCAACTCCTACACCATCCAGGAGATCAAAGAAACAGAGAGCAGGAAGGCATTTGGCACAACCTCCATCTGAGGACACTAATGAAGCTAAGGAAGGGGATCAGGAATCTATGATCTCAAAGCCAATAGTAATTGAATCTTTGCCACCTCCAACTCGGGATGAAGACACTGTTCAGAATACAGTGATTACACCTCATGTCTCTCCTATTCATGACAATGTTACAGTTGAAGATTCAGGATTAAGTCCTGAAATTGACCTTCATAGGCTGATCATTCCAACTGTGCTCTATTTGGAAGCTCCTACTGCAGCTCATCCAACTAATGCTACTTCTCCTATCTTACAGGCTGAGATACCAACAACTCACATTATGGAGATAAATTCTGATGCTCAGAATTTAGGTGAAGTTGCTACAGAATCACCTTCAGTGACACATACTTTAGTACTGTCAGAAGATGATGAGTTTTCTGTAAGTTCTGGAGAGTCAGCTCTAGTTAATACTCCAGCTCCCATTCTTGGAAAGGAGGCACTGATTGAAAAATTTGTTGAACAAGCTGCTCCTGTTCCTTGGGAAGACACTCACAGAGGAGTTGAGTGGACCAAAAAGTGGAATGAATCTGATTTCATTCCAAGCTCCAAAGTTCTGTCAGATCATATTGGAAAGGCTGATGAGCTGATGACAAATTCTGATTTCAAACACCAACTTAAAGTTACAACTCTAAGTACTAAAAATTTTGAAGGTCTGCACTCTGCAACTCATGCCAAGGTTGATAAACTTCTGGAATCAGCTGAAAAGCTAGATATGACTCTCAAATTAGACAAGTCAAGAATTATCAGACCTATACATGAGAAAGTTGAAGCAATTGAGAAGGTTCAAGAAAAGCAACAGGCCCAAATTATTGAGGTCCTGAAGAATCAAGCCTCTCAACAAACTCAACTAAATGAAATTCAATCTTCAGTAGAACTTCTTCTCTCTCCTACTACCAGATGATGCCAAAAAGGGGGAGAAGGTAGTTAAGTCCAAATGCTCTAATACTCAAGTACTAAAGAAAAAGGATGACAAAGGTGATGACCAGGGAAACCCAAGCAAGGGTCAAGGTCAAGGGCAAAGCAGCAAAGTTTCTTCAAGGAAACTAATTACTGATGTTAGAAAATCTTCTACTTCTACTCAAAAGAAGACAAATTCTGATGCTGTAAATGATCAAGATCTGATAGCAAGTTTTGATAATCAAAATCTGATATCAAGTTCTGATGTTTTGATTCAAGGAGGAAGTAAAGACTCTCAGAAGTTTTTGCAAACTCTGAAGCTCAAAGGAAAGCAGACTATTGTCTACTACAAAGACCCTAAAATTCAGACACTTGATGAAGAGATTGCTAGAAGACTATTTCTCAAGCATAATCCTGGAAGGGATTTAGAGAATCTCAAGGAGGAAGAAGCTAGAATTGCAGCTGAGAAGACAAATCTAAAGTCTAAAGCTTCTGATGCTAAGAAACCTCCAAGGCCTAAGGTAAAAGGCATTGTGATCAAGGAAAAGTCAAATTCTGAGGCTTCAAAGCCCAAGACAAGATCACAAGTTGAGATTGATCCCAAAGATAAAGGGAAAGGAAAAGTTGATGAACCAACAAAGCCACAGGAGATGAAGATTCCTCAAATCCTGATGAAACCAGTGTGCAAAATGGTTCAAGTTTATGATGACACAGCTGCAGAAGATGAAGATGTTCAAACTCTGAAAAGAAGGAAGATAACTGAAGAATCCAAGACAACCACTGATATAGCTCAAGTTGTGTAGAGTGAAGAACATCATGGTACTAAAGAAACAGCAAATTCTGATCAAGTCATCAAGAAATCAACCTCTGACAGTGCTCAAGTTGATTTAGACAAGATGAAAGTTGCTGATAAAAAGAAACTCCTATGGAAGAATGTCAAACCATCAAATCCAAAGAAAAACCAATTGTTATCTGATTTCATGACTGTTGGATTGAAAGCTAGAGAAGCAAGAGACAGAGCTGGACTAGGTTCTGATAAAGCCAAGATCAAGACAGGAGTTGAAGTGCTTGCAAGAGATCCATTCTTATTGACTGATAAACCTCTTGAAGAAGTTACACAGAAATACCTTGATAAGGCTATATTTGTTCAAGTGGTACTGGATGCTCATGATAAGCATAATGTCAAAGAAAATATGATTTTATTTCTTGAAGATGGAAGAACATATCAAATGTCAGAATCAGATGTGCTGAACAAATCTCTGAAAGAACTTTAATTCTTTCATTATCTTTTAGAGATAAAGTATGAGATTACCAGGAGATGGTCAAATTTCATTATGAAGACCATAAGAGATAAAGCAAGAATTTCTGGTTCAAGAGTTACAGAATTCATTCAAAACATAGTTGAAGATGATAGAAGTGAAACTCCAATGAAGAAGGATTCTGCTAAACTTGAAGTGATTCTGAAAGAGAAATGTTTGTGCTACAATGAAGACTCTTCTCATCCAAGGGTGATCAGACTTGTTGATGGTTTGGAAAAAAATCACATCCCAGCACTTAGGACTGCAATCTACCAGATTGGAAGTCAGAATGAAGAATTGAAGCAAGTCAAAGCTACAATAGCTCAAGTCCTGAGGAATAAAGAAGAAAAGCTGATATTAAACTTTGTCAAGAATCACTTTGGATTCAGACTGACTCAGTGAGATTGGTAAAAGCTACAAGGACTGTAAGTTGTAGTTAATTGTCTATTTAAACTCTCATTGCATTTGTACTTAAATGTTTTTGACATCATCAAATCTATTAACTTGTACATTTTTCATAATTTACAAGTTGGGGGAGATTGTTAGATAAATTTGAGATGTCATGTCTAATCTGATTTGTGTTTAGTTTTCAGAACTTAACAACGGGACATATCAGGACTTACTGGAAATCAGAACTTACTAAACTTAATATCAGAACTTAAGGCGCCAGAAGATATATATCAGGACTTAAGTGCGGGAAGACTTCAGATAAGGAATGCGGCTGATTTACAGGAGAAGATCTGGACTAAAATAAAAGAAGATATGCATGAAGAGTTAGAGGAATAGAAGACTTGTAAAACATATCTGATTGATATATTTTAGGAGACAGAATTATATTCCATATCAATTAGAATATATCTCGTAATTGTGTACTATATAAACACAGCTTAGGGTTTACACTATATGTGTTATTATTATCGAGAAGATTATACATTGTAATCTAGCAGCTCTTAGTGATATTGTTCATCACTGAGAGAGAATAACAGTTCTATTGTAACAGAGTTTATTTGAATATACTTGATCTTTGTTACATACTTGTGTTGAAATCGATTTGATTGTATAAACACTATATTCAACCCCCTTCTATAGTGTTGTGTAACCTAACATATACGATGAATTTATTTGAAACTTTTTGACACTAGTCGTGTCTTATAGGTCTGTACTTTATCATCCATGCCAGTTTTTCATCTTGAAAATCCACTTGCACCCTATAGGTTTTACCCCTTCAAGTGGATCAACTAAAGTCGATACTTTATTTTGATACATGGATTCCATCTCGGATTTCATGGCCTTCGGCCATCTCTAGGAGTCTGGATGATTCATATCATCTTGGTAGGTGAGAGGCTTTATCATTATCCGTAAGCATCACATCACCATTTTGAGTCAAAAGAAATCCATAATTTCTCCCGCACTCATGGTGAATCCTACTAGATCTACGAATAACCTGTGTTTCCTGAACATGATTACTTTCAACATTTTGATGTACATCCTGATCTTATTCCAACTCTAGTTCAACGTTAACATGTGGTTCTCGAACTTCATCGAGATGTATTGTCCTCCCAATGATTTTCTTAGAAACTAGTTCTCCCTCAAGAAATATAGTGGCTCGAGCAACAAATACTTTATTCTCGAAGGATTATAAAAACTATACCCTAGTCTCACTTGGGTATCCCACAAAATAGCATCTATCTGATTTTGGTCCAAACTTGTCAGAGGCTAAACGTTTTACAAACACTTTACGTCCCCAAATTTTCATAAATGACATGCTATGACATTTGTCATTCTATATCTCATACGGAGTATTTTGAACCGCTTTAGTCGAAACTTGGTTAAGTGTATATGCAGCCATTTCTAGAGCATAACCCCAGAAACTGAATGGAAGATCCTCTTGACTCATCATCGATCGCACTATGTCCTACAAGGTACGATTTCTCCTCTCAGAATCTCTATTTCATTGAGGTGTTCCAGAAGGAGTAAGTTATGATATACTATCACACTCCTTCAAGAAACTCTTGAAATTGAGGCTTAAGTATTCTCCTCCACAATCTGATCGTAAAACTTTTATACTTTTCCCTTGTTTTCTTTTCTACTTCAGCCTGATATTCTTTGAATATTTCAAAAGAATCGGATTTGTTCTTCATAAGAACCACATATCCATATCTACTGAAATCATCAGTAAATGTTATGAAGTAGTATAAGCCACCCCTTTTCATCATAAACATTTGACCACATACATCATTATGTATAAGTCCTAATCGTGCGGTGGCCCTTTCACCTGGTCAGGTAAAAGAAGCTTTAGTCATTTTGCCAACGAGACAAAGTTTGCATCTTCTGTATAATTCAAAATCAAACTTATCCAAGTATGCATCTATATGTAACTCATAAATGTGTTTCTCATTAATATGGCTTAACGAAAATTCTAGAGGTAATGTTTGATTTGAGTCAACTTAGAACATATAAATTGTTAACTAATTGTGCAACATTATAAGACTTATCATTATAATAGAATAAACAACTATTGTTTATTTAATTAAAATGAAAACCTTTCTTGTCCTGACAAGAAATTGATTTAATGTATCCACTAAAGGTAGACATGTAATAACCATTTATTAAGTTCTCAATCTCGCCTTATGGGTAAAATTAGGTATCGAGTTCCTTCAACTAGCGCAACAACTTTTGCTCCAATTCTAACCTTATACCAGAAGCTTGACCATTACTAGTCTTCTTCTTTAGATCTTCCAAATAAGCTCGATAATTTAACTTCCATTCATCTAGTTATTTCCACGGAAATGACAATCATCTCCTTTAGCAACACCATTATCAGGCTTCAAAAGCCCTTTGGGATTGAACTTTGGTTTGGCACCGAATAAGATCAAATCTTCACCTTGCCTCTCCACTTTCCTTTCTCATTTGCATTCCATGTGTACATCATCAATATGGACGTAATTTATGCCTTTATCGTGTTATTTTCAGTAGTTCTAAACATGCTTAACAACTTAGTGAGTGTTTTGTCTATCTCAAGGTACATATACTTATCATCTTTTAAACATGTGGTCCAACCGGATATTATTCTCCCATTAATGTAAAAGTATGGTGCCTTATTGTTGTCAAATCTTTCTGACGAGCCTATCCTTCAAACATCCTTTGAAGGTGCTCAATCATATCATAAGCATCATTATGCTCTTGTTGCTTCTAAAGCTTTGCACTCATAATTACAAGCATGAGACATGAAACATCAATTGCATAATCAATTTTCTTCTGGTAAGCATTTTGTTCAACACATGTTTCATTCTCAGCTAGAAGAAATAAGGGAGGGGTTTGAGTGACATCCTTGAACCTGAGGACAATCCCCAAGTTCCCATGTCAATCGAGGAAATTATTTCATGTCAGCTTGTCCTTCTCAAGGACTATTACATAGAAAAGTTATTTGTATTATTTGTCATTTGATATCTACAATATTAAAGTGTATAAAATGGCTTAGTCTACAGATGATCATTAAATTATGGTCAAGTGATTATTCGTATATATATATATATTCACAATATATATCTCCCACTATTTTTATCAAATCAATAGCACTAACTATTAATTCGGAAAGAATATCTTCTATATCCTTTCTAGTGAGCCAAGATCCATATTTCACCATGCGTTAGCTCAGCTTTGGCTTTTCTCCAAAAATATGATTATTTAGGTAGACAACATTTGTCAATTATATCAACAATATAACTCTTGGATAGTTTGGTGTAACAACATTTGTTTATATTTATCTAATAAATCTCGCCAAACTCTATGCCTCTAAGTTCACAATCCTATTGTGGTAACTTAGGTAAGTCAAACCCAATAGTCAAAAGTATCAATATACTTCAACACATCTCCCAAGATAGATGGGACTACTTCGCTTTGGCGAACCCACTCCTTATCGATCTAGGGTTAACGCATTAGACTTATTGGAAGGCATCCGATCAACTTAATATTAACTTTAGGGTTTTGTTAATTTTAAAATGATCATGATCCCATCATAAAGAGATTCCCAATTTTTCCTTGAATAAAATACTTAAATCAATATTAGTCAATGGTTTGATTTCCAGGTAGTGAGGGAGTCACAACGATCTCACTTAAAACCCACAACCTTACAAGTTCAAAGAACTTGCTTTTGACAAAATCACCCCATGTCAGAAATAAAGAAAATTTATATTTTATTTCGTGTTTCATAAACACGAGAATCTCATAATCGTTTGTTCATTTTAAAATTTGAGTCGTTACAGATTTTATCTTATTTAGCAAGTATGACATAAGTGTTGTATCTAATACATACATCATTAATCTAATTAAGCATGCATCTTTATAAGCTACTCTACACATACATTCATCATATGCACATATATATGTAAAGTGCAATAAATAAACGTGGTTGGTTATGGCTTTATCATATGTGATCTTCATCAAGCTAATGACAAAGATCTAGGTCAATCTAAGATAGAAAATAAATACAGGTTAACTATTACATATCTTATTTCTTGTATTGCTTCCTTGGATGGCCTCCATGTGGGATTACCCTTGATCTTCAAATCTTCATGTCTTCGTGTACATTACAAGAATGAAATATGAAAACTAAAACTATTCTAATGAACTTACAAGAACTCGAGTTACATTCGAGATTTAATAATTACAAGATTAAACGACATGCAAGCCGTATTTGAAAAATCAAAACCATTAATCTAAGGTCATAAGCCATAACCATCCACCATGCTCAAATAACACATGACATGTTAGAACACATAATCTGATCTTAACATATCATACCCATCATGATTTAATAATTAAAACCAAATATGGAAAAAAATCAGAAAATTCGAAATTCAATCTGATAACAGTAAATCGCCGATTATTGGGCCTAAACGACGTCAAACGCCTTACAGATCAGTCGTTGATAGCTTTTGCTATCAGTTTCGTTAAGATGCTCGATTTCATATGAAATAGCGTATTCGTTCTCCAAAATAGGACATCAGACACAGATTTCAGCAAATCCGCTGTATCCGGTTTAGAATCGTATCAAATATGATTTTTATAAGAAGAACAAACACAAAACATATATATATCAGTATATATACAGATTATATAATCATCATATGATCATACAACTCTCATGAATATCATATATTCAAACATATACATACATACGCATATATAAACATAACAACATGTAAAACATACAAAATCGCATACATAACAGTCATGGAATATTGTATACATGTTATCATCATAAAACTAGTAAACACATAAATGAATTAAACACTTTTCACAAGTAGCTCTGATATCATTGAAGGGTTTCGAGCACATAAACGCAACTGGAACATTAATTATCCTAATGTCTTAAACTAAAATATCATAGTGTTGTCTCTAGGGCACAAACACTAACATAAGAGACATGCCTAAACTGGAGTTTTCTCAAGTTGAAGTTTGTGAAGCTTGTCAGAAAGGAAAAATTAAGAGATCAAGTCACAAGTCAAAAACTGTGAATTCTATAAGTGCACCACTGCAACTTATTCACATGGACTTGTTTGGGCCAGTAAATGTCTTATCAATCTCAAAGAGAAAATATGCATTTGTGATGGTGGATGATTTCTCAAGATACACTTGGGTAGAGTTCATGCACTCTAAAGATGAAACTCCACACATCATAATTGTGCACATCAAGAAGATAGAAAAATAAGCTGAAGACTACAATTGTGTAAAAAAATTGACAAGTGATAATGGAACAGAATTTAGAAATACTACATTGAGTGAATTCTGCAAAAATAAAGGTATTGTTCAAGAATTCTCAGCTTCTAGAACACCTCAACAAAATAGAGTAGTTGAAAGAAAGAAAAGAACATTAGTTGAAGCTACTAGAACAATGCTGCAAGATGCCAAATTGCCAACAAGTTTCTGGGAAGAGGCTGTTAACACTATATGTTACACTCAGAACAAATATATCTTTAACAAGGCACATGGTAAATCACCTTACTCAATCATGTCTAAATAAAGCCTACTGTAAAGCATCTTCATGTGTTTGGAAGCAAGTGTTATATTTTGAAAGACAATTCTAAATATATGGGAAAATTTGACTCAAAAGTCTTTGAAGCAATTTTTCTGGGATATTCATTGGAAATAACAGCCTACAAATTTTATGTGATTGATCAAAAGAAGATTATGGAAAGCACAAATGTGACTTTTGATGATGACAAGTGTCCAGGTTTGGAATGCCTTGATGATAATGAAGTTGAAGCCCTTACATTTAAAAACCTCAACATTGATAGTGATTCTGATGGGGAAGATGAAGTTGATGCACAACAGATGATAAATGAAGAGACTACTTGTAATATCCCATATTTTCAAATATTATTATTATTATTATTTGAAGTTGTTTATGTAATTTTATGTGAATTTTGGTGAATTATCTGGTAATTGGAGTGATGTTTTGGATGTGTATATGTGATATTCTTGGAGTATACTAATTTTTATATGTGCATAATAAAGTATAGATAATTGTGATATTTTTATGGTAATTTTTGGATTGTTATATGACTTTATAATGATTTATGAATTTATTAATTATTTTCTGAGTAATTATAAAACTATTTTATAAAGCCGGGAATCGTTCAACTTCAACCGTTTTTACGTTTTTACAAGCCGAAACTCTTCCAAAAACTCCTTCCTAACCTAATCTGGTAATTTCGGACATTTTCCGTGTTTTGACTTTTTCAATCCGGATTACGGTTTGACCCATACGCGGCCCGACGTAAAATTTTCGATACGATAATCGTTTTGATAAATCAACAAAACCCGTATTATCGGAAGACGGGATATTATTACATTATTTTCGTATAAAGTGTTTTATAAGAAGCCCGGTTTTGATAATTATCCAAATATGATATTAAATTGTATCGTTTTATAGTTACTTAGCGGCTAAGTAACCTATATTTGGATCCGATATGATCCAATAGCATACTCGTTACGTGTTTTAAAATGCATTTATATGAATCGATCCGTAATTTGGACGTGTGTTTATTTGCGTTATTCGTTTTATGTGTGTTGAATGTATTTTATGTATTTTCGGGATTTTTTGTTAATTTAGAAATCGTTCCTATTTTTCGAAAATAAACGGACCGGGACCCCACTGGGACGTCAAAGCCCACAAAAATTCGTGTTTTTATTTTTATAAAATCATTCGTATTTTTAATACCCAATATTTTTGCTTTTTTAAGTTATTCGCAATTTTTGCTAAATTTTGATATAAATTTTATATTTTATCCCTTTTAAAATTATTCCCCGTGATTAGTATTTTGGGCCTAATTATTTTAATCAGTGAATAAAAACACCTTTAATTTATTTTAGGGTATTAATTTCTGCAATAATATAAATAGCAGATATCAGTTTTATTATTTATAAATATTACACAAAAATATCAGAAAATAGGGAAAAGCTATGAAAATTGTTCTTGAGCTCGTGAAGATCAAAGTATGGTTTTGAGGTGATCTGGAAAGTAAAACATATCGTATTTGTAATCAAACTGAAGCTCTCGAGCTGTTCTTCCATAACTACCATCAAATCGTCTCAACGATTGGTAAATTTTTAATTGTTAATTTTAGGGTTCTTCGTCGTTTTAATCGATTTGGGGCTTTCTTGTTTCTTGATTTTTCATAAGTTTTGATGTTATAAATAGCTGTAGATGATCATTTGCAGTCGATTCATGTATATATGTGTAATTTGGTTGCTTGAAGTGGTAGAACGAGTTCATGGGTTTAATTAGTAGCTATTTATCAAATTTTCGGATTCATACTTGATTATTTGATTGTGTAGTTAGTTGTAATAGATTATAGATGTAGAGAGCTTCGTTTTGTGATATAGAACGTCGAGTTTGGTTGGGATTTGCCCGATTTCGAGTTTTGGCCGGAGTGTTCATCGGATTCTTGGTGGGTTTAATCGGAAATCGTAGTTTGATGATGTGTTGATGTTGTTGTTGGTATAATCGAATTTTGGAGTGAATTTGGTACATAAAGCAACAAAAACCCGCTTAAAATCGTGTTGTTTTGGCTACCTTAAAGCTTGCCGGATGGTCGTCGGATTCCGATCAAGTCGTCGTAGAAGGTGACCGGAATATGGGCACCATTGTTGTGTTCTTGGCAAGCATTCAAGCCAAGAACGCGTTTGATCTTCTGAAAACCTAACTCCCATTTTCAATTATGTTTCCCAGAATTTTGTTTTAAAAATAAATCAAAATTCATTTTCTGTTTTTAAAAAATCATTTCTTTTAATTTCAAAAGTCATTTAATTATTATTTTAAATTTTAAAAAAAACTATTTACTTAATTATTTTAAATTCCAAAAATTATTTCTCTTATTATTTTTAAAAATCCATATTTGTTTTAATTATTTATAATTTATTTTAATTGATTATTTATAGATTTAGTTAATTGGTTAATTCATTTAATCAATTAATTTTATTTATAAATAGTTAAATAAAATACAATTATTTATAATTAATTCAAATAATTCTAAAAAATTATTTTTAAGCTCTTAAAAATTATATTTTGGTATTTAAAAATCAATTAATATTATTATTAATTGATTTATTCCTAATTATTTATATTTTATTCATAGAAAATAAATTGTTCGTCCGTTTAATACGAAACGAACGTGTATAGACTCAGAAAAACATTACGATTTCAATAAAAATACTTTTGAGACCTAATTTCTTTTGTATAGCAAGGTAATTTGATTTATGAGTCCTTCGGAGTCGGTATCTGATCGATAAATACTGTTATTTACCCGATTTCAATTTTAAACGTAACGAGTCGAACTTTTTGACGAACTGAGGCTTGTGTGATATAAATTATGTGATTATGTGCTATGTGAATTATGTGCGTATGTGGGTCAAGAGCCTTGTGTTTGACTGTTTCCTTTATGTGTGGGCTATCGTATGGGTAAACATTAGGGTTTTGACGCGCAGTTCGTCGAGTTATTATCGTTTAGATGATCAAAGATATATCTTTTAATTATAGATGCGGATCGTTCGAGTTGATCAGGACAAGACGTTGGATAAGGAATGAGATGGAATATTGATTGGATATCTGGCCTCTGGCAATCGCGGGAGCAGCATATCAGTAAAATATTGAAAAGAAAGGCGGTGATGTTTTGAGTCAGAATTTCAGAATAAATGCATTTTTGTGAGTGTGACTAACTACTAAATCCCAAAGGCAAGTATCCCTATCATCACTTATTGTTCAAGTGATATTTATTTAAAATCTTCTTATGCAAGTATTGCTTTCCCTATTCTCAGTTCAGAATAGATAAATGTTTTACATATCGCTGAAATAAATGATTCTGTTTATGCAAGTATTCTTCTGCTATTCTATGTTCAGAATAGCTAAGTGATTTTACTTATCAACTTACTGGATTTAAAAATGTTTTGGATTTTGAGAAAAGTGATTTGGTTGCGAATATTCCTGCCAAAGTGAATGGGGGAATAATATTATTTCGGGTGTCGATTATTATGACCCCTTTTCAATAATAGGTTTTAAGATTGGATCATAAATGTGTAAGTGACCGGGATGGAAGGTCCAGCGGAGGGCTATTTCTAAGTGTCATATGAAATATTATGACACAATTTCTGCCATAGGCGGGTATATTGCCTTTTTATTTGAGTACTCGTGTTTTTAGGGACATGTTTCTACGAATCATGACCCTGTGCTATCACACGGGCTGATCAGCATGTGATAGTACGTCCGTCGGAGAATGATCCCAATTTAAATTATCATATCATTTTTTATATTCATAGAATAAATAATTTATCAATTGTTTCTGTTTTGGAATAATGGTGAAATGCAGTTTTGATTCAGATTCAGATTTATGTTGATACTTACTTTGTTGTTAAACATCAAAGGTGGTATTAGTATAGATGATTAATGTTGACTTCAGTATGGGATGTTGTGAGCATCAAAGTTCGTATTGATATCTAATTTGATAAGACAACAAAATAAGTATTGATTTCAAGAGTTCGGTTTTGAATAAAGTTTGTGATTCAATCCATAATCATTGCTTCTTGTTATTGTTGTTTACGATATTTTCGTAAACACTGTTTTATGAGTTTTATTCTCATCAAGATTCAAAGTATTGTTGAAGCATTTCGCTCGAAAATATCAAAAGGAGTTTTGAATACAGTGAAAAACAATTATCCAATTCTTTATTAAATTTTTTGTTTCAGCAATTATGATTTTAAAATGTTCTGCACTAATGTAGATATCGGTTTTATATCAAAATGACCATATATATGCTACAATGATCTTGCTGAGCATTTTTTTCGCTCATACTTGCTTGTTTTCAAATTTAACCTCCAGTGAGGATTATCTTGCGCTGTTTAGCCGCGTAATTCGAGGAAGCAAAGAAGAAGCTTTTGGAAGGTGGTTGGTCCAGGATTTACGGACTAGTGTAAGTTTTCTTGTGTAAAATTATCTATATTATGTTATATTATATTATAATTGTGTTATTTTATAGTTGGGCCTAGTATACTTCTTTTCGAAGTTATACTAGCGGGTTAGTATTGAATTGGAACTTGTTGAAAAGAGTTTTAAAAGGGAGTGAAAAAAATTATTTTTGGAATTTGGAATTCTTGTTTCTAGAACTGTAACCTTAAAAGATCTTGGATTAGGTTGGGGTCATTTATGCTAAATATCTTCCCCTGGCATTTGTTTATTGATTAAACAGGTTGATTTGGATTGAGGTTTCATAGTGACGATCAAATCCTCTGACCCCGGATTTGGGGGCGTTACACTACTCAACAGGAACATCATGAAAGTGGAAGCTCATCTCAAACACCTGAATTTGACAGCACAAACTCAGGGGGAGAAAGAGAAGAAGGATCTAGCAGTCATACCAACAATGAAGAAAATGATGAAGGCACAAGTCAACAAACTCATACAAGGAAGTGGGATAGAAGTCACACTAGAGAAACAATTATTGGTGATCCTACTGCTGGTGTGAGGACTAGAAGTGCAACTGCTAATGAGTGCCTACATGCATATTTTCTGTCTCAAGTAGAGCACCTAAGAAAATTGATGATACTCTACTAGATCATGATTGGATATCTGCCAAGCAGGAAGAGCTGAATCGGTTTGAAAGAAATAAAGTTTGGGCACCAAAGAATAGAAGCAGTATTGGAACAAAATGGGTGTTCAGGAACAAGATGGATGAAAATGGTATAGTCACCAGAAACAAAGCAAGGTTGGTTGCAAAAGGCTACTCACAAGAAGAAGGAATTGATTATGATGAAACTTTTGCTCCAGTTGCAAGACTTGAGCAATAAGGATTTTTCTAGCATTTGTTGCACACTCAAATTTCAAAGTGTATTAAATGGATGTCAAGAGTGCCTTTCTGAATGGTGAGCTAGAAGAAGAAGTTTATATGCAACATCCACCTGGCTTTGAAGATCCAGAATTTCCAAATTTTGTGTACAAGTTACTCAAGGCTCTACATGGACTAAAATAGGCACCTAGAGCTTGGTATGACACACTGTCAGAATTCCTACTGAAGCATGGTTTTACTAGAGGTACCATAGACAAGACTCTCTTCTACAAGAAATATGGTGAGGATATGATCCTAGTTCAGATCTATGTGGATGATATCATCTTTGGTTCTACAAATGAGAAGCCTTGCCAAAGATTCTCTAAGCCTATACAAAGTGAATATGAAATGAGTATGATGGGAGAACTGAGTTACTTTCTTGAACTTCAAGTCAGTCAAAGAAGTGATGGTATATCCATCATCCAAACTAAGTATATCAAGGATTTATTGAAAAAGTTTGGTATGGTTGATTGTTCACCTGCATCTACACCTATGTCTACTGCAACAAAGTTGGATGGAGATAAAAAGGGCAAGAGTGTAGATATTTCAAGCTATAGAGGAATGATTGGTTCACTGCTTTACTTAACTGCTAGTAGACCAGACATCATGTTTGCTACATGTCTGTGTGCAAGATTTCAAGCCAATCCAAAAGAATCACATTTGATGGCTGTGAAAAGGATTTTCAGATATTTAAAATGAACTCCAAACTTTGGATTATGGTATCCTAAGGGAACTGATTTTGAAGTTGTTTGTTACACAGATGCAGATTTTGCTGGATGCAGGGTTGACAGGAAGAGTACTAGTGGAAGTTGTCAATTTCTTGGTCAAAGACTTGTATCCTGGTATAGCAAGAAACAACAATATGTATCAACTTCTACAGCTGAGGCTGAATACATAGCTGCAGGAAGTTGTTGTGCTCAAGTGCTTTGGATTAGAAATCAGCTAATGGATTATGGCCTAGTGTTACACAAAATTCCTATCATGTGTGACAATACTTGTGTTATATCCATAGTAGCTAATCCAGTTAATCACTCTAGAACAACACACATTGATGTAAGGTACCATTTTATTAGAGAACATGCTACAAATGGTACCATTGAGCTCATTTTTGTTCCAACAGAAAAATTATTAGCTGACATTTTTACTAAATCTTTGGATGAAGCAACTTTCACTAGACTTGTAGGTGAAATTGAAATGCTTAATTCTTCATCATAAGGCAAGAACTCAGCTAATGTTTTGCAGCAGATTAATTTCCAGTAAATCAAAATTAATTTGATTTAATTGGAAATTAACTGAAATATGAACTATAAATATTTCAGAAATCTCTGCATATTTATTTTTCAAAATTCAAAATTCAACTTGGAATTTTTCAAATTCTAAGTAAACTGCCCTATTGTTAATTTACATCCTTAATATATAAATATTAACACAAGGCAGAATTACAACAATCAAAAGTGTATATAGAACTGAGTTCTCGATAAGTCTAATTGACTTCTCGACAAGTCTTTTTAGGACTTCTCGAGTGAGTTCTCGACAAGTCAATTTACTGACTTCTCGAGTGACTTCTCGATAGACTTAAATATGACTTATCGACAAGTCCTTGTAGAGTTCTCTAGTAGTGTTAATTCATAGAGTTCTCTACAATTACAATTTTTGACTTATCAATAACTCAGAACTAAAATAATTTAATTTAATAAATTATTTTGGTAAAATACTTTTGGAAAATTTATTCTAATTTTATTTTGAATGTATTCAAATAAAAGTTGGAATTAATTCAGTTCATTTTTGGACAAACTGGATATTTATTTAACATCTCGATAAGTCAATTTTTAGTTCTCTATAAGAGTAATTTAAAATGACTTCTCGATATGTACTTCATTTCTTAAAATGACTTCTCGATAGATAAATTTCAAACATCTATTTTTGAGTTCTCAACAAGTCATTCACTTTTACTATAAATACCCAGACTTCTCGATACACATACATACTTACAATTTTCGAGATCTCAAGTGATCTAGCCTTTCAAGCAAAAACCGATTTCTCTCTCAGTTTCACTCCTTTCTCAAAAATTCTTCTTACCCATTCTCACTCACTAAACTACAATGGCACAAAACACTGTTAGAACAACTATCCCAGAGAAAGGAACAAACTATTTAGCTTTTACTGATGCTAACCAAGCCCCTGATAGTTTCAAGGGGTTTGTGAAATTTATGTCTGAATCTTACATTGCAGGAGCCTTGACTGTTAATGCAGCATTGTACCTGGATGTGTTGCATGCATTTTGGACTACAGCTGTGGTGAGGACTGTGATGAATGATTCGGTATCCATGGTGGTGACTTGCTCAGTTGGAGGACAACAAATTGAGTTTAATGAGCAGGATGTGAACCTAGCCCTGGGATTACCCACTGTAAATCTGGTGGAGGTGCCAACTCCTGATGAGCTGATTGAGTTTCTAGACTTTATCAACTATGGTGGAAGAATCAACTTATCAAGCCTGAACAGGACTAATCTAAGGAAGGAGTGGTCATTCATCTTTAATTCAGTGGTGAGAGCCTTCACATACAGAAATACAGGATATGACAACATTTCAAGTGTGGTGCAAAAGTTGGTGTGTTCAATTGCCCACAATAGACACTTGAATTTTGGTCTATTAATCCTGAAAGAACTTGCAACCAGGCTAACTATGCCCCTGTTAGCTAGAGGTAAGGAAATTTCATTCCCTAGATTTATTATGTCCACTTTAAATAATAAAGTAGCAGACATACACCTATTGAATGGTATGGATAGTACTAAAATAGGCAATTTTAAGCAAGTGTCCACAATAATATTTGGATCACTTACTACAAAGAATAAGGTAAATGTAGGCCTGAAAATCACTCCATTTATGTTGAAAAGGTTCATGACTTACCCTTACCCTATTCCTAATATGAGATCTAACATACAATCTAGCACAACTATGATCCCTGAATGTGGAAGTACAAGCACAGGAACACCAACAGGGATCTTCCCAAGCTACAACCATTCTTTCAAAACCTTTAGAAGCTTGGCAACCAACCACCTCATCTTCTCAAAAGGATGAGGTGAGTAAAAAGAAGAGAAAGGGGGCAACCTTAACTGTTGTAACTGAGAGTGGTGAGGATATAGTTGTAAAGGAGTCACCTCTAGTCAAAAGATCCAAAAGAAGTAAGAAAACTGAGTTGACCACTCTAACCACCTCTGCATCCTCCCAACAGGATGCAGTTGTAAAAGCAACCAATAGTGAGTCTGCACAGCCTGCACAAGAAGCAATTCAAGTGTATGGTAGGAGAAATAAGGAAGGCACACACTGTGAGGACACATCTCTTGAAGTTCCCTCATCTATTCAGGGGAGCTGCCAACACTCACAACTGAGCAAACATCTCTTATATCTAAAATTTCTTCTTTTCCAATTGCACTCAAATCCACTTCTCAAGTGCAACAAAAATCAAGTGACTTGGTTCTAGAAACCTTGCTCACCACCCAGACACCTCATTTAGATGGTGAGAGGCTACTAGTTGGGGCAGACCTTGATGACACCATCACAAACATGGGGGATTCATCAGTTTTCACTGAAGACCCCATGGAAACTCAAAATGCACCTTCATGTGCCAATCAGTCTTCACAGACTGTAAGGTTTGAGGATAGTACTACTGGGGGGGCTAACTAAATCCTCTCCAGTTCAATTAGAGGTTCCTCATGTAGGGACAACTCCCCTTAAAAACCTAGCAGAAATTGCCTTGGCAGTTGATTCTAGGAGTACAATTGCCAATGATCCTGTCATAGGGGAGGCAAGTATAGCACATTCAAGTGCCAGTGTATTGCAAGACACACAAGGGTTTGAGACTGGTGCACATGGAAGTAACCCAGTCAAATCCCCTCTAATTTAATTGGAGGTTCCCACACCTAGTAAGGAACAACAACTAGGCATAACCATAGAGCAATCTGTGAGTCAAACTGTGATTTCAGTCACAGGTGTTTCTGAACCATCAACCTCACAACCTTCTACTTCCCAACCTCAACAACCACACATTCTATCTCAGTGGCTGCAAGAACTGGCTCTCAACCAACTTCTATAGATGATCTACTAGTGGACCAGATTTCTGGACTATCCAACATCCCACAACATCTTTTGACTTTAAATATAAGCAACCAGGACTATCAAGCTAACATTCTTACTTACAATGAAGAGGTTGAGGAGCAAAAGGAGAAGATTGTCAATGATACTGAGCAAGATGGGAATGTGGATGCATGGCTGTCTGATGACTTTGCCTTAGAAATGGATCAAGTTTTGTCCAGATCAGAGAAGAATATATTACTATTCTGGGCAGCAATGCAAAAGAATTGAGTCCACAAGCTGTCTATGATGCCATTACAGATGTATACAAGGCTCAGCTCAAAGCATTTCATCTATTTGGTAAGGCTCTTGAAATCAAATTGACTGGTAATGAAGACAGAATCAGGAAGATGGTAAGGGAAAAGATGGAAGAATTCATTCCCTCTCAAGCTGAGATCAAAAACCAATTCAAAACCTTCTCAGAACAAATGTCTAGGTTTGATCTCAGTTGGAGTGATAAAAGCATAACTCAACTCAAGGATTCTTTTGTATCCTTGCACAATCAAGTTCAAAGTCATATCACTAAATCTAATGACACAAGGTTGAAGTTAGATCAGGTGCACACTGCAAGATACACTCCTTCTCCCTTGGTCATGGATGAGATTCAGAAGTTTGTGCAAGCTATATTTGGATCATCTACTGTTATCTCTACATCAATCTCTCATCAACCTGCATCTACTTCATTTACAGATTCAATCTCTACAAGGCCATGTATCAGCACTACAAGAACCCAACTCTTCTCTCACTGCACAAGTTCAGGCATTGACATCTCTTCTCAAGAGCCAACAAATAGACATCCAGACCCTAGTGGACTCCCATAAGCATCTTCAAATGCAAAATTCTATAGCCTTGGGAGCCATCATGGGCAAACTCAACATACCACTACCTTCTCTACCTGAACAGGTTAGGCATGAAATCCCTACTCCCCTACTCATGCCTTCCAACAAGACTAAAGGGGAGATAGAGGCTATATTGGCATAATCAAGGTCATCTCAACAACAAGTCCAGGGTGCTGGAAAGAAATTATCTAAAAAAGTTGATTTTGACATGGAGAGACTTATTAGGGCTGCTGAAGGACCTAGTCTGAGCAAAGAGTTTGATGAACTACTCAGAGCCTAAAAAGCTTCTCTCAACAATAATCACTTCACATACAAAAAGGCCCTAGATAAGACAATTAATTTCATAAGAGTGATCATGGTCAATCAGGACAATTTTCTGCAAAAGAAGATAGTGA
Organism: Apium graveolens; assembly: GCF_009905375.1. Taxonomy (NCBI): domain Eukaryota; kingdom Viridiplantae; phylum Streptophyta; class Magnoliopsida; order Apiales; family Apiaceae; genus Apium; species Apium graveolens. Next base: position 238,425,931 of record NC_133648.1, on the reverse strand, counting down.
TCAATGCAAATGACTCATGGACAGAAAGATGTATGCAGGTGTCCCTCAATTACCTTGTCTCAAGGAGGGCATCTGAGTTGGATATCTTCATCAACAAAGTCAAAGTTATAACTCATGAAGATACCTTATTATTAACTGAATTGAGAAATACTCAAGTGGCTGCTTTTCCTGAAGAATATCTACAGCCAAGCAAGGGTATAGCATACATATGTCCAAACACCAAACAATTCAAACATTTTCAGATCCCCAAACAGTGTGTCATGAGAAACAAGAAGCTTAGCATGGTCCTAGAAATTGGCTTAAAAACCAATAAAACAAGAACAATGATGATATAGAAATGATAAAGCTACTGAGGAGATATCTGGATAATGCAGAAGCCAACTTGCCCAAGACACAAATCAACAAGGATGATTTGGATGATGATGATCAGAAGAAAGATGATCAAAATCCTTCTGGCTCAAATCCCAGTCAATCCAGTAAGCCATCTGGCAGCAAGGGTGGAGAGAAGAAGAAGGAGGATGATAAGAAAGATGAAGAAAAGAAGAGAAGGGATGAGAGGAGGAGCAAGAAGCTTTATGATGACTCAGAACCACACCAATCCTTAAAAATCCAAACACAACTAGCTCAATCTCAGCTCAACCTACAATATCATCTATCTCAAACATCAAACCACCTCAAATCTCAAAGCCAAAATTTCTGTACAAACAAACAGCCAACTCTTTCCTAAAAATTTCAATCACCACAAGCAAGACAAATCTCAAGAAAATGACAACCCTACCTTTAGCCAAACCCTCACTAAAAATCAAGCACAAATCTGTTGGGAGAAAGCCTAAGAAAGTTAAGCCTACAAAGAATGAAGAAGTCGTTGAAAGGGCCATCTGGAACTGTTTTAAGGAGTCTGACTTTCTACCTCTAAATTGGTGCACCTCAGATGAAGATTATTTCTAACATCTAGCTGAAGAAATAGTTAAAGTCTGGGTTGTTTCCATGAGAGAAGTTAGAATTTATTTTGAAGATGGGTCATTCACTTTTCTTGGCAATGAATTAATAGATTCTCTGTCACCAACATAAATTAAAAGAGTGATAAGTTTACTAAAGGATACTGCTACAAGGGCATGTAGATCAGTTCTAGCTGAATAGTTGATTGAAAAGGAGGAAACAAAGAAAAGAAATGAGGCTGAAGCTGAAGAAAGAAGGAGGAAGTATGATGAAGAAATAGAGATGTATATAAAAAGATCAGAAGAGCTAAAGGCCAAAGGAATGAGCAGAATCTCTAAAGATGGGAAATTTCTAAACATTAAAGCTGGTGGATTCTCAAGGTTTAGAATAGATTTGCTAGACAGTGGTTACCCCAAGGTAGCAAGACAAAAACTTGTAGAAGCTCTAAATGGAACACCTATCATAGAAGAACTTGAAATTCTAGATCACTTGTAGGATGTTCTTAGGGAAGAAGCAGATACAAAAACTGTCTTTACCTGATACTTGTAACCATTGAACCATGTAAATCTTATGTTGAACAAAAGTTGTAACTGTATCAAGCCCTATGTATTAGTTTTATTTTCCATCATTTTAAACTTGGGGTTAGTCTTGTTAACAGGCATGAATTTGTGTTAAACAATCTTCTCAAAAATTGGGGGAGATTGTTGTGCAAGACATGCCTGTACCTTAACAAGACTAAGATAATTTGTCAACCCTAAGGAAGTTGTATTATTATCTTAATTTGTATTTTGTACTTGTGACACTTAAAGTCTGTAAAAATGTCAAATGAGCAGACTGAAGTCCTTTTCTATAAACAGTGTCAAGTCTAAGAATTCTATCTGGAAGAAGATCAAGAAGATCATGCCTCGGGAGAATTATGAAGAAGCTTGGAGTTGAATAAATCTGTTTTAGGAAAAATATTCTAAGTCAAGATCTCTACAAGTCACAGATTTAGTGTTATAGAGAAGTCATTTAAGAACTCAAAATGACTTATCGAGAAGTCAGGAAAGGCACTAGAAAACTCACAGAGATATCGACAAGCCAAATTGAAGACATGGAGGTTGGAGATTGATAAGTGGATTTTATATCCACTTAGAACGCTTCATTACAAGCTTAAATTGGTGTTTTGGACTCAAGTTGTTGGTATTTTGATGTATTTTTGTGTTATTGCATTTCAGGTATCAGTTAAATGAAGAAAGGAGCTTTTAAAGGAAATATGATGAAAAGTGATCAGATTTGGAAGCAAAGTCCATTGTCAAGTTGTCGAGAATCTCGTTAGCTTCACGTGGACAGTTGAATCGCCTAATTCTGACGAGTAAAACTCAAGTTATGGGCAAAATAAGACTCATCAGAATTTTCCAAAAAGGATGCACGCGGCCGTGTCAGAAGTGCACGCGACCGCCTGCTGACACGCGGCCGCCTCTGACCCGCACGTGACCGCGTGCTGATGCGCGGCTGACTTCGCTAATTTCGCTGAAAAACCCTATTTGAGTGGAATTTGATGATTTTAAGGGTCCAGGTTCAATATGGGCTTATATATACTTAAAAAAGGGTTTTCATCATCCGGGAAGATTTGGATACCAAGGAGAAGACCTAGAAGCACAAAACAACTCTGAAAAAGAAGATCTTGTTTTCTACGTGTGATTCTTTGAAAATAGTTATAACTTTGGATGCTCGTTTTCATTCTTGTTGAACCTAGATCTCGTTTATTCGTACTTTGATTATTATTCAGTTTTATTAAGACCTTGTTTATACCATGCTTTCCTTGGAACCCATGGTGACAATGAGTTCGATTTTGAACTAATCGTTGTCATGAGATTCTAGCGGATTTACTTATGGATTTCAATAATTAATTTGTTTCGATATCTTGGTGTGTGGTGATTGATTGATATCCTAGTATTGGTTGTGCTTATTCGTCTTATGCGCGTAGCTATCATATAAGATAGTGTGTTAATCTCTATTGAAGCGACAGTGAATATAGAGGTTTAGAACTTACCATACTAGCATAGGTTCATGTATTTGTTATGCATGATTCGTAGGTAATTTTAACCATCTTACTTGCCCTATGTAATCACGATAGATAACTTGCACATTAAACCGTTATGTTTTCAATTCTTATAGACATATAAGGACTCAGCATAATTGGTGTCTATTCAACTTCTCTTTTGTGGATGCTTGGTAGTAGGGTATTCGTACAACAAAAGTTGGTGTTTACTAGTTTCGTGTTATCTGATTAGTGTCATCACCATTACATGTTAAGGTTAAAATTAATAAGGCTATTGAATGAAGTATTTAATGAAGTTAGAATTCCATGTTTGTCATATATAGTAATTCAACCTCAATTTTCTTAGTTAATGTTATTTATTATAATCTCTTAGTTTAATAAAAACCTAATTTGTTATTTGTCTTAGCATTGAGAGATAACCATACATTGTTGCATAGGTGCATAAATTGAACTTAACCTAAACCAGTCTCTGTGAGAATGAATCTGATTTATATCTTATACTACTTGTGAACGCGTATACTTGCATGAATTTTAGCGCGTGTTTTCACTCTAACAAGTTTTTGGCGCTGCTGTCGGGGACTCGGTGTTAATTTGTAGTTTATGTGCTTGTCATCAGTGGTTGTTAAAGTTCACTGACTCGGATTCTAATACTTTCACGGTTTATTTGTTTGTGTTTCAGGTACTCATTACAATGGGAAATCCAGCAGCACGAACGAAAGCCTTGATGGATTTTTCTCAACCCAAGATCAATGACATTCAATCTAGCATTGTCCAGCCAGCTATCACAGCTAATACCTTTGAGATCAAGCCTGGCATAATTCAATGGGTGTAGAATTCAATCCAGTTTGGGGGTTCTTCAACGGAAGATCCCAATATGCACATTAGGGATTTCATTGAGATCTGCGACACCTTCAAGTTCAACGGTGTTTCTGAAGATGCTGTGAAGCTAAGACTATTCCCATTCTCTCTGAGGGACAAGGCTAAGAGCTGGTTACATTCTCTACCAGCTGGTACGATTACTACTTGGGAAGATCTTGCTCAGAAGTTTCTTACTAAATTCTTCCCTATGGCGAAGACATCTGCACTCAGGAATGCTATTACTCAATTTGCGCAGCAAACGGGAGAATCACTATATGAAGCTTGGGAGCACTACAAGGAGATGCTTAGGAAGTATCCTCATCATGGAATGCCTGATTGGATGATCATCAATTATTTTTACAATGGGTTGGGAGCACAGTCCAGACCCATGCTCGATGTAGTATCAGGCGGAGCATTATGGACAAAGAGCTATGAGGAAGCTTATAATCTAATTGAATTGATGGCTACTAATGAATATCAGTATCCAACCCAGAGATGTCCACAGGGCAAGATAGTAGGAGTTCTTGAAGTGGATACAGCTACGGCTATCACTGCTCAACTAAAGGCGTTGTTTATGAAGATCGATTCTATGGCTAACTATGGTGTTAAGCAGATAATTAGTGTTTGTGAGATGTGTGCAGGTCCGCATGTGACGGAGCAATGCGCTATATCTAGTGACTCAACTCAGTTTGTGAATAACTTTCAGAGATCACAGCAACCAGTTCTAGACACTTATCATCCTGACAACTGGAATCACCCTAACTTCAGCTGGAGCAACAATCAGAATGCGATGTAATAGCCGTTCCAGCAGTTTGGAAATAAGCTATTCAACCCTCCTGGTTTTCAGGAACAAATTACACCAAAACAACAAACTCTTGGTGCATGTCTATCTTCGAATGAAAAATCTGAATTGGAGGAGTTGCGGCTTATGTGCAAAAACCAGGCTCTTATATGCCAAAGCCAGGCTGTTTCTATCAAGACTCTAGAGAACCAAATAGGGCAAATTTCTAATGCCTTATTGAATCGACCACCAGGAACGCTTCCTAGTGATACAGAAACAAATCCAGGCATGAGGGAAGTTGAAGAATAGGTGAACGCCATCACCTTAAGGTCTGGAAAGGTCGCAAGCCCCCAAATTCAGCAAGACGAAGAGCCTGAAAAATCTCAAGTTTCAGAAAATACAGTTGTGGCTGAAGAAGAAGTGTAGAAGGAAGCAGAGGTGGAACCAAGGAAGACTACTGCGGAACACACTCCTCCTTAAAATTAATACAGGGGAGAAACAGATCTATCCTCCACCTCCTTTTCCTAAGAGGCTGCAAAAGAAAAAGCTGGATAAGCAGTTTGAGAAGTTTTTGGAGGTGTTCAAGAAACTTCATATCAACATACCTTTCGCTAAAGCTCTTGAACAGATGCCTAGCTATGCGAGGTTAATGAAAGGTATTCTCTCTCGAAAAGTGAAGCTCGATGACTTAGAGACCGTTGCTCTAACGGAGGAATGCAGTGCTGTGCTGCAACAGAAGTTGCCTCCGAAGCTTAAAGATCCTGGAAGCTTCACTATTCTTTGCACCATCGGAAACTTGTCATTCGATAAGTGTTTATGTGATTTAGGAGCTAGCATCAATCTGATAACCTTATCTATCTTCAAGAAGCTTGGTCTGCCTGATCCGAAACCAACATACATGTCATTACAACTAGCTGACCGTTCCATCGCTTATCCACGAGGTATAGTGGAGGATGTCTTGGTCAAGGTGGATAAACTCATCTTCCCTTCTGACTTTGTAATTCTTAATTTCGAGGAAGATAAGAAGATTCTCATTATTTTGGGGAGACCATTCTTAGCTACTGGCCGAACTATGATTGATGTACAAAAAGGAGAGCTTACAATGAAGGTTTACGATCAAAAGGTCACTTTTAATGTGTTCAAGGAAATAAAGTTACCCACAGCTAAAGAGAAGTGCTTTAAAGTAGAGTGGATTGACTCTCTAGTAAATTCAGAGCTTGAGCAATTGCCAAAGTCAGAGACCTTAGAGAGATCCTTAATGGGGAAATCAGTTATTGATAACAAGGAAGGAGCAAAGCAACTTCGGGTTTTGAATGCACTTCCGTGGAAGAGGAAGTTGGATATGCCATTCGATTCTCTTGGGTTAGTAGAGCTGAAAATTTCTCAGGAGCATCTTGAGCCGTCTATTGAAGATATTTCCACACTTGAGCTTCACCCACTGCCAGATCACTTGAGTTATGCATTCTTAGGTGCACCACATGATAAGAGCTTGGGATATATCTTTGATGATATAGAGGGTAGCCGAACGAACCCTTCAATGCCTACAGAGGGTTATTCTCATGTGCAGCAGGTAGTTGATAGGACTGATGTTGGTGATGAGTAGTACAGGTGAGTAATTAGGCGTATGGAGGCCATGTATGACATTCACCGTCATTTTGCTGCAGATGTGACAGAGGCTTTGGGCACTATTTTCTGAGCCACTGGTGTTGAGGTTGATTGGCCACCTGATCCTCCACCCGAAGAAGGTGATCTTTCTGACGACTAGGTATTCCTGAAATCCTTATTATTGCCTTCAATGAGGACATTGAAAATTTTAAGTTTGGGGGTGATAATGTAAGGATTAGTAGTGTGTGTGTCCATATAGATTCATATTGCATGTGTAGTTGTAGTTCATTCATATTTTTGCATGATTGTTCATTTAGGACATATTTGTTTATTTTTATGTGATTTCATATAGTTGTATTTGCATTCATATTTAGCATGATCCCTTAAGATGAACTATGATATTTGATAAGTTAATGTTGATTTGAGTGTGGTGATGACGGATAGAGGGATGTTTAAGTCCTAATGAATTGATTTGCATGCCAGAAACAAATATTTTCACAAAGTCTTATAGGGTTGCTTTTGATCTAGATCATGATCATACTTGTTTGTTGTTGAGATTTAATCACTTGGTTATATTTAGAATTTGTGATATTCTCGTAATGACGTAAAAACACTGATTTTTTTCTCTAGAGAAAAACTTGGATTTCATTGCTAGTTGTTGTAAGGCTAGGCGTCAAATGGCTAGTAGCCGGCTCATATTATTATGAGTAGTCTAGGGTTGAATGAGATGGAGCGAAACGCACTCATTTAGAAATTATTGGAAAAAAAGAAAAAAGAAAAAAAAGAAAAAAAAAAGAAAAAAAGTATGTGTTTATGCATAATTGATCAAGAGTGGGCTCTTTAATACTCGAGTTATTAAGTTCTAGGGGACTTTGTGCCTAGTGACCTAAGGCTTTTATAGTATGTGATCCGCTAACATAACGCTCGCTACGTGGGTATTATTGCATAAGTCTTTTAGGACCTCATTCATTGCACGGTCAAATAAGCATCTTTGTTATGTATTCAATAATAGTGTGAATCCTTGTATAACTCTAGTAGAAAGGAGGTGTTGTGAGTCATAATGCGTTTATTATCTATTCTGTTTATAAACTTTTGATTGTTTCGATGATAGATAAGTTATGGTTATTGATCTAGTATCGAGAGATATCTGTTAAGCATTCCACACACGCACGTTTCTGGTTTGTGAGTTGGTTTGTGGGATTTTATTCGAAATCTATTTTAAGTCATTGCATTCTTAGAGGCATTGGCTTATTCATTTGGTTATGGCTATTCTGAGGGGATAGATTGCATTATCATTTAGTGCATTCAAGTAGTTGCATTCATGCATTAGGTTTGTTTTGTAGTTTTGAGTCTGTTTATGCTTGAGGACAAGCATCATTTCAAGTTTGGGGGTGTGATAAGTGGATTTTATATCCACTTGGAATGCTTCATTACAAGTTTAAATTGGTGTTTTGGACTCAAGTTGTCGGTATTTTGATGTGTTTTTGTGTTATTACATTTCAGGTATCAGTTAAATGAAGAAAGGATCTTTTAAAGGAAATATGATGAAAAGTGATCAGATTTGGAAGCCAAGGCCATTGTCAAGTTATAGAGAATCTCGTTAGCTTCACGTGGACAGTTGAATCGCCTAATTCTGACGAGTAGAACTCAAGTTATGGGCAAAAAAAGATTCATCAGGATTTTTCCAGAAAGGCTGCACGCGGCCGCGTCAGAAGTGCACGCGACCGCCTGCTGACACGCGGCCGCCTCCGACCGGCACACGACCGCGTGCTGATGCGCGGCTGACTTCGCTGATTTTGCTGAAAAAACCTATTTGAGTGGAATTTGACGATTTTAAGGGTCCAGGTCCAATATGGGCTTATATATACTTTAAAAAAGGGTTTTAATCATCCGGGAAGTTTGGGATACCAAGGAGAAGACCTAGAAGCACAAAACAACTCTGAAAGAAAAGATCTTGTTTTTTACTTGTGATTCTTTGAAAATAGTTGTAACTTTGGATGCTCATTTTCATTCTTGTTGAACCTAGATCTCGTTTATTCGTTTGATTATTATTCAGTTTATTAAGACCTTGTTTATACCATGCTTTCATTGGAACCCATGGTGACGATGAGTTCGATTATGAACTAATCGTTGTCATGGGATTCTAGCGGATTTACTTATTGATTTCAATAATTAATTTGTTTCGATATCTTGGAGTGTGGTGATTGATTGATATCCTAGTATTGGTTGTGCTTATTCGTCTTATGTGTGTAGCTAACATATAAGATAGCGTGTTAATCTCTATTGAAGCGATAGTGAATATAGAGGTTTAGAAGTTGGGATGCTAGCATAGGTTCATGTATTTGTTATGCATGATTCGTAGGTAATTTTAACCATCTTACTTGTCCTATGTAATCACGATAGATAACTTGCGCATTAAACCGTTATGTTTTCAATTCTTATAGACATATAAGGACTGAGCATAATTGGTGTCTATTCAACTTCTATCTCTTTTGTGAATTCTTGGTAGTAAGGTATTCGTACAACGAAATTTGGCGTTTACTAGTTTCGTGTTATCTGATTAGTGTCATCACCATTACATGCTAAGGTTAAGAACAATAAGGCTATTGAATGAAGTATTTAATGAAGTTAGAATCCCATGTTTGTCATATATAGTAATTCAACCTCAATTCTCTTAGTTAATGTTATTTAGTATAATCTCTTAGTTTAATAAAAACCTAATTTTTTATTTGTCTTAGCATTGAGCGATAACCATACATTGTTGCATAGGTGCATAAATTGAACTTAACCTAAACCAGTCTCTGTGGGAACGAATCTGATTTATATCTTATACTACTTGCGAACGCGTATACTTGCGTGAATTTTAGCGCATGTTTTTGCCCTAACAAAGATATCGACTGGTCATTTCTTCATTAGAGAACTAAGAGTTATCGACAAGTCAACATTCATTAGAGAATTATGAGTTATCGATAAGTCAAATTTCACTAGAGAACTCAGAGATATCATGCCAAAATTCACTAGAGAACTATGAGTTGTCGACAAGTCAAATTTGACTAGTCAAATTTGACTAGAGAACTCTGAGTTATCGACAAGTCAATTAGCCATTAGAGAACTCAGAGATATCGATAAGTCAAAGTGAAGATATAAAGACTAGAGATCTCTATAAGCCAAATTCTCTTATAGAGAACTGAGAGAACTCTACAAGTCAAATTTGCTATGGAGTATTAGAGATCTCGATAAGCCAATATACTTAACGAGATGTCAAGTTCTCTATAGACCAAATGGAGATCTCGAGGTAAAATCTCAAAGTACAAAATTGCAGATCAGTTCAATATCCAAGATTAACAATCAACAAACAATCCAAGCAGCTGGATTGACAAGTCTACAAAAAGCAGCTTGAAGGATGTGCAAGATCAATGGTGAAGATTAACTGACAAAGGAAGATCAAGATAATCACAGGATGCTAAAGATATGTTAAGCCAGAAACAGAAGATATACTTTTCTATAAATGGAAATGACAAGTGACTGTTTACAAAAGATAATAGCATGTCTTATTGTACATTGTGTAAATCAGCAGTTAACTGATTTATAAAGTTAACACTGGTCCTTTAGTCAGTAGTAACAATTTAGATAGAAAATCTTATAACTCTCTCAAGAAGAAGCTAAGCTCTTTATCAATAAGGAGCTTAGAAATTTTGTAGCAAAATATTCTTAATTTTAATATAAAATCAAGTGAGTTTTGAAGATTTGTGTTCTTTATTTTCTGCAAGCTTAATTTCAGCATGAACACATTTTTACTACAAGATTTAATTTACTTTGTTCAACCATAAAAGATTCAAGAAAAGCTCAAAAACAGAAAAAACACATTCACCCCCCTTTGTGTGTTATTCATTTCCTAACACGTTTTGTATAAAAAAACTCAACATGAAACTGTGTATTCGTTTATTTTGAAAAACTTCAACTGAAACCCTGTTTCAAGTGACATTTGGGGCCACATTTTCAAAAATTGACATTGAGGACCATTTTACTCAAAAAAGTGATATTTGGGCAAACACCCGCTAAGGGATGACAACGGGTCGGGTTCAAATCAGGATATTGTAAAAGATAAATCCAAATACTAATATTTGTGGGTTATCTAAATCCAAATTCGTCGGATTTCGAATTGGATTGGGTATTCTTAGGATATCCAAAATTACGAATGTTGTAGTCATATTAAATATAATTTATAGATGCAAATACCATTAATTACATTTATATAATATCTAAAACTAAAATACATTAAATAATAAATAGTCAAACACATTATATGGGTTGACAAGATGTTAATAACATAATATTTAGTATTTAATCACAAATAATTTTTTTATAAATTTATAAAAAATATATCTTAAATAATAAAAATTGATATTTAAATAGTAAATATTTAAAATGTACTATATAAGTGTTGACAATCTTGATATCAATCTACTACTAATTAAATAATATAATAAAAATATGTAAATTATTTGTCTTACATCTAAAATATTATATATAATACATTATTTATGTGTCAGGTTTTAATCGAGTTTCGGATTTGAATCAGGTGTAGATTGGATTTCGGATCGGATATCGGTTTGATATCGTTAAAATCCAAATCCAAATTCAAAATTTCGGGTTCGGTATATCCAAAATTTCGGTTTCGAATCGGGTATCCGTCGAATCAGATTAATTTACCATTACGTAATACGTAGAGCACACGAGTTCAGGCTCCCTTGGAAATTAATGTTTTTCGAGTTTTCGAGCATTTGTTTGGGTTCTATAAAATATTTTCAAATTTTACTTTTCATGTGTGTTTTATTTAACTTTCTAGAAAATAGTTTACAGATTTTCTAGTTATTTGTTTAGAAGAATAAAATATTTTCAAGTGATAAAAGTTTCTTTGAGAAAAATGATTTCTCCTTTTCAGAACGCAAGATTTTTTTTCAAAATCTAACATTTTCTTACCATTTTTCACAACTTTTCCAATCTAGGTAAATAACGATTTTTTGCGAGATTTAATTTTTGTAAAAGTTAATTTCTCGGTAAAAATTCAAAACTTTTTCAAGAGATATTTTATTAGCGAGATAAGTTGTTTTTAAACAATTATTCCATGTTATTATTCTCGATCACCGTAATTGTAATGATATGTAAGTTTAATTAGTAAAAAAAGATATTTTAATTAAAATGTTCCAAATATTTATGTTGTTTTCATGACTCATGTCGAATATATCATTATACTTGGTGGTGATTTCGCATTAAATTTCCGTAATCTTGAATAGCAGTTTACGCCGCTTGCTAGAGCATCTTAAATGAGAACATCTAAAACCGTTAGTTAAAAACATGATTAGTCAAAATTTTATTGGACGTGTAAGTATTTTTGCTCCAATGACATTAGCTATAGTCATTAGTTATATTTGTAATATTATTTTTTTTATTAATTATATATATATATATAAAATAAGTTTAATTATTTCTTTTTTTGAAAGGGAGTTTAATTAATTATAATTTATATTAGTGGAAATAAAATAATATATTTGAAATGTTATAATATTATAACATTTTTATATTTATATCAATATTTTAAAGTAAACATTATAAAACAAAAATGCGTAATTATTATGTACATTACTTACATATAAAATAAAATATATGACTAAAACATATTTTAATATATTATATTTTTTATAAATTTAGTTAACGATAAAATAATTTTATTACACTTAATATTATATAACATCATTGTTTTATAAATAAAAATACAAGTAGTACATCTATACATCCATGCATATAATAATTGTGAAGATATATTCATCATTTTTATATTATATATTTAAACCTTAAACATGTTATAAAAAATATAAATAATAAAATTTAGAATAAGATGTAGGATTGATTAGGGTTAATATAGGCACAAGATGACGTGAAGTATCTCTTCTGTATATAATAGGAGGACAAGGGTATAATTTCATGAGATTAAAAAGTCTCGTTGAAAAGACTAAATTACCCCTGTTTTTAATATTTATATAAAAGATGTGGTTTGTGGGAATCGAACTCAAGTTATTTCATTAAACTATACAACCTTTTAGCACTGCACCATATTGTCACATGTGATTTTTATCATACACATAATATGTAAGTGTGCTAAATGAATATTTTATTTAACTTTAAAGATACTTACTTGAATTCCGCAAAAAGGGATAGTTAGTTGAATATTTGTACAGTTAATTTTAAAGAATTGAATTCCAAATATAAAATTAGGCATAGTACATAAATGGATTATTATCTTATTTATTAATCATTTTTTAGTTTGAAAATATATCTCACATATTTTTAACATATTTTTTATTATAAAAAGTAATTAAAATGTACATATATAATTTTTTTTTAAATATTGAATATAGAATCGCTTATATATAAATAATCTATATTGGTATTACATATTTAGATAAGTTTGAATTATAATGAGTCAATGCATTTTAGAACTTGGCCCATTGTTCAAAAAATACTCGATATTTGACTACATGACCCGGCCGAAAAAATCGTCACATTCGACGTTTAGTAAATTTAAATTACAAGCTCGGCGAGAATATCTTACCAATAATGTGAATTTTTTTAATATCTTATGTTAATATAAATTAATGTGTTTGAGGTCTTTATAGGATCAAGTCAATTGATTATTTATATTAAAATTACTAACTTCACTCGTAACGCATTATTAGTTTTGGGATTTTTCCCAATTTTAAGAATATTTGAAATGAGATCTCACTAGATTTATTAAAACTATGATTACATATTAAATCGATTTATTTTTCATTTTTCACTTAAAAAAAACTAACTTTTTAAAAAGAATTCTTTTAGATCAACAATATTCATTGATCAAGATAATATTGTACAAATATTTTGAATTATTCAAATAAAAGTTATATCTATACTATATTGTAGCATTCGATTCAATGCATTTTATATTATTTAAGGAAAAAAACATATATTGTTCAATAATTTGAAGGAATTAACCAGTTCAACTGATATTTATAAAACTTTATCGAAATGAAAATTTTTAATTTTAAAAGAATAGTATAAAAAGTTATCAAATTATTATATGAAGAAATATTAGAGTCGTAATGAAAAAAACTTAAAAACGGTTTAAATACCAATATAAATACAATTTTTCTTTCGAATTCTTGAAAAAAATCATGAATATCAATAATAAGTCTTAATAATATATAATTCATAATACCATATATAAATTATAACAATTTATTTCTTACATAATTTTAATTTTTGAATAATTACAAATGCATGCTATTTAAGTAATCAATTATCTCACTAGATGTTAATAATGATTATACATGTACATAAATCAGATATTTAGCATATAAATAATTGAAACCATAATAATTTACTAAGAGATGTAACATACAATAATTTACATGATAACACACACACATACATATAACTTAATCTTACTTTGTTAACAGTAGTGTAAATAAAAAACTAATATTTTCTCATACATACATACGTTGAATTTCAAAAACTAATATTTTTCATTAAAATCAACTTTAATATTAACAATAATGTAAATTTTACATTATTGTATATTATGATTGCAAGTCATTCTGACTTCAGTTATACATTTTTATCCTTTTAAATTGAGTAAGTTAATTGTAAGTTAGTAGTTAACTCAGTAATAATATAGAGCAGTACATATAATTTATTTAAATAAAATTCAAGATTTTGGTTCAACATATATGTTAATTTGTAGTTTTTTATTTGTAAACATACTAACGGCATTGTATAGATTAAATTTAATCATTTCGTTTTAAACGTACACTTACTACCCTGTTTATATTCATTCATTAAATATAAAATAACGAGTAAGAAAACTATAATATAATAATAATTGAGGGGATATTCATTCCTAAAAGTGAGGAAGCATTCGAAGCTCCTAATGTTATAGGGGGGACATAGAGCTTGTTGGAGAGAAATTTTATCTCCATTTCTTTAAAATTTGACTCAAGAGCCTATATACGGATATTGTTAGAGTTGCTCTACAAACATTATAATTGCATGATGCATAAAAAAACTCTAGAAAATGACCCGTGCCTCACACGGGTTATTATGCTAGTTATAGATGATGGCAGAATAATCAATAAATGTGACGTGTGTCTCTTTCATTATCTAAAATTATACCTAACAGGTCTTATCGTTGGAGTGTTATGTTATTCTCAAGGAACTAACAATGAGATTTACAGAAGGGGGTTGAATGTAAATCTCAAAACTTTTTCAAGTTTTGAGCAGTTTGAAAAGCGAAGTGTATGATGAACAGTTGTGTGTGAATTGCTTTGAGCAGGTGCAGACAGATGTATATTCAAGACACAAATTTAAAGAACACAAAGGCTTTAAAAACTTTTCTGGTGGATTTGTTGTTCCACCAGAGATGTGTATTTCAGAAAATCTGTGATACAAAGAATTGATCACAGCTGCTTCCTAGTACAAACTAGATGATTTTCTCTCTATGTTTTTCTAAACAGCTCTGGAAAATTCACACATAATTACTAGCTGCAACTTGGTTTATATATCACCAAGTTTATAAGTGAAGACAAAGATAAAATACAATTATAAAATAGTTCTTCACATATTTCTTTTTCAGTTCTCTATCCAATGCAATCTAAGATAATCTGTGAATCTTTGAATACTTCCTTGTTTGCACCAGAATGTAAATGCTGCTTTTTCTTGATTCCTCCAAGAGGCTACCACATTCCAATTATCTCTGTCAACCCACGTGCCTCTGTCAGCTTATGAATTGTCACTATCCACTGCTATTGAACTGAGCATCCGTTGAAGCTTTCATCCATTGATGGCTTTATCCGTTGATGCTTTAGCAGTTGAAACTTTATCCGTTGATGCACTCATCCATTGATGGATGTTATCCGTTGAAGCTTTAGAGACATCCGTTGAAGCTTTGTTTCTCATCCGTTGAAGGCCTTTAATCTATCAGTTGATACTACTTCATTTATACAAAATTACAAGGCATGAAATATTTACAATTAGCCCTCCTATTTGCATATCCACTAGTAGTCAACATGACTTATAATTTCCCACAACTTCTAAGAATTATAACTTAAATGCAGAGACTGAAATGTGCTACAATACTAAACCTATTTCTAAGTAAAGCTACTCCATCAACGGATAGCCAAGATGGTCTTATCCGTTGAGGCTACAACCACTAGATTTCTACTTAAATGTTTTGTTTAACTTATCATCAAACTAATACAAATATTCCTAACAATCTCCCCCTATTTATGTCTACTAGAATTGTAGGCATAAATTCAGAGTTATCTTGATGATAACAAAATACTTAACAAATATATGAGTTGAAATCAAGTAGAAATTCAAAAGTGCTACAAAAGTGTATGTACTGAGATAGAATTGAAGATTTACAGTGTTTCCAAGGGTGCTCCTTTAGTTTGAGCAAATCATTTTCTTTTCCTTTGTTCCTTTGTTTTCTTCCCTAGCCTCATGTCATTTTCCTCTACTTGGAGTTGGAGTTGTCTGTAGAATTTAGCTCCATCTTCTTCACTGATATCCAACTTAGATTGCATGTCCTTGAGAGTTTCATTACTGGCAATTTTAAGATGTTCTTCAAGTCTGAAAAATCTTCTGACTCCTTTATTGTCTCTGAACTCCATCAACCAATGAGGTGATTTATGAATTGTGATTCCATGCTCAGGGATGAGTAATGTTCTGGGCAAGGAATTTGACTCCCACCAATTCTTTCTTATGCTGGCAATTTTGTTGAGAATCTCAGTTTTGGCAGTCTTGGTAAATCTAGTATCCCTTTTGATAGCTGAGTAGACTCTAATCAAGGTAGAATAGCCCTCACTTAGAATTCTTTGAAGAGGCCAAGTCCTTTCCACATTTCCTTTATATTTGAACACTAGCCTTTCTGGTAGTTGTCTATAGGCATTTATTCCCCTTACTTCCTCCAGCTCATCCAGGAAGAGTTCAATATCTATATGTTCTTTTTATGTCACAAATGTGAACATAATCATCCTTTGAGGCTTATGGCTTAGGCTTAGGTTTATATTTCTGAGTGAATTTACTTGAGGTTAGGGGAGGTATTGATTTGGATTTTCTTTTCAGTTTCTTTGGTGGTGGGGAGGTAGTTAGAAAGGTAGGCAATATGATGGTGTCCCAATAAATAGGTTCCTCTTTAGGGATGATTGTTTCACCATGAATATTTATACTGGGATCAGCCACAACAGGTTCAGGAATAGAGGGTAGTGGTTTAGATTTTGATTGGGTTTCCTCAGTGTCATCTTCACTCTTCCTTTTTGCCTTGACCTTCTTTCTGTTCCCTTTCTGCCATTCCTTTCTTTCCTCACTCCTTTCCTCCACACTCTCACCAACCATATTCCCCATATCCACATTTATGCTTTCAGTCTTGTCTCCTTCACTCTTGTCTTTAATCTTCTTCTTTTCTTCAATTTGACTTTACTTTAGCTGTTTTTCAAGTTTTGCTTGTGCTCTTTTGTCAGCCTTCAGCTTTTTAGCTTCTTCCTTTAGCCTTTTGGTCTCTTCCCTCTTGGCTATTGAGAATTTGGGATGTCCTTGCATCACACAGATGCTCTTTCCCTCTCTATAGATGATAGCCATATTCATTCTTTCCACTACATCCTTGGTCTCTTTGTGCTTTATGATGTTACCACCCAAAAATTTGTCTTCATCAGGCTTCGGAAGAGGAAAATCCACTTCTTTTAGTTGAGCAAAGCTTAGAGGGTTCTTTGTAGAGTCCTTGTTGAATCTAGTGGTTGGCTTGAGTACCATGGGCTTCAGGTTCCTGAAAGAAGTTTCTTCAACCTTATTCCTCCTTACTGGCTTGTGCTCCATTGTGATTGGCTCAACTTTTGTGCTATGTTTCACAGATAAGGATTTTGTAGTTGTAGAGCCAAACACTTGTTGCATCCTTTCATCAATTTTTCTCCTTTGCTCTTTCACCTTCATCTCAGCTGCTACTAGCTGGATTAGATCAATTCCATCAAGCTTTCCTTTGATTTGAAGTGTTGGAGAAGTAGTGATGGCTGGAACTAGCACTTTTGATATTTGTATATGTGTAGATGGATCCCCTTCCCCTTCCCTTTTATTCTCCCCCTTTTTGTTATCATCAAGGAGAGGGATCAAACCCTGTGCTTTAGCCAGTTACATTAGAAGACTAGTCTGAGACTGTTGATTGTGAAGAATGGTGACCACAGAGTTTTCAATAGATTGAACTCTTTCCTCCAATTTGGCCATCTTCTTTTCAGCATCTGACTCTCTTCTCAGTCTCAGTAATAGTTACTGCATGGTACCAAAGGGCATGATTGAATCCAGCTTCTCAGAATTGTAGGACTTCAAGTCAGTTATATCCTTCCTGAGTTCATCCACACTTAGATTTTATCTTAATTGTTGTAGCTTCATGAGATGTAGAGAATCTAGGTGGGCTTGAAGAATAGCCTTGGTACCAGCATTTGAAGTTTCCTGAATGGCCTTTTGGATAGACATGACTTGTTTGACTACGGATACATTGAAATGCCCTGGTGTAGACTCCTTTGTCAATGCCCATTCAGGTAATTCTGGAATAGAACTTGGGCCTTCATCTCCCCCTAAGTTCATGCTTCCATCAAAAGAATCAGAGTCATCATCATTAGAATTTACTTCAAATTCTTCAGATGGCTCGCCAGCTATAGAAGGCATCTTATTGACAGCAGCTTTATCCCTTTGTAGAGATTCTGAAGTATGTACTAGATTTAAAGTCTTTTCTGCCTCCTCATTGCCCTGAATAGCCAATAGTTGATAGGCTGACATAGGATGAGTAAAAGTGTCAGCATCCAAGAAAAAGTTATTAATTACAGCTTTGTAATGTTGCTGAAATTGTCTTTCCTTTTCAGCATCATCCACAATCATTGACTCACTAGCAATGGCTGGATCCACCCTTATACCTCTTGTACCTGCTTTTCTCTCAATTTCTCTCTTTTCTTGCATCAGGGGCTCCCCTTGGCTCACACTCCTCACACCCTCACCTTCACCTACTAAGGTGGTACTCCTCTCACTTTCTTTTGCCATGCTGGAAGAAATAGCATGCATATGTAGACTCTCAGGCTCTCCTTTTACCTGGGAGCAACCCAGCCTCTTACTCAAGTTTTCACTCCCTTCCCTCAATCCTAGAAGTGATTGTATAGTAACCATGTCTTCTACATTTGGAATTAATTCAGCTGTTTGTGTAGAGACTATCAACGGATAGGGAATATCCGTTGAAGTTGAAACTGATGGTATCAACAGATAATTGCTGTTAAGCTTATCCGTTGAAGAACAACCACTTGTCAACGGATGAGGAATATCCGTTGAAGAAGGAAAAGAAGTAGAAATTGAAAGTGACATAATTGCTGAATCTGTGTGGATTGATTTTAATTTAGGTGACACAGATTCTTCAACTAAATCTGAAAGAATTGGCTGATGATCCAACAAATCATCTAAAAGATGATGATCACCAGTATTTGAGTGGGGCTCCTCCCTGAGTTGTAAAGAGGGAGAATCAGGAATTGATGTGAATATCATGTCCACATCCAGAGATGGTGATGGAGAATTTGGTGATTGATGTGTCAATTTTGAGAGAATGGGGTTGTGACTCCATATTTGTTGGAGTCACATCAAGCTGAATTTGAGAAAGCATAGATACAGGTGGTTGTATCTGTGCAGTGTGTGCACCCTATGTGGAAACTAGGGTTTTGACCTTCTTTCTTCTTGTGAGGGCTTTTACAGGTGAGTGTGTGGCTTCAGTGTCCCTCCCTCTTTTGTTCAGTGTCCCTGGTTGGGGACTATTTTCAATAGCTGCACCCTTTTGGGAGGATGCAACTAGGGATGAGTTTGAATCCTTTTCAACCACCACAGTCTTTTGAGAAACTATGGCTTGGCTGGCTTGGGTACCACTCACATCTCCTACCTTATTCTGGAGGTTTTCTTGATGTTCACCCCTCCCCTCACCACTAACACCCTGTACACTCCCCTCAAGGTTCATGGTAGGTGTTACAACTGTTGTCTTTTGAGAGACAACAGAGGTGGCTTTCTTTGATTTGGGTTTTGAAACTTTAGGTTTGGTGGCCTTGGTAGGAATCTGTTGGGGCATTGACACAGATCCCATGGCCACACTTGAAGGCAAAGAAGTGATGGGGTTGGAAGAACTAAGAGTTGAAGAAGTATTTACCTCACTTACCTAAGGTGCATTCATGATTGGTAAGTATACCAATGGCACCTGACTGTTGATGTTAATTCTCAAAAGGTCTGCAAGGACCCTCTTCTCTTGTGCCCAGCATTTGAGTTTATTACTCTCATTAGTTATGACCAAACCTTCAGCAACATGGTTAGCCAATAACATAAAGAATCTAGCATAGTAGATGTTATGAGGTCTATTAGCCTTGTTACCTAACCTAGTACCCAATTCTAGCATAACATAATTGCTAAAATTAAAGTACCTATCAGAAACCAGCATATAGAGCATATTAACAAGAGATGAAGTTATTGCATCAAAATTACTAATTTTTCCAGAGAAAACCTTTATAAAGGCATCACTAAGAAAACTCCATTCTTTCCTAAGGCATTTTCTCTTAATACTGCCTAAACTAGTAGAATCAAGGGAATAGCCTATGGAATCTAACATGCTAGATACATCATTATCAGTGTGTGGTGTCATGACATTGTTTTCAGGTAATTTAAAACAGGACTGTATATCATCACAGTTAATGCAGTAATCCTTACCTTTGAGAGAGAAAGAGATGGTCATTTCAGTGGGGTTGAACTCTGTAGTTGTCCACATTTCCTCAACTACCTCACAGTAAATCATTGGGGCTTCCAGCATTGCATAGCTTAGTTTGTAGTTTTTGATGAAGTCCATCATCTTGTGATAATATGAGTGGGCTTCATTCTTTTCCACCAAAGCTATGAAATTGTTTTTCTCATAGACGAACCCAGATTGGGACATTATCTTTACTACTTGTGCCATTGTTGTGAGTAGAAGTTGCAGAGAAAGGTTGAGAGTTTTAGGAGAGAAAGAGAGTAAAAGCTTTTGAAAATTGCAAGAAATCGTAAAGTGAAAATAAGAATTCAAAGGGGCTTTTATACTTTCTCAAATTAAAACATAAAGAGAATGATTAAACAATATTTTTAAGTGAATTACAGCCGTTTGAGAATAAAAGAAAAACTGTATGTATTCTAAAAACTGCCTTTAATACATATAAATATGTATATATATATATGTATCAACGGTTAAGTAAATAGAATCAACGGTTGTGACTCACTCAAAACGACTGATGTGACACTTCAACAGATGAGGTAAAAAGTTATCCGTTGAAGATTAACATAGTTTTATCCGTTGAAGGATAAAATTACCAGAAATGTATTTATCTTTCAACGGATAATGGACATCCGTTGATAGAACAATTTTGGCTTTCAACGGATAGGGAATATCCATTGACAGAATAAACTTTACTTAAAGTCAACTTTGTTCTTGCAACAAATTCATTTCAGGCTACAAAACAAATTACAATTAGAACATGAATTTAGGAATAATTAAGCATACCTAGCTCACTTACTAATCTTGTGAATGTTGATTCATCAAGTGGCTTGGTAAATATGTTTGCAATCTGTTTTTCACTTGGAACAAAATAAAGTTCCACTGTACCATTCATCACATGTTCCCTTATGAAGTGGTACTTGATGTCAATGTGCTTGGTTCTTGAATGATGCACTGGATTTTCAGTAATGGCAATGGCACTTGTGTTGTCACAGAATATTGGAATTTTGTCAACATTTAGCCCATAGTCAAATAGTTGATTCCTCATCCATAATATCTGTGCACAGCAACTACCAGCAGCAATGTACTCAGCTTCAGCTGTTGATGTAGAAACAGAATTTTACTTCTTACTGAACCATGACACAAGCTTATTCCCTAGAAATTGACAGGTGCCAGTTGTACTTTTCCTGTCTATTTTGCAACCTGCATAATCTGCATCTGAGTAGCCAATTAGATCAAAACCAGACTCTTTAGGGTACCAAATTCCTAGATTTGGAGTCCCTTGGAGATATCTTAAAATTCTTTTAATAGCAACTAAGTGAGATTATTTAGGATCAGCTTGAAATCTAGCACAAAGACATGTAGAAAACATTATATCAGGTCTACTGGCAGTTAAATATATAAGTGAACCAACCATGCCTCTATAGCTTGTAATGTCCATAGACTTTTCAGCCTTGTTTAATTCTAGCTTAGTGGCAGTGGCCATGGGAGTTTTTGCAGATGAACATTCCATTAAGTCAAACTTCTTTAAAAGATCATTATTATATTTAGTTTGACTAATGAAAATTCCACCACTAACTTGTTTAACTTGTAAACCAAGAAAATAAGTTAGCTCTCCCATCATGCTCATTTCATATTTACTTCGCATTAACATAGCAAACTTTTTACAAAATTTATCATCTGTAGAACCAAATATAATATCATCTACATAAATTTGAACAAGTATTGTAGAGCCATTAACATTTCTAAATAAAAGAGTTTTGTCAACAGTACCTCTTGTGAAGTAATTATCTAGGAGAAATTTTGACAAAGTCTCATACCAGGCTCTAGGTGCTTGTTGTAGTCCATAGAGTGCTTTCAACAGATAATACACATGGTCAGGAAAATTTGGATCTTCAAACCCTGGAGGTTGGCTCACATAAACTTCTTCCTCCAATTCTCCATTCAGAAATGCACTCTTAACATCCATTTGATAGACTTTGAAATTGGCATGGGCTGCATAGGCTAGAAAGGTTCTGATGACTTCAAGTCTTGCAACAGGAGCAAATGTATCATCAAAATCTATTCCCTCTTGTTGAGAGTAGCCCTTGGCAACCAATCTAGCTTTATTCCTTATGACAATGCCATTTTCATCCATCTTGTTTCTGAATACCCATTTTGTGTCAATAGAACTTTTGTTCTTTGGCTTGGGTACCAACTTCCATACTTTATTCCTCTCAAATTGGTTTAGCTCCTCTTGCATTGCTAAAATTCAATCTGGATCCAATAGAGCTTCTTCCACTCTCTCAGGTTCCTCCTGTGATAAAATACTGATGTATAGACATTCATCTTGAGTAGCCCTTCTAGTTTGCACCTTAGATGTTGCATCACCAATGATTAGTTCAAAAGGATAATTCTTGGTCCATTTCCTTTGAGGTGGTAGATTAGCTCTAGATGAGGCTGCCTCAGTATTATCATGATGTGAGATAGAGTGTTGATTGGTTGAAACTCCCCCTGTGTTATTGGTCCTTTATGAGGAACTGGGAGTTCTATCAACTGATGATGTAAATTGAGTATCCGTTGATGAACTATAATCAACGGATGCTCCATTATATACTTCAACGGATGATGCACTTTGTCTTTCAACGGATGCTGCATTACTTCTGTCAACGGATGCTGAATTATGACTTTCAACTAAGCAGCATTTTGTGCATTATCCAAAGGCAGATTTTGAATCCTTTTTAAAGTGTCTTCTCCATCATTCTCATCTTCACTATCATCACAATATATCTCAATGTTGTCAAATTTGAGTCCTTCATGATGTCTCTCATTTGTTAGTCCATCAATCTTTTTATCATCAAACACAACATGCACAGATTCCATAACAATGTTGGTTCTTAGATTGTAGACCCTATATGATTTTCCAGCAGAATAACCAACAAATATCCCTTCATCAGCCTTTGTAACAAACTTGCCTTTGTGATCAGGTTGGTTCCTTAGAATGTAGCATTTACAACCAAAGACATGAAGGAAGTTTAAGGTTGGTTTTCTTCTCTTGAACAATTGATAGGGAGTCATGCCTTTTGCCTGATTGATCAGAGAAATATTCTGAGTGTAACATGCACAGTTAACAGCCTCAGCCCCAAAATATGTTGGGAGTTTTGACTCTTCAAGCATTGTTCTTGCAGCTTCAATTAGTGATCTGTTCTTCCTTTCCACCACACCATTTTCTTGTGGAGTCCTTGGAGCTGAGAACTCATGCATGATCCCATTTTCTTCACAGAACAACCTCATGGTAGAATTTCTGAACTCAGTTCCATTATCACTCCTGATATTCCTTACTTTGAAATATGGATGGTTGTTGACTTGCTTGATATGCTTGATAATGATTTCACTAGCTTCATCCTTTGATCCAAGAAAATAGGTCCATGAAAACTTTGAGAAATCATCTACAATCACTAGGCAATATCTTTTTTCTTGAAATTGACAATATATTGACTGGTCCAAAAAGATCCACATGTAGCAGTTGTATTGGTTCATCAATTGCTGATTCAAGCTTCTTACTGAATGATACTCTCTTTTGCTTTCCTTTCTGACAAGCATCACACAGTCCATCCCTTGAGAATTCCACTAGAGGCATTCCTCTAACTAAGTCCTTTTTGACTAGATCATTCATTGTCTTGAAATTCAAATATACAGCTTCTTGTGCCATAGCCAACTTTCATCTTGACTTGCTTTGCTGAAAAGACAAGTGATTGATTCTGCATCTGTAGAGTTGAAGTCAGCCAAGTACACATTCCCTTTTCTAACTCCAGTTAGAACCACTTTGTTGTCCTTTTTACTGGTGACAACACAGGCTTCAGAATTGAAGGAAACAGTATTCCCTCTGTCACATAGTTGACTGATGCTCAATAGATTGTGTTTGAGACCACCAACTAATGCAACTTCATCAATGATGACATTTTCCTTTGAAATCAAGCCATATCCCATAGTGAACCCTTTATTGTCATCTCCAAAGGTTATGCTAGGGCCAGCTCTCTCCTTGAACTCTGTGAGCAGGGTGAAATCTCCTGTCATGTGTCTTGAACAGCCACTGTCCAAGTACCATAGATTCCTTCCTTTTCCCTGCATACAACAAAATCAAATCAAGTTGATTTTGGTACCCAAGTTTCCTTGGGTCCAGCCTTGTTAGTCTTTTTCCTAGACTTCACACTTCCTGCACCTTTTGACTTAGGTAACTTTGAGTCAACCTTGATCTCAGATGTAGTTGGTTGAAGTGTAGGGTTAGTCACAGAATCATTTAGCACATTTGGTTGAATTTGATAAGGCATAGATTGTGCAAACATATTATTCCAATGCACACAACTTTTTCTAGGAGCACACTTATCAGGTGTGTAGTTATTGTGTTTGTTAATCCCTACCTTCCCATTTCTACTAGATTTTCTTTTAGTTTTCTTTTTATCCTCAACCAACTTAAGCCTATTTTTCAACTGATTTAAAGTCATGTGTCCTATATTCACCTTACTGGCATCTTTGGATGTGCTAGCTTCTTCTTTGACAAAGTTCTTGGAAGTTGAACCAAACTTCTTACTGAGATTTTTCAAATTATTCCTTTTAGAATCATTTTCCTATTTCAATTGATGAGCCTTCAACGGATGCTCATTTTCTTCCTTCAACGGATGACTTTCATCATCCGTTGATTCCACATCCGTTGACAGTCCATCAATTAATTCTATTTCCTTTTTGTTTTTCTTCCAGGCATTCTCACAGAGTGATTCAATTCCTTGAACCTTGACAATTTGAGCACTAACATCCCTAGATGTTTTACAGGCCTTGATTACCTCTTGCTCACGTTCTAGTTGCCTAGAAAGAACTTCTACTTTCTTAACAGACTCTTCTAGTTCACTCTCAATAGATAAGCATTTGATTTTAATCTTTTCAAGCTCAATTACCTTACCCTCTAACACAACATTTATATCACTTAAAAATAAATTATTCTCTTTAATTCTTGTGTTCTCTTTAGCCAGTGATTTAAGGGAAACACGTAAATGATATAATTCATTGGACATATCATTTATAGCTTCATTGTATTCATTTTTAGAAAGCTGAGAGAGGTCAGTAGTGATTACCTGGTTGCTTGATGAACTAGTTTCATTTTCATCAGAATTAACCATCAGGGCTAAGTTGACATACTCCATATCATCATCTTCATTGGCTCCATCAGCTGCCCAGTCATTTTTCTGAGTCAGAAAATCTCTTTCCTTTTGTTTGAGCAATTCGAAATATTTCTTTTTATAATCCACTTGCTCAAATTTCTTCTTTTCAGAAGTTGGATTTCTGCACTCACTTGCAAAGTGTCCACTTGTGCCACAGTGATAACACTTGAACTTAGATTTGTCCACCATGTTCTTATTTTGCTTAGTGGCTCTAGTGTTTTTCTTGAATTTCATCTTTGCAAACCTTCTGGACAGAAAAGCCAGATGTTCATCAACATCATCAGTGTCATCTTGACTGGAATTGTTTTCAACCTCAGCTGCTTGCTCCTTTCCCTTGCTTGATTCTGATTTGCTTGTGCCAATTTTGAGACTTGGCATTGTCTTTTCTTCATTCCTGGCTTCAGTTCTCTCATTTTCAGCTACAAGTGCAACTGATCCACCTTTTCTCTTTCCCTTCTCCAATAGCTCATCTTGCTCCATCTCAAGTTCATAGGTCTTCAAAATTCCATATAATCTTTCAAGTGTGAAGTCCTTATAATCTTGAGAATTTCTTAGTGAAACAGTCATAGGCTTCCATTCCTTTGGTAGAGACCTCAGAAATTTTAGGTTGGAATCCTTGACTTGGTACACTCTTCCATACAGCTTCAATCCATTCAACAGTTTCTGAAATCTCTTGAAGGTATCATTCAATGATTCTCCTTCTTCAGAATGAAAATATTCATATTATTGAATGAGAAGCTGCATTTTGTTTTCTCTAACTTGTTCAGTACCTTCACAGATAAGTTGCAAAGTATCCCAAATTTCCTTAGCAGTTTGGCTGTTAATCACATTATCAAACATATCTTTGTCTAGGCCATTAAATAGAATGTTCATGGCCTTCTTGTCCTTGTGAACCTCTTCAATATCTTCATCAGTCCATTCTGCTTTTGGCTTGGGAATAGACTGTCCAACAGCAACTGTGGCAGTGGCAGCTGTGGCCACTTTGTGAGGGATGTGAGGACCATTCTCAATGCAGTTGATGTAGCTTTCATCTTGAGAGAGAAGATGTAGATGCATCTTCACTTTCCAGTGATGATAATTATCTCTTTCCAGGATTGGAATCTTCACTCCAATATCCTTCTTACTCATGTTGTTAGTAGAATAGATCTTTAAACTCTTTGTATGTCAAGAGCTTGCTCTGATACCAATTGTTACTCTCAAAGAACTAACAATGAGATTTACAGAAGGGGGTTGAATGTAAATCTCAAAACTTTTTCAAGTTTTGAGCAGTTTCAAAAGCTAAGTGTATGATGAACAGTTGTGTGTGAATTGCTTTGAGCAGGTGTAGACAGATGTATATTCAAGACACAAATGTAAAGAACACAAAGTCTTTAAAAACTTTTCTGGTGGATTTGTTGTTCCACCAGAGATGTGTATTTCAGAAAATCTGTGATAAAAAGAATTGATCACGGCTGCTTCCTAGTACAAACTATATGATTTTCTCTCTATATTTTTCTAAACAGCTCTGGAAAATTCACACCTAATTACTAGCTGCAACTTGGTTTATATATCACCAAGTTTACAAGTGAAGACAAAGATAAAATACAATTATAAAATAGTTCTTCACATGTTTCTTTTTCATTTCTCTATCCAATGCAATCTAAGATAATATGTGAATCTTTGAATACTTCCTTGTTTGCACCCGAATGGAAATGCTGCTTTTTCTTAATTCCTCCAAGAGGCTGCCACATTCCAATTGTCTCTGTCAACCCATGTGCCTCTGTCAGCTTATGAATTGTCACTATCAACTGCTATTGAACTGAGCATTCGTTGAAGCTTTCATCCGTTGATGGCTTTATCCGTTGATACTTTAGCAGTTGAAGCTTTATCTGTTGATGCACTCATCCGTTGATGGATGTTATCCGTTGAAGCTTTAGAGACATCCGTTGAAGCTTTGTTTCTCATCCGTTGAAGGCCTTTAATTTATCAGTTGATACTACTTCATTTATACAAAATTACAAGGCATGAAATATTTACAGTTAGCCCTCCTATTTGCATATCCACTAGTAGTCAACATGACTTATAATTTCCCACAACTTCTAAGAATTATAACTTAAATGTAGAGACTGAAATGTGCTACAATACTAAACTTATTTCTAAGTAATGCTACTCCATCAACGGATAGCCAAGATGGTCTTATCCGTTGAGGCTACAAACACTAGATTTATACTTAAGTGTTTTGTTTAACTTATCGTCAAACTAATACAAATATTTCTAACATGTTCCATTTTTTACATGTTAGGTATAATAAAGTGACATATATATATTATACTTAACAGGTGCAGAGCGTTGGAGATGCTCTTACATTTCACGTTTTGATTTGTTGTGTTTTTTGATGAACAAAAAAGCAATTTTCATTAACTTGAACATAATACAGTCGGGACAAATCCCCAACTACCGATACAACTAGGTTGGAAAATAATAATATAATAAAAATAATTAAATTATTTGTTTCCTGGTCGTTTAACACACTGATTTAAGAACTCTTGAAACTAAAAACGAAATCAAAGACATTTCAAACGATCCAAACTGCACCAACATCCCAGAAAGCAGCCTCACAATTGAACATATCACGTAAAAAATTTTGTTAGCTCATTGTTCAGA
Source organism: Apium graveolens (assembly GCF_009905375.1). Lineage (NCBI taxonomy): Eukaryota > Viridiplantae > Streptophyta > Magnoliopsida > Apiales > Apiaceae > Apium > Apium graveolens. The sequence goes on along the minus strand of NC_133648.1, from coordinate 238,398,023 downwards.
AACACCAATCGCATAAACTGAGATTGGAGAAGCGACACTTCAGCTATCTACATGCCGAATACCAGCTATAGACATGGCGAAGACACTCCAGCTATCTACATGTCGAATACCAGCTATAGACATGGCAAATGCAACCCAACTATCTATATGCCGGATCAGCTATAGACATGCCGAAAGTGTAATCACTCGAAAGATAAATAATTTTTTATTATGAAAGGTGAACTTTTGTAATAATCACCACCATCCCAGATTCGATGAATGCTTTCTATATCACCAAAAATATCAATAAAATCATTTTTAACAAATCTAACTTCAAATAAACTCAACCATAATTGAATAAAACATAACAAACATATTTTGAGAGACAAAATGCATATTCCAATACGAGAGACACAAAGATTAGATTTTGTTAAAAGAAAATTAATGAAAATAATAAAAATTAAAGGAGTCGGGACTTTCTACCGAAAAAGTCAGTCCATCAGCACGAGAACGGACAAACCCTGACCAGCCTAGTATTGGAGAAAAGGGGGACGCTATTGATTTGTTGTTTTAATGAACCGTCATCACACTGAACATCCTGGAGGAGTTGAAACTCAAAACTCTAAACACAAGAGAGCTGACCGAGTGTCTTAATAAAAAAACCCCTACAGAACTTCTTTGTCTTACTTCAATGGCGACAAACAACAACATCAAGAAAGCGAGGAAGAGAAAGATGGGTGATATTGAAATTCATGATTCTCCTTATTTCAAGATCCGTGCTCTTGTTTCTCTTCTTCGTCCCCGTTTTCTTCAGGTCCATCTCTCTCTCGCTATTGATTCTTGTATAAATCTCTCTCACGTGCAACTCTCTCTCTCTCTCTATTATTGTATAAATCTCTCTCGTGCGACTCTCTCTCTTCTCTCTCTCTCTCTCTCCCTCTCTATTTATGTATATTACCACTAAAGAACCTGCCTTTGCTATCATGGTGTTTAGTTCTTGAACAATTTTTGTGCTAATTTTTCTTCATTTTTTACTTCTTGAACGATTTCAAGAAAATATCTCCAGGGTTCTTGATACTATTACTATATTCAGTTTGTGAGGGTATGTGATTGTGTAGTAGGCGTTATTTCATTTCTTTAATTCTTTTTAATATTGTGTATTATATGTATGATCACAGAAGTTCCATTATATCGAATGTTTACAAAGAATTAGATACATTTGTGTGTATGTGTGTGGTAGCCTGGTAGGTGTAATTGCAATTATTTGCTTCTTTTAATGTTATGTATGTGCAGGAATAGGAAGAAGTTTTTTTTTTCTTTTTTTGCCTAAGCAGAAGAAGTAATTCTTTTATATTCTATTTATGTAAAGGAATATTAATTTCGAGAGTTTAATGGTCTTACATGTTCATTTATGAAAAGCGAATTTTTATTTAAGTACAAATTCTTGCTTCCGTATCATAAAGTTGACAAGGGAATGCAAGAAAATATCGATCTGTGAATTGTAATGGTTTTAGAATTCTTCAATGGTTTGTTTGTGAACTTGGATTTCATTTGAAATTCTAAATTTGATCAAATGACATATTTGGATTTTAAATCCAAGACATTCAGACACTAATATGGATTGATTATTGTAATCAGATCAGACTATTATTATTGATATTGAAAACAGTTGTGTTTTAATTCTCTAGCGTGAAAACTGTTCCCAGGGAGTTATCCCAAAACCCTAGTTTTGAACCGTAGCCCCGTCATGCTCCCACTATAATGCCTTGTTCCAGGTAGAGGTGGTCAAACGAACGGGCCGTGCGTGCCGGGCCGAATTATCATCGGGCCGATTTGGTCACCTCCCAACTCGTGAACGGCACGTGAAGGTAAACGGGGCGTGCCGGGTTCGGGCCGGTTCGAAAAATATAAGTTTGTGTACAGCTCGCCGGGTTATACGGGCTGGCGAGTTATGTTGAATTATTACTTTTTTAATTACAGATTCAGAGTTTGGCGTGTTGGAGCAGGCGTGTCGGGCGTACGTGCCGAGCTGGGGCGAGCTGGATTGTCACCTGGCGAGTTAGACGGGCCGAATTGTGTGGATAGCAACTTGTATACCACTGCCACAATATTATTTATCATATTTAATGTGTTTTTCCATTTGTTTTGTATGTTGGCCACCTGGTTTGGCATAGCTTAAAAATTAACTATGCTATTTGTTAATTTATTTTTTCTAAATTGGAAGTGAATGAAATAACTGATTATTTAATAATAATCATTTTAAGATTAAATATATTAAAATGAAAAGAAAAACAATTTAAAGTTATTTCTAATAAAATATATAAATTATTGACATTTTACAATATTTTAAATAAAAGCAACTTTCTAACAAAGAAAAAGAAATGAGATATTAACTACAAAACAAATGTTTTTAGTGCAACAGAGTAGTAGTGTGCAGACTTTGTTTATTCTAATGGCAGTGAAACAAACTGAATGTGCCGCGGGTAGGCATTTCCAGGCGAGTTAGGCGGGTTGGCGGGCCGAGCCGGGTTGCCGTGCCGAGGCGGATCCGTGCTGTGCCGATTTGACGATCCGTGCCGTGCCGATTCTCGAATCATGATTACTAGACCCGTGAACGCCCCGTTATTTTTTACGGTCCGTGCCGAGTTTGATTCGGCCCGATACGAGTCGATTTTATACGAGTATAAAGGCGAGCCGGGGCGAGTCGGGCCGAGCCTAACTGCCCGTTTGGCCACCTCTAGTTCCAGGACATGTATGAACTTCACAATTTACATATGTGTTTCATGCAGCTTCATATTATGTGATAGTGCTCCACACAAATCAGAATTATTCTTCAATTACTAACGGAGGTTCACATGTCAAGGCTTCATTTCTGAATTTAAAGCAAATAAGGCACATGTGACCTCTGTAGTTTATGTGTTATCTGCATATTGCATTGTTCCTCATGGCTATATATCCGGATACCAAATATTAGAAGTTGCTAGAAGTATATTCAAGTGATGGTTTGTTGCTTGATATATCTTTTATATGATACAGAATAAATTTCCCATCCGGGTTCACTGCTGCTTCTCAAGACTTAGCTGTTGCAAATTCTGCCGACTATAAGTGCAAATCTTTTTTAATGGTGCAGGTTCTCAGAACACCCGACTTTGAGAAGTGCAAAGCAGCTACAGAAATTGAACAAGGTGAGCAATTCCTTGGATATTTTATTTATATAGCTAACTGAAAATATTGGGCAATTTTAAAGTGTTATTCTTGTGCTTATCATATCTTTCACACATAGACACATCGCCTGCATATTGTGATTCTTAATATTAATGTATTTCAGATGTACTGTAGGTTAAGATCCTCTTGTTCCTACTTCCATTGTATCTTTCAGTCATATTCTATCTTGCTCTTGTAATTGTGACAGGAACCTTAATGTTGGCTGGACGTGCATATTGATGCATGCTTGGTGTAATTTTTTATGCTCTTGTTTCTAGTTTACAATTCTTACTTACATGGTTATTGCATATGGAACTCAGGGATGAAGCTTGTGATGGAATACTACAGACAGATGCTTAGTGAGGGAAACGAAAGAGGCAAAATTGAGAAGTCACCACGCCAATCTGCATCAGCTGAACAGAACCAGGGAAGACAAAAAGTTAAACATCAAGCTGAACAGGTCACCAAGGGAACAGTTGATAGTAAGCTTTCACCTCCTCCTATCAGCTTGGAAACAGTTGATAAGAAGCTTTCACCTCTTATCAGCTCGGAAACAGTTGATAAGAAGCTTTCACCTCCTCCTATCAGCTCGGAAACAGTTGTTAAGAAGCTTTCACCTCCTCCTAACAGCTTGCAAACAGTTGATAAGAAGCTTTCACCTCTTATCAGCTCGGAAACAGTTGATAAGAAGTTTTCACTTCCTATCAGCCCAGAGAGGACACTTGAGAGTGGCGGCAGGCTATATGGTTCTTATATTTTGGGTAGTTCATTTGCTGGATGGAACTTTATCACATTTGGAAACAGAATACCACCTCAGTACTATGGAGTAACAAAGGAGACACATCGCAGTAACAGGCGCAAACCGGAATCCTGAATTTGTTGAAAACCTGAAAATTCGAATACAGGAGAACCAGTTTGGTGTGAAATTTGCACACATAATCGTCATTGTTTATGTACTGAAAGTGTTGAAAGTGTCACTGCTTGCCTAATTTTGTCTAAAAGATATTAATACACCTGCTAGAATCTTATATCTGTTCTATCAAAGGAGCAGATAAGTTTTGGTCAACAAAGAGTCCCAGACCTTTGTCAATGATGGCGAAAGAAAACGAAAAGGAGGCCAAGCGAATACTTCTTTTTCTGATGTTGGGTTTTTTTGGTCTTTGAAGTATGCTATTGCACAATATATCTGTTGTGCAGTCAGTGGCGTAGAGCCTAAACCTTGTTCTTACCACTAATTGTTTGTTTGTTGTTCATTGGCCAAGCTTTCACCAAGTATTCTGTTGTTTGCTTGTCCTCAACTACTTGCTTCATGAACATAGGCTTGTGTTCAACTCCTTACTAAACACAAGCTTTTGTCTGGTCTTTTTCATTTTGGATATATATGGTATATGCTACATGAACTAGTCACTACTCACTAGTTACAGCGTTGGCAGATCAGTGGTAAGCTAGTAAGCAGGGACGCGGGTGTGGGACTGCGAGTGTGTAGTGCGGAGATACGAAAGACAAATAAAGGATATTGGTGCGGGGAACACCAGAAAAATACAATTAAACTATTTTAGTTTACGCGAAAATAAATACGATAATCAATACTTTGTAGTAACTAATAGATATGAATATTTAATTTTGTAAAAGTAGTTTGCTTAAATAAATTTTGACTACAATTCTTAAAAATAAAATTTCATATTAATATAGTGAAAGAATCCTTGTGTCTAATAAGGGGTATGTAAATCCGACACGAGAATTTGGTATGCAACCCAAGTTTGATGCTTCTTAGGTGGTAAGGATGTTAATTTTTTCAGGGCAGCACTTTTTGCTCCATACTCGCAATTTCTGACTGTACTGGTGCCACTGTGTAAAATGGTTTTGTTGCAAACAGTCATGAATCCAACTCCAAACTGATTGCAGAATTTGCATGCAAGTATAATTGGTTTGATTGCAAACATTCCAAAGTTCCAACTTTTCTGGTTGATTCCGGAACTCACTTTATAAGTTGTAGACTGAAATTATTGTTACCTTGTCCCGCAAAACAGAGGATGAGTAAATATGTTGCGAGCGAAGACTTCAATATTACATAGGCAGCAAAATATGATAACCCCGTGATCATTCTCAAGTACGAGAATAAAATTCTACAAACAGAACATCTACAAATAAATTTAGAGATGCACCATATTATAAATGCACAATTTATCATCAATGATCTACAGGGGCCACGTGGACATTTGAGCAGGCACCGCATGAGGGCACAATCATTCCATTTTTTTTATTTGCAGCCGCTAGAGCAATTTGAAAATGGGGCACAAGTTGTAAAACCAAATTGCATAATAAAAAATTGTCGATCAAATAACACTTATATTTTTCTCATACTAATTTTCCTAAACAATATATTATTGCATATTTATTAGTATTATAACCTAAATCTCTCTCACTAAAACAGAGTACTAAATAATCATTAAGCAACTTACCCAATACTATTTACAAACAATGCTCTTTTGCTAAATCGCCTTTCTGTACTTGCCGTTTCCACGATAAGGGTTAATTTAACAACAAATAAATATAACACTAGTCAGGGATGAGCGTGATTCGCTTTGGTACGGTTTCGACCGAAAATCAAATCATAACCAAAATTATTTGATTTTTAAAATTAAGAACCAAAACCAAACAGAATATTGTTGGTGCGGTTTCGGTTTTTAATTACGGTTTCGGTTTGAAATGATGTGGTTTCAATTTTAAAACCAAATTAAATTTTAATTTAACACTTTTGATCACAAGTTTTTATATAAATAAATTAAAATAAGGGTACAATTTAGGCCCTGTAAATTTCAGGCTAAAAAACTTAGACATCTAAACTGCCGGCTCACATTACATGAATGCAACCTGCTTAAAATTAGATGATTAAACAATTCATCAAGGTACACATTAAACTCAGAGGGCTGCTTAGACATCTAAACTGTAGGCTGTTGTTGCATGTTAGAGGGATGTCAGAGGGCTGTGTACAATTTAAACTCGGGCCAGGTATAGAAAATGTTAAGACAGATCAATATTCTAATTCTTATATATAAATATACAGTCTTACTCTAATACAAATATGATTAGTACAGATTTCAGTTTACTAATTCGGGTAAATTTAAATATTGATTTGTTGTCAAAATATAGCAAATATGCTATGCAAATCGATTAGTGGGAGATGAATAAAAATACGGTGACATTATTTTTTTAAAAAAGTTAACCAACTAAGGGGAAAAGTAAAATTAAAAACGAAGGGGAAAATGATTAAACATGTGGGTCTCATTGGTTTGTAGTTTGTATTCTAATATTGGTTTGTATTTGAGCACTTGTCTATAAATAAATATATATAATTTAAAATATATACAATTAATTTCATTTGGTTCTGTTCGGTTTGTATACAGTTTTAAAAAATTTGAAATCAAACCGTAACCATATTATTGATTCGGTTTTTATTCGGTTTGGTTATTAATTGATTCGGTTTTTAATGATGTGGTTTCGTCGGTTTTTTGCGGTTACGGTTTCGATTTCAGTTTTTGGTTCGATTTTGCTCATCCCTAATACTAGTTGTGAGTTCTTATTTCAAAGAGGGTGAGTTCTTCACTCCTGACTCTAAAAATAGAGTTTATATTTCTTATTTTAGTTATTTTTTTTATTAGAAAAAAAAATGGGGGGACAATTGTTTGCAGCACACGCAACTAAATATCTGTAATTTTCTACGAAACTTCAAACTTAACTACGTGATAATTTTCATTTTTCCGAAGCTTATATAATGTAGTAAAATCTTTACTAAATTTTATTGATGTTTAGTAAAAATATTAAATAACACGATTGTACCTTTTTAAGAAATATATGCGCATGAATCAACCAATTACTCTATACTTGATAATGGTCGCTAGCTAATAAGATTTAACCGCAAATATATAATAACTACTATATTAACAAATGTTAGTCCTTCGAGAGGTATAAATGAAAAGAACAAAACTTAATTGCCAAATTTAAGAAACAGGTTAAGTTAGTATATTGAGAAAATATGACAAAAATAGCCAATTTTTGAAAAAATGTAATCAAAATAGCTATTTTGAAAAAAACGGCCAATTTTATCGGATTGAATACTGCACTATCAGTTAGGTATCTCAATTTGTATAAGATAATCTACTGATAGTTTGGTATTTCATATATGTGATACTCTAGTGTTAGTTGGATATCTAATGTAAAGTGTTGGGTATCCCATCAGTTAAATTTGAAAGAGTAAAATGCACTTAGTGTACTTACATTATAGCTGTTAGATCACTTGAGATACTAACATTCAAAAAATAGCACTTGCTGTACTGATTTTACTATTTACTTACATAATACGTGATTCCGTCAAATATTCTTAACTCCGTCTATTTTCGCGAGAGTAAATTAGTCTTTATATTTTCTAAACACACAATGAAATGAATAAGAGACCTGTCAGGGATAGTAGAAGAAAAATGGTGGCTACCATAACAACATTCCTCACACTCACACACACATTCATCTCTCCCTCCTCTCCTCTCCTCTCTCCCCCAATCTCTTTCACTCAATCTCTCTCATCTTTCTCTCTCCTCTCTCTATGTCTATCCTGTATTCATACATTTCATATACATATTGATGATACACAGATCATAGAGAGAGATGGATTCACAACCTTCCCAATCATCGGGAAGGGAAGGTTCTCAGTCGACCAAATCAAAAACTCCCCAAGAAATTCATCCTCATCATTCTCTCAAAAGCTCAGTTCATCCAACTCGCTATCGAAAACGCTCTCCGATACGCAAAGCCTCTCGATTATCCTCATCAATTCTCAATCTAACTCTGATGCCACGTGGACAAGCTGGTGGTATCCTTCCTCTGTCGAATTTGCATCGATTAATGTTTCGAAAGTTGGCCCGGAGATTAGTAAATCGCAGTTCGAGGCGTATTTGTTGTCGGTTTTCGAGCAGTTTAATCGATTTAATGTCATTCAATAAAATAGAATTAGATAAAATAGTGTTGAATTTGATAATTAGGTAGGGGTCAAGGTGAGGCATTGGTTGTGTGTTTACGAGAAGTGCTTGCATTGTATTTTCAGGAGTGTAAGAGTTATAGTGTTGATTGTGAGTTATAGTGTGAATTTCAGTAAGAGTTATATCGAGATTGATATAAAGATTCTAGGTTGATTAGATTGTTATATTTTTTTTATTGTGGATTGAGTGTTATTAAAGACAAAATGAAAAGCCAATTGCAAACAAAGAAGAAAGGAAAAGAGAGAATGCAGAGACTATTTTGCACAGAAAGAAATGCTACTTTTTGATTCGATTTTGGAATGATACTGACTTGTCCTTTTTATGCCATCCACTACTAACAACTTGATGATTAAAAGACTACACTACCCTTCTACTTATGCTAGCTGTCACCTTGACATAAGTGAAATGAAATATCAGTAAATAACATGAATTGAAATGACGAGTGCTGCATCTTCATTACTCCCCCTCAAGATGAGAGGTCACTCCAAGCTTGTTGAGCAGACTATAGTGTTGTTTCACAGACAATGGCTTGGTGAGGAAGTCCGCTGCTTGTGCATAGCTGGGAACATGCTGAGTTACAATTTCTCCTGCAGTGATCTTGTCGCGAATGTAGTGGCAGTCAATCTCGATGTGCTTAGTCCTCTCATGAAGCACGGGATTGGCTGCAATGGAAAGTGCAGCTTTGTTATCACAGTTCAGCAGCGTAGGAGGTAACTTATGAATGCCCAGATCCTTGAGTAGTGCCACCAACCAAGTGATCTCACATGCCGTTAATGCCATGGCACGATACTCTGATTCAGCAGTTGACCTGGCTACAAGAGATTGCTTTTTCGTCTTCCATGATATAGGAGAACTGCCCAGTAATACACAGAAACCACTAGTAGACTTCCTGGTGATAGGACAACTCGCCCAATCGCTATCACAGTAAGCAGTGAGTTGTGCTGCAGATGTAGAAGCCAACAATATTCCTTGCCCAACACTACCAGCTAAATACCTGAGTAAACGTTTTCCTGCCCGCATATGAATAGTAGTAGGTTGCTGCATGAATTGAGTTAGGATGTGAACCGAGAAAGTAATGTCAGGATGAGTTATCGTCAAGTAGATCAGCTTTCCAACTAGACGCTGATAAGGTGTGGGATCAGCTAGCAAGTCACCTTTTTGAGGAGTCAGCTTCAGGTGAACATCCATTGGAAGCTTCAGAGGTGTAATCTTACTCATGCCATGTTCCTTGAGTAAATCAGTCGTGTATTTTCGCTGAGAAACAAAAAATCCTGAGCTTGATCTATCGATTTTAAGGCCCAAAAAATAACGAGGTGCTCCCATGTCCCTCATGTGAAAGTGTTGAGAAAGAACACGCCTCAACTCTGTCATATCATTGTCCGAATCACCTGAAATAAGGATGTCATCTACATATACCAGAATCACTGTGATATTGCTGCCCTTGGTGAATGAAAACAAGCTGTAATCAGCTTTAGATTGCACGTAATTCATCTGCTTCATGGTGTGTGACAGCTTAGCAAACCATTGGCGAGATGCCTGCCATAGACCATATAAAGCTTTCTTCAAACGACAAACTTTGTGAGTATTGGCAGTCATTGGTGTTGCCATGTTCAAAGATGGAATTCTGCTGCCCATGCCTTCATAACCAGGTGGCATCTTCATGTACACTACCTCATCCAAGTCTCCATTTAAGAAAGCATTGCTGACATCCATTTGACAAACAACCCAGTTCTGCATAGCTGCAACTGCTAGAAGAGCTCGTACAGTGGACAGCTTCGCTACAGGCGCAAATGTTTCAGTAAAATCAATGCCATGGACCTGTTTGTTACCCAGGATGACTAGCCTGGATTTGTACCTTTCAATTGAACCATCCGGATTATACTTAGTCCTGTAAACCCATTTCGATCCAATGGCATGTTTGTCCTCTGACAAATCCACGATATCCCAAGTGTTGTTTGTCTCAAGTGCCTCTAACTCTGCGTTCATAGCATCGATCCAACATTGTTTCTTAACAGCCTCTTTGTAGGTTACGGGATCCACAACTTTATCCAATGCGGACAAAAAATAACAAAACTGTGATTGTACCTCTTGAGTTGTCACTACATTGGCATTAGCATTGGTTACATAGTCAGACATCCATGCAGGATGCGTCACTTGACGTGTGGATCGTCTCAAAACAGGCTCTTCACTATTTTGTGCATCACCCTCATGTTCATCTCCAACATCATGCTCTGCATCTTCGTTTTGGACCTCTTCACAGAATATGTCATCATCCTGTATAGGTATAGAGTTGTCCAGCTGCACAGGCTCTGGCACTGGCTCCATGTACGCATTTTTAAACTTGTTATTGAAGGGAAACACTTTCTCATTAAACTTCACATCTCTAGAAACAAACATTTCATTTGTAATCAAATTGAGTAATCTGAATCCCTTTTTTAATGGAGGATATCCCAAGAAGACACATGGAATGCCTCGTGGTTGAAACTTATCGCCCTTTGTTGCCGGATTTGCAGAGAAAGCAAGGCAGCCAAACACCTTTATTTCTTCATAGTCAACTGGAGACTCAAGCAAAACTTCATAAGGAATTTTATTCTGCAGGGCTGTTGTGGGAATTCTATTGATTATGTAAACTGTTGTAAGGACACACTCTCCCCAGTAGGCAATGGGCAGTCCAGACTGAAATTTCAGCGCCCGTGCCACCTCCAAAATCTGCCTGTGCGTACGCTCAACGCGTGCATTCTGCTGTGGCTTGTACACACAAGACGTTTGATGTAGGATCCCATTGTTGTTGTAATACTCTTTGCACGGTTTATCATTGAATTTCAATGCATTGTCAGATCGTATGATCTTGATACTAGTGGTAAAATGATTTTTCACATAGTTCAAGAAAGCAGTTATAGTGCACAAATAATCTGATTTATGTTCTAGCAAGTAAGCCCGGGTTACACGAGAGAAATCATCGACAATCGTGAGAAAGTACCTGTACTTCTTACGAGCAAGCACCTTGTAGGGACCCCAAGTATCGATATGCACTAATTCGAACCTTTATGTTGCTTGTGAATTGCTCTGTGGAAGTGGAAGTTTGGTAAACTTCGCCATTGGACACGTTACACAGACCAAGTCTTCACCCAGGAGTTGATTCTTAATGCCTGATATGAGTTGCAGCTTTTGAGGTGGTGTATGACCCAGCCTTTGATGCCAGAGTCTAAGTTGATCACCATGCTTTGTAGACTGAGCTTGCAGACATTGAGCCTTGTGAGGTATTGATCCAATTTGGGTCAAATAATACAATCCATTGTTCATCTCTCCCATTCCTCGGAGTCTCTTGGATGCAGAGTCGAGAATCAAGCATTTGTCCGCATGAAATGTAACATCACAGCCATTGTCCTTTGCCAACTTGTGAATTGAAAGTAAGTTATGGTTGAAATCTGGTACATGTAGCACATTCAGCAGTTTCATACCATTGTCGAGCACTAGGTCTCCAATATGGGCTATTAATGTCTTTGCTCCTGTTGGCAGTTTGATAGTGAAACTGAGAGGTGCATGTCTAACATTTTCCAAGATATTCAGGGTGGCAGTCATATGGTCAGACACCCCTGAATCAATGATCCATTTCCCACTGTGTGCTCCCCCTGATTTGCTATCTATCATTCCAGAAAAAGGGCTCTCATCATCATCTGCTGTGTGCTTGCTGCCAGGCATCATAGAGAGCAAATGCTGGAGTTGTGTTGTGGTAAATGTCATAGACTGATCATTATTTTCAGATGTCACTTGAGCAACATTAGCCATCTTTACTTTGCCATTATTCCATTGTGATGAACCAGTCCCAGAATTGAACGCACCACCTTTCAGACCTGACTTGTTGTGCTTATAGTGCCACTTTGGGTAGCCAACCACAGTCCAACATCGTGATGAACTATGCCCTTTCATCCCACAAGCTGTGCACACAAAAGTTTTCTCATAATGCTTTTAGTGTTGCTATACATGGCCGCCACTTCAGTATCGTGCACAATGCTTAAATTGAGAGCATCACGTTGAGATTCTTCCTGCTGCAAGGCTGCACAGGCTACTTCAACAGTTGGCAATGGAGACAACATCAATAATTGACTACGTTGAGCACCATAAACCTCATTCAAACCATTCAAAAATAGGAACAATCGAGACTCCTCTCTCATGCTTTCTATTGCACTTAACATGACAGTTACTTCAACATTGTCTACGGTTACTCTAGGCAACACAGTCATTGAATCAATTTCTTCCCATAAAATACTCATAGCAGTATAATAGTCAGCCACAGAGAGTTCGTTTTGCCTCAAACTAAACAAATCTTTACTCAACTTATATTTTCTGGACCCATTTGTTAACATAAACCTACGTTCTAGCTGCTTCCAAACTTCACTAGCCAGGTTTATAAACAAAATAGATCGTTTAACAGAATCAGATATGTTGTTATGCAGCCAAGAAATTACCATGTTATTACATGTTTCCCATTGAGCTGCATCAGTAGCCTCGGTCGTGCTTTTCACCACAGATCCATCCACAAACCCCAACTTCCTCTTAGACATAAGTTGTATTTCCATCGATCGACGCCATGACCTGTAGTCTGAAGCTCCCTGTAGTTTTGTGACGCTGATCGATGTTGGCCCATCTGAAGGATGCAAAAACAAAGGGTACTGCAGATCTGCAAACGTGAACCTACTTTCAGTTGCCATGAAACCAAATCGAGATATTGTTCAAGATCTGGTTTGAGACACAAAAGCAAGACAATACGTTCAGTGAAATAAGAAACACAATATGACCAATATAAACAAATAAGGAACCGAAGCAAATCTGCAATGTCACAAAACAAACTCACTTTTCTCTATGTTAACAATGGCAACTCTGATACCATAAAGACAAAATGAAAAACCAATTGCAAACAAAGAAGAAAGGAAAAGAGAGAATGCAAAGACTATTTTGCACAGAAAGAAATGCTACTTTTTGATTCGATTTTGGAATGATACTGACTTGTCCTTTTTATGCTATCCACTACTAACAACTTGATTATTAAAAGACTACACTACCCTTGTACTTATGCTAGCTGTCACCTTGACATAAGTGGAATGAAATATCAGTATATAACATGAATTGAAATGACGAGTGCTGCATCTTCATTAGTTATGTATACATACGGTTGTGTGTGTGTATATTGACCATGAGTAGGAGGAAGAAGGTTAAATAGTAGTGTATACTCAGCTGATGATAAATCTGTTGAGATAAGGAATTTCCAAGGATACCCTCGCAAAGAGTAACAGAGTTAGATGGATTTGACGGAAACATGCTAACCGTAAAAAATATGAATTCATGGTATAACAAGTGCAGTTTCTGAATGTTAATATCCCAAGCGGTCTGACAGCTATAGTGCAAGTACACGAAGTGCACTTTACTCTATTTGAAACTAATACCATTACGTTTCGGTAAGCTGATCCTTTAACTAGGGATACTCTATAAATGAATAAAAACAAGGTGGATTGATCACAAAATACAGAAGAATAGTTTCATAGTTCAAACAGAGCTACTGGTGCATAATAAATAAATCCCCTCCTTGGGAGCCCATTTCTTTATGATGCCAAAAAATAAACTCCATTTCTACTATCATTATAACAGTAACTAATAAAATATACATCATGTATTATTTGTTCAAAAAAACACAATCTTACAATTTATGTTAATGGCTAATATATCTTAAATAAAATGTCCACAGTGCTTAAAAGTCATTGAAAAGCAGTATTGCATCATCAAGCTTCATTAATGAAGATTCTAAAACAACTCTAATCTTCCTCCACCTTTCAAATCTTTTCCCCATCTCTCCTTCACGTTTTTCTCTTGGTAACAGAGCAATCTGGCACAAAGTTTGCACAAAATAAGTACACACATTTAACAATTATAATATGTAAACAAGCATAGCTCAATGGCACTTGATTGCTTAATGCTCACATAGGTAGTCGAAGTGCAAACATTCCCAAAGAGAAACCTTATAGAACAAACAATTTCAAGAAGTTTGGCACCCAGAATATCTACATTACATCCAGCAAAGCTTTCATCCGACTCCTGGGACGTTGCCAAATTTTTGTTTCAAAGTTAATATATCGAGTTGGGTGCAAGCACAATGGACATATTATTTAGGATCAACTGTTTTTAAGGTATACGAGTAGCTCTCTGTTTTCCTAATGCAGTACTATGGTAAAATATCATGCTACACAGTTCTCAAACAGAGTTGCAGATTTGATAGTGTCGAATTGATAAATATCAACATTCCCGGATGTGTATCAAATCAAATTGGTTTTAAGAACAGTTTGCGGTCCTTTCCAGCCAAACTGAGGGTGGCTTACTGGGAAGTATACAAATTTTTCAAGGACAAAAATGCTTATTAAAAGCTCTTCATGAAACAAATCACTGCTGCTTTTATCAAAACATTAGCCTATTCTTGTTTGAAATTAAATTGCAATTAAATTGCATATACTAACCTCTTTATCTTTTTCTGATTCATAAGCACTTCGAAGTCGTAAATTTAATGCGGCATGGTACATATCATCTAGAATATGCTGCCACAGTACAGGCTTTTTTACTGCCCACAACAGATACTTCTGTTTTCCTTTATCTTTTTCCATGACCTGCAACAAAAAAGATATGAATTACAAGCTAATAGATCACCACGATCAAGCAACAATCATACTTGATCACTGGTTATTGGGCTATCTTAAATGCTATATCATATTTAAACTTATAATTAGAACTTGCAGAAGCTCAAATGACAAACCGATCCTGACGAAAACACGAAAACATATATTACATGTATGTAAAGAAATAAAAGACAGCTGATTTCTTCACGGCATTAAACTGGTCTAAAATTCGTTGGTCAACATACAACTCCAGATTACTCACCAACAGAGGCGAAAATACCCAAATTACATGGCCTAACTATTAATTTACCTGCATATACAAGTAGTCATCTTTCCACATCTGATGAAGAATCGTGGCTGCATCTTTCTTATCAACAAATGTGTCCTTTGAAATCTGACCAAAAGGTGAAACAATATTATTACCTCTGTATATGCATCATTCCAGTATAAAAATAAAACTATCCTTCAAGTAATTCACCTCAAACAACATACAAGTCTGGTGACTTGGGGCACACATACCAGTTAAATTTTAAAATCCAGATGAACATGATTTCACAATTCAGGATGTATTAGATCCAAGTCACTCCTAAGTTCTAACACATGCAACATATAGACATAGGTTTGAACTACCATCCACACTGACAACTAGCAATGAAGTAAGTGAAAGCGATGGTGAATGTAGAAGTAAAGACCACAATACAATTAACCGGACAACATGATAAGCATGGAAGGTTGAGGTGATTCCCGAATACTCTAAAGTAGAGTTCATGATTCTAGAATAATTGATGAGTTTGCTAAAACTCATCAATCCAAATGCACTTGACAGGTAAAATTCTGATGCAAAACAAACATATACACTTTTCTCTTCATTCAATCTGTAGTGCCAAGATTGATATTTGTTACCATTTCAGTCTCAACAACGCGATCTGCTTTTAGAAGTAACTTGAAAATCCTACAGGCTTCCCTGCCATATCTTTTCAGCACGATAGACTCCACCTGCAGCATAACATATATGATCAGATCTGCATTTGCTCATGTTAGTTCTTTTTCCAAATCTGAAACAAAAACAAATTATAAAACCTCCTGAATTTGCGCCAGCTCAAGGATTCTCTTCAGATCTGCAATGAGAATAATACTCAATTCAGATTAAACTAAACTCAAGCTGATGTAGCACTTCATGGATATGAAGCTTGAAATTGTTCAAAAGATAGAACTTGACAAAACGGATGCGTTATAATACCAATACTATAAGTTTCATCTATTCCTGTAATACTGGGCATATCACATCCTAACTGAGCGAGGGACGCTCTGACTCGATCTGAGTTCATAGTACGACCTTCTTCACTCTTTATCACTTCTTGCATAATGTCATCAATAGACAGAGGAACTGCAAATATAAAGAAAAAATATGATAGATTCAAGCACATCTCATATCGATGCAGCATAATGTAGCACTTTGTCGTGAATAAACCCTTAATTAAAATAAAGGATGAACAATAAAGATTTCTCATACAAGGCTACTCACACACCCATAATGATAGTACTCGGCAACAATCATAGGCTGTCACGGGATTAAACATTTGCAATAATCATCTATTTATTATTGAAAACTGATTCCTTCCCAAATAGCAAACAACTTTGTTGTTCAGCTATTTACTAAGTTCATTATTCACAAAAGTTCATTCTTTTCTACAATGGATAGAAAGCTAAAATAACATTATAATTATAGATAGATCAAGATAACATACAGTAATTCTATGTTTCTATATGTAAATACCATTGAATATTTCTATACTAAATAGGGGCCGAGGCACAAGTTACCCAGCACACTCATCCAAATACACAAAAACTAATACATTCTATCTCAATTAATTTGTTAGCATGTTACCATAATGAGGTTACGAGAAAAAATATGCACACCAACCTATTACTATCTTAGTAACTTGCATAAAAATAGTAAACGGGACGTGCAAAGTTTTAAGAATACACAGAAGTATGAGTGTATGACATTTTTATCACTATATTTTTCGTCAAAAAAAGGTATCTGAACCCTGAAGTTGTAACTGGATTTACAACTGCCAGTATAAACTTGATCTACTAGTTCCTTAATCTCATTATAAATATATGCTAACATACACCATCCTGCTCTTCTACTCAAAACAATATCACGTGTTCAATTTTTAGTTGTGCTAAAATGAATGTCATAATTCTGTTGCCAAAAAAAGGTTCGTTAAAGAAAATCAATAGTGTAAGGAAGCTGAAGAAGAGATAAAAGTTTTGTGTCATTTAAATCATAAATCTCGACTTTCATAACTTTCCGGCAAATAGAGCTTTTGTAATTTTCACTTATATACAAAAATTAACAACGTATTGCAAGCCAACTTGCTTTACATCATATAGTAAATTATCAGACGCTAGTAGAGGAAAATTTAAAAGCCGTGATAAATAATTGTTTTACCTGAATTTTCCACTTTTACTTTAGTTTCTGTTCTTCTAGTTGCCTCCAAAACAGCCCCCAGAACAGTTGCAGCTCCAGCATCAAACCGTGCTCGGACATTTTCAATGCAACTCTATAATGAAAAAGTTCAATTATACAGGGACAACAACATTCTTGTGATCAAATCATCTTTCGTCCGCATACATGAACTAAAGCGTGAATTACCGACCTGATTCATCTAATTTGCCATTCCCCTCTTTCGGGGTAGAACTAGGCAAGGAAGAAAACCAAATGAAACATATAGGGTTCCTTGGTGACTGTCAATCATATGTTCTCTAACATAAATGTAAATGCATAGGAAAACCAGGACTAAAATGATGCGGGATAGGAAGGACGGATTTTTCATTTGGCTGCGGTATGCGAGTCCAACTCTCCGGACTCGCCTGAGTGCGTATCAGACTCGCCACGTGGCGAGTTGGCACGAAAACAGTGTTGAACTCGCCCCGACTCAGGGGCGACACGCCTCGGACTCGACCCAACTAAAAAAAACCCATCCCAACTAGAAAAAGCTATCCCTCCACTATATAAACTTTATCACAGGTAGAGGAAAAAGTGTTTTAGAAATTGCAAACATGTCTCTCGACTAACCAGAGGTGGGGTCTGTTTTTTTAAAACAAGTTAAACATAATGTTGACTGAGTTTTTATTAGTTTTCCACTTATTTTGAAGAATTAAAGTTCATTACTTGTTATTAACTTATGATTAATGGATGAAAATGTGAAGTATTTCACATATACAAATCTTATCAAGAATATAGATATACAAAAATATTTATTTTATTATTTTATTTGCCCCATATCCAAGATTCTTCGATGATCGGTGAATTCCCTAATGTTTTCAAAGAATAATTATTTCAGAGCCTGATAGTGGTGATTACATTTCCTAATCTTATGGATCTTGCAGTTTATAGTCTCCCAACTGTACAAAATATACAAGATGCAATAAACAATACAAACAGTTGATCAATGTCTTAATAGATCTAGCAAGTAAACAATAGTTTGTCACTTGTTGTACGTTCACTAGACATAGCCAAACTTACCTTATGCCTAAGGCGTCGTACAAATTCTTCAAAATTTACGCGCCATAGAACTTCTTTCTTTTGATTTGTAGCCCAAGATTTCGTACCGGACTCCAAAGCATCCGACTTCCGCTGTAAATTAGACATATTAGTTAGCATGTATAATCAAGCAAGTATTTCAGATCTAACTCATGATCAACCTTCTCTCCAGCAGAAGCCAAGGTACTGGAATCATCAATGCTCTTTTGATCGGGATCATCAGTCCATGTTTCTGTTTCAAGTAAAAATCTAATTGAATCCATAGGAGATGCTTCTGCCAAAGCACGAACCTCTATACTATCCTCCACCGTCTGCATTTTCAAGAACTTATTACGGTCCAAAATATGTAACCTCCAGAAAAATTATATGCAACAAAACATAGTAAGCTATAAACACTATTATATTACATGTTATGGTGAAGTTAAAAATTTACAAACGGATGATATAATTATATTATTAAATACAAAGTTCCAGATTTTGAACAAAGGTAAAGACTCCTCTGATAAAAAATTTATCTTCAACACTAAACAAGATATAAGAACAGAATATGACAACTGGAAATCTTAACATCACTTATGTACATCACATTTTTCCTTGTTTCCTGAAAAACTAATCAAACAAAAGAGAAAACTACCTTGGTAAATTTAGCAGCTCTTTTCTTTGCAGCAATTTCTTCCTCAGTTGGTGGAGCAAGAAACGGTTCATGAGCAGGACATCGTTCCACATATTGGGCATTTACAAGTTTCCTGAAACACTCATGGAAGGCCTCCGAAGCTGTTGAATTTCCTAAATATAGAGCAACAGTTCTTTAGCAAATTAGAATTCCATGCAATTATAAATTTATTTGAATGGTTACAGCTTCAATCAACTATATGTACAAGGTTGCAGTCAGCAAATACTAAATTTAATAAATAGGTGATAACATAATGTTTTTTAGTCATTAATCTCATTGGAAAATTAATTTTTTAGTCATTTATAAATGATATTTTAATAATTACAACTTCAATCAATTATATTATCAAGGTTGCAGCGAGAAATACTAACTTGATGGCTCTTTATGCCTTTCTACAATATCGTTCACTGAAAGTCTGCCATCCTGAAGCAACCATACAAAAATATCCTCACACTGCAAGAGAAAATCCAAACGTGATTAACCTAACTGCCAACACATGGTTTAATTTTTTAATCATCGACACTACGTAAACTTACCTCTTTACCCAAATCCTCGTTTACTATTGCAATAAATTTGGGAAACCTCATATGATGAATGATGTTATCAAATAACGCCATATACTGTGTTGAAATCCTCGGAGCACCTCCAAACTTGCCTGCATTAACATTTATTAACTACAATATACCTTTTTACGCAACAATTCAATTAATTGAATTAACATAAACCAAAAACAATAAATTCTTATTTGATTTCTTATAAAAACGTAACTTACCTAAGTGACTTAAATAACCAATACTACACGAGAATTTAACCAAACATAATTAAACCTTATGCTATTCCTTATAACAATGTAACTTGCATAAGTTTAAATACTAACTACACTAAATGTACTTTTTTACGCAACGATTCTATTCACCGAATTGACACAACAATTCGATCAAACAAATTAACATAGACCTAGCTTAAGTAGGTACTACTATAATAATAAATTCTACACTAAAATTTAACATACAAAAAAAAAAGACAATGCACATACGAAGACGGATAATAATCGAAACAAAAGCTATGTTGAACGTACCTTCGGTCTGAGTAGCGAAGGCCTGAACACAATTATGTTGAATAAGAACAAGTAAGGAATTAACCGCATTTTGCTTATTAAGCTCAGTGAAGTGTATAATTTGTGCAAGCGGTAGTGTTCCTCTTCGGAGAAGACATTCACATACTTTCTGCATAACCAAATTACACAAACACATATTAAAAAAATATGAATCATAATCATAACTTCAATTGAAGCAATTACGAATTAAGAAAAAAGGATAAAAAAATAGAGAAATTTTACAGCGACGATATCGCCGAAATAAGAGGAGATGAGATTGACGGCGAGTTTGATTCCGTGTTGAGACGGCGTCTTAAGCATGACTGAGGCGTTGGTTAATAAAGTGCAGTATTATTATAGAGTTTGATTTGATTCTACTGGGAGTGATACATATAGGGTTGTATGTATATTGTATAGTAGACTGGTAGGCCGCGGGAGCAATGTGTTTTGATGAAACTGGGTCTCTCAAGCTTTTTACAACCCGGCTGGGCCTCTTTTTTAGTGAAAGAAGAAAAATAAATAATGGGGCCTGTACTTGGGAATATTACTGGGCCAAACTGATTCAAGTATTCACGATATTAGTCTCGGTTGGTCTCGAGATTAAACAGACAATTCAACCCAGAACCCCGGGTTATATTTTAGTGTTTGTTTGGTTGAACTCAAAAATTTATTTATCCCGGGGAGTTGTACTTGTACTTCCTTTCCATTTAAACTTCTTGAAAAGTTCACAAAGTTGTAGTTGTTTGGTTTATAACAGGGGTGTTCAAGGGTTTCTCAACCGGATCAAACCGACCCGACCCAACTTTTTTTAGGCCGATTAAATCATTTTAAAAAACTCGATTCATGGTTGGGTTTAAAAAATTTCAAACCGTAATAAATGGATTGGGTACGGGTTCAAGATTTTTCCGGTCAACTCAACCCAATTTAACTTAAGCCTCGTTCTATAATTTAAATATAGTCTATATATTTTATGCAATTGTACATTATACAATATAAATATTTTCATTTATAGTTACATTTCTTGTATATGTATATGATTTACGACATGATATACATTACTAAGAATATAATTTTCACAGTTCATTCTGAAAGGCGTCTTAATAAACGCCAATTATGTTTTTTCACCTTTCTCGATTCTCGTTTCATTTTCCTTTGATTCTATTGATTATATAGACGCAAATTTTGTGTGTATAGATTGAACTGAAAAATGAGAGAGTGCATTTTAATTCACATCGGTCAGGCCGGTATTCAGGTCGGAAATGCTTACGGGGAACTCTTCTGTCTCGAACACGGCATTCAATATTCATAAAAATACATCTCCGTTATCTTATCAATTTTACTTTGACATGACACTGGAAATTATGCGAGATTTGTACTTATTCATCATTAGCCATTTCAAAGTGGATTTTAGGTAAGTCCTATGTGAATAATATCATGGGCTAAGATTTGTTTGAAATCTTTTCAATTTAAATGATCATATTTTGGTTTGTTTAAAATTGATATTGATTTTTGCATATATGTTGTATTGTTCATTTCACTTTTTACATATTTTTACACGCACATACAAGTCGAGGATCTTCGAAAACTGATGTGGATCTCTTCACAAAGAAAGAAAAGAAGAAGAAGAAAAGGGATAAAAGAAGAAGAGGATATTTCAAAAGAATACGATCAATCCAGAAACGTGAACTTTGAATCTCAAATTGCTGAGATCAATCCAGTAACTAAGTAATTCGAATCTAATCTTCAAAACATTTCTAGTAATTGAAGTTTAGAGAAAGAAAAACTACTCATAGTTTATCTCAAAACACAAGTTTTATATCATCCATTGTCTCCCTTAAAAGATTACATGATAGGGGTATTTATAGGCTTAGATAATAACCCAAACCGAAAAGGATTCCAAGAGAAATTCAACATCAGTTTGAATAAGCCAATATCTGAATCCTTCCATGAAACAAATTTAAAAACCAAACCCGAATAGAAAAAAGACAAAAACCAAATACAAATAGGAAAATAAAATCCTAAGTGCTTCAAACAAGAAAAACCCTGTCAAGTGAAAGGTAAAAACTTGTAAGCAAAATTCTAATTAATAATTATATAATAATCAGCTACTTGTCCAACTTCATGCATCGCTCCTTTATTCCTTGTTGTCCAAGTAAGCTGCATAACCCATGTTTGCGTCCTCTCCAATTGAACATCACCACGAGCACACATAACCAAATCCAAATTAACATATTCATTCCTTGATCCTCATCATTCTCATCTCCTTTGAAGAAAACTCGTCCTCGAGTTCTAAAATATTTAAGAATAAGCACACAACGAGATGATTTCTCGTAGAACTTGAAAGCCTTAAATTTCAATTCCATCAGCAATATCTTTGGAAATAAACTCGAAAGAATAAGATAGTTTGATGATATTGGTGCATTCAACAAGTTCTCTACCCCCAGAAAATCATTGTGTTCCACTAGGATAATGTTGTTTTCCTCGTACACAACCTCTTTAGTTTCGAACTTCTCTTTTAGTATCTCTTGTCCTTCACGCACAAATTTAGGAGATGCATCTATCTGATTTGTTTCAACAACCAAAACTTTCTCAACAAGTGACTTTCTTTCTTCATGCTTCTCTATCATAGCTTCTTTTGTAATTGGTTCATCCTTTTTATCGAAACTTGATGTAGTCGCCACACGTAACACCTGGTAATCAACAACAAGATCCGCAACATTCTCCAGATTGACAAAGTCTTCTTCTTTAGTTTCTTCTGAAAGAGTAAACTCGTGAAGGGAATACTTCAATTTCTCATCTTGTTGAAAAGATTCAAATTCCAAAGCAAGATTGCATACATCATTAAACGAGATATATGGACTTGATTTAACCTTTCGATAAATAGGCAAGTTCAATCCACGAATAAATCTTCCAATTTTCATTGTTTCCGTCTCCTCCAAGTCACAAATAAGGTGCAATCTATAAAATTCAGAAGTATACTCAGAAACACTCATAGTACCTTGAGAGAGGGATGTCATCTTCATTATACATTATAATTTATAATGCAAAGGAATATATTTTGCACGAAGTTTCTTCTTCAGAGGTGTCCAAGTCATAATCTTTTCTTTTCCAGATTTAACTCTTTTTGTGTTTAGTTTATCAAACCACGAGCCTGCTTTCTTTGTAAGTTTAAGCGCTGCAATCTTGAATATTCTCATCTCAGTCCAACCTGTATAAGTAGAAATCTTGTCGACTTGTGTAACCCATTCAACAAAATCATCTATGCTACCCAAACCTGTAAAATAACCAAGCTCTATACCTGGATCATAGACTTCATCACTATCTTTCACCTTAACTAAAATTTTATCCAATTCATCAAACCTCGATTCCGTTGAATTAATAAGCTTTTGAGTACGTTTAATTATCAATCTCATCCAATTTTCCAAGTAATTTTCTGAGCAATTCATCCGTAGCCATAAGAAAAATCTGAATTTTTTTATGAATGGTACCCGTGAACAGTGCCGATGCACTGAACAATAACTCGTGAACAGTGCCGATGAACAGTAACTCATGAACAGTGCCGATGAACAGTGCCGATGAATAGTAGCTCGTGAACAGTAACCCGTGCACAGTATTCGTGAACAGTAACTCGTAGATAGTATTTTTTTTTGAACCTAGATCTCCCAACAATTAAGAAATTGGAGAAAAAAACCTTGGCTCTTGATACCAAATTGATGTGGATTTCTTCACAAAGAAAGAAAAGAAGAAAAAGAAAAGGGATAAGAGAAGAAGAGGATATTTCAAAAGAACACGATCAATCCAGAAATGTGAACTTTGAATCTCAAATTGCTTAGATCAATCCAGAAACTAAGTAATTCGAATCTAATCTTCAAAACAATCCAGTAATTGAAGTTTAGAGAAAGAAAAACTACTCATAGTTTATCTCAAAACACAAGTTTTATATCATCCATTGTCTCCCTTAAAAGATTACATGAGAGGGGTATTTATAGGCTTAGATAATAACCCAAACTGAAAAGGATTCCAAGAGAAATTCAACATCGGCTTGAATAAGCTGTTAGGTCACACACACTGTAGAAGGGGGTTGAATATAGTGTTTAGCACAATCAAATCGAATATAAGAACTCAAGTAACAGAAAACAGATTTTATTCAATACAATAAACTCTGTTACAATATGGAATTGTCCTCTTTCAGTGATGAACAAATTATCACGAGAGCTGCTAGGGTTACAAAGAATAATAACTTCGATTATGATAACACTTATAGTGTAAACCCTATGCCTGTGTTTATATACTACACAATTACAAGATAAATTCTAATTGATATGGAATATAATTCTGCTTCCTAAAATATATCAACTAGTTATCTTTTCTTCCAAGTATTCTATTCTTCATATAATTCTTTCTTCATGCATATTTCTTCTGTCTTAGTTTCGATCTTCTTTTATTTCAATCAGCCGCCTGCCTTATCTGAAAGTCATCTTAAGTCCTGATATTATCTCATGAAAAATATCTTCTGATAAGTTAAGTTCTGATAACTTAAGTTCTGATATCTTAAGTTCTGTCTTCAGTATAAGTGTTGATTTCCAGTTAAGTATTGATTTGTCATATTTAAGTAAGATCTGAAAACTAAACACAAATCATATTACACGTGACATTATCAAATATATCTAACAATCTCCCCCAACTTGTAAATTAGCATAATATACAAGTTCAGCAGATATTTGATGATGTCAAAAACATTAAGTACAAATGCATGAGAATTTGACAAGATAACTACAACTTACAGTCCTTTCAGCTTTACCGGCTTTAACTTCTGATAACAGCTTCAGTCTGTATACACTTCAGAATTTAAGCAGTTGTATATCTTTGACTTGGCTTCAATTTCTGATCTCTTTGATATCAGGAGTTGTTCTGAGATAGTTCTTCAACAAACATCTCTCAGCATATTCAAATTCATTGACCATCCTCCTTTTAGCATTTATCAATTCAGCTGTATCTTCACCAGTTTGAAAAATAGCTGCTCTGAGATCATTTATCTGAGCTTTTCTTATCTCCTGATCTAGTCTAATCAGATATGCCTTGTCAGACTCTAGATTGAATTCCACAGCCTTATAACCCAGAAAAGTAGTTATAATCTTAGCAGAGTTAGGCTTCATTTCGATAATATCACCCTTGTGATCTCTGTACTTGGGACAGTATGTAATGTCACACTTTACAGAGTAAAGCTTCTCCTGTCTTTGAATTTGAGACTTTAAATATCCTGCAGCACTATCTGTTAATCTGTCTTTCACTTGAAGTAGGAATAGAACATGTTCCAGTTCCTCAAAATACTTCAGTGGTATAACATTCTGCCTAATCTGGTATACCCTTCCATCTGTCATAAAATATAACAAGATATATTCTTTCAAGAAGGTATGGTAAACCATTTGTACAGATTCAAATCGATTCAATCTTTCAGGAGTTGCTCCAACACCTGGTTCACTTAAGGAAGTTGGATCATTGGTAGTGTTGTGTGTACTCTTCTTTCATCAGAACTACCCAATCCAGATTTATCTCTTGCTTCCTTTCCTGTAACAACTCTTGCTTCAAAACCACTTGTTGCAGTCTTCAAAGGTTGAGCCTGTTTAACTTTGGTGAATCCTGGTAGGAGTATCTTTGAAGGTTTAACATGAGCAATGTCAGAGGTTTCCTTTTCCTTATCTTCTGATATCAAGCCAACTTGAGCTATGTCAGAGGTTGTTTGCTTCACTGTCATATCAGAACTTACTACATCTTGACTCTGAACAACATGAGCCATGTCAGAGGTTGTTTGAAAGATCTTCTTTTGTATCAAAGTAAGATTAGCATCTTCTTCATCATCAGTTACTTCTTCATCAATGACTGGCATATAAACCTTTACAGGTTCATCAACTTTTTCTTTGCCCTTGGACCTTGGATCAATTTCCTCTTGTGATTTGGCTTTGATTGCCTTAGAACTCGTTCTTTCCTTTATCATAATACCCTTAGGTTTTGGAAATTTCTTTTCAACAATATAAGCTTTAGATTTTGTCTTGAGACCTTCTGCTTTGAGTCTAGCTTCTTCTTCCTTTAGACTCTCAAAGTCCATCCCTGGATTTTCTTTAAGAAATAACTGCTTTGAAATTTCTTCATCAAGTTCCAGATGTTCACCAGAACTTATCCTTTTACTAGTATCAGAACTTATTCTTCTCCAAGTATCAGAACTTGTTTCTTGACTTGTAATTCTAGCTTTACTTGATGAAAGTCCTTTTCCCTAACCTTTACCTCTACCCTTTTTAGAGTTTCCCTGGTCATTATTTCCATCATCCTTTCCTTTCAGTGTCTGAATAGATTTACATTTGGACTTAATCACTTTCTCCCCCTTTTTGGCATCAGCAGGTAAAAGAAGAGAGACAAATAATTCCACTGAGGATTGGATCTCATTGAGTTGATTTTGGTGAGAAGCTTGATTCTTCAGAATTTCTTCAATTTGAGTTTGTTGCTTCTCCTGAGTTTTCTCAATGTAGGCAATTCTGTCAAAGGCTGGCTTGAAAAATCCGTTCTTTTCAAGTTTCACATTCATATCTTATTGGATCAAAGTTTCTTGAATTTTATTCACCTTGGCATGAGTTGTCGAGTGTTGACCTTGAAGGTGCCTAGTACTCAATGCAGTAACTCTCAGATGTGCCTTGAAATCATCATTTAACAGGATTTCATCAGCTTTTTCTAGATGCTCAGCAAGAATCTTTTCAGAAGGAACAAAACTAACTGTGTTCCATTCCTTAGTCCACTCCTTTCCTCTAGGAGTTTCATTCCAAGGTACTGGTGCTTCCCCTGTAACAAACTTCTTGACTAGATCAGCTTTATGAACTATTTGTTGAGGTGCATGTCCTGATGGACCAGCTGCATCAGCATCAAAATTAGCAGCAGCTTCACCAGTAGTTTCTTTATTGGCAACATCAGAACTTGTAGATCCTGCAGTATCAGCATCCTCTGATAAAATAGCAGTATGTGAGGCTATAGAGGCTTCAACATCTTCCTCTAAATTCTGATCTGCAGGCAGGTTCTGATCAACATCCAAAATTGATGTTGTTGGTGGAGTGAGTTGAATTGGTGGAGCTTCCAAGTACAAAACTGCAGGCACAATCAAGTTATGAATATCAATTTCAGCACTTATACCTGGTTCTTCAGTATGTACTGGATCAACTATAGGTGACATAGGAGGTGTAGTATGCTGTCTTGAGCAATTTCTGGTTGTGCAGAAGGAAGTGAGTCAATAACAAATGGTTCTGTTGAGATCAGAGATTCCTGATCCCCTTCCTTAGCTGCTTCGACTACATCCTCTGAATCTAACTCAATTATGTCCCTGTGAGCTCTCTGTTTCCTTAACTTCTTCAAAGGTGGAGACACTGTAGGAGCTTTATCATCAGAATTTAACTTTCTAAGCCTTTTGAGGGGCCTAGAACTCCCAGTTACAGTATCTTTCTGAGAAGAAACCTTCTCAGCTTCTACAACAACATGTTCTGAAATTGGAACATGTTCCTCAATTGTTTCCTCAAATCAACAGAATTTAATCAAAACATTCATCACAAAATAAAATTAAAAGTCAATGAAGTAAAGATTAATAAATTACAATTAAACATGCACAGTCACATAATTTGAGAAACAAAGAACAAATCTTGCAATCAAAGAAAATTTCATTGATATATCAGATGATTACATTTCATGAAATTTGTCAATTACATGCAAAAATTACAAGATAGTCCTATTCTACGGTTCCTAACATCAACAACCTTAGTCCTAAGCTAAGAAGCCTGACAAAGCTGATGATGAAGAGAAACAGATGGATAACAATTAATTCTTCTTCCTACTTTCAACAAAGAGAACAACAAGACGAATGATTTGCTCCTGCTGTTTAAGAATACGAAGATGAGCTTCTCTTTGAAAAGACAACAGATCATTTTTGATGTTCTCTGGAAGTTGAATCCAGATGACAAATGGAATGTTGTTGATATAATATGAAGTCAGAATTCCATTTGGAAAGATAGTCATAGTTTCTGTGCCATAAGAGTAATACCAATTAAAATGTGCCATTATTTGAGAGAAATGACCATATGTGGTTGTACTGATGAATGATCAGTCATTTAAATAGGCAATGGAATACTAAGGGACTCGAGGACTGGTTAAAAAATACAAGTAAAAATAATGACCCCTCGACTCCCTTGACTGATGTGTAATAATAACAGTCAGTAAAAGATCTAAAGCTAGAGTTAATGGGCACGAGATATAATAATAATTACTGTGCGCATGCAGTTTTTCAAGACATACACGCTAACCACTAACCCATAATGATTATGATTGATTTATCTCACATTAACCAATATTCTGTAAAAATATTATCGTTCTGGTAATGACCAAAAATAAACCAAATAAATAAATACTGCCACGTCAGCATCAGAACTTGATTATTATCAGGATTTAAAAGTCATCAGAATATGGCTCCTTAACTCGAAAAGTGAATGTGTATTCCTGTAATTATACACACAAATACTGATATGGTTTCATCAGAACTTAATCATCAGAACTTCCATCAGAACTTGTCCTCAGAATTTATGCAATCTGATACATAGGCTGTTCATCTAAAATAACATTTATCACCACAGTAATTTTCATCATTCATATGGAGTGTAAGTGTGCGCATTAAGCTAAATATCAGACAAAGAGTAAAGTCTGATTCACTTCAGTACATCTTATAAATAAGGCATAACTAAGAACTTTGCTCAAAATCTGTCATTATTCTGAAGTCTACTTTAGAATGAGTTCATGCATGAGTCCACCTCAACTGTTTTGTGCTCATTTTATGCATCTTTTGTAATTCCATTTTACAGTGGCTTCTCAGTGTAAGTGAGTCACGACTGCTTATCAGAATTTATGCTGTTATCAGAGTATTTCTTCAGTAATCATAGAGTGTGAAAAATCACCAAGAAAATTTTATTTTACTTTTCTAATGCATATTACTTAATACCAGCAATGCACTTGGGTCTTCCCTTCAACATTTTTACTCTAGATCTCAAAGGAGTACCTGATATTTATTTCTTTTCTTTTCTTTTTCTTTTGATAAGTGAGGCTTATCAGCACTTAGTACATCCACCAGATTTACTAACATCAGAACTTAACAGATAAGAAGCATTATTCTAGTTTTTGACTTAGTAATAAGATAGACAAAGTAAACTTAACTAAGCTCAATATCAGAATTTGCTTGTGTTAAAAGATTTCCTCATAAACAATTACTTCAAACATGGGATCTTTAGTATATTAAAGACTACTAGGTCAGCATCTAGCACAGTTATCCTCATTGGATTAAATAGTCACAGAAATATTCATATCACTATCAGAGTTTAGAAATTCACATCAGACAACAATCATCACTTAAGTAATTTTCAATTTAAGCACAAAATACACAAAGATAGTAATATCTGTAAATACTGATCATAAAGTCTGATGTATCAAAACATAAACTAAGCAGATTTAGAGAAAGAACCTGAAACCATTCCAAGTTCATTTACCAATCTTGTAAAAGTAGCTTCACACAGTGGTATTGTGAAGATATCTGCTAGTTGTTGATCTGTTGGAACAAAATGCAATTCCACTGTACTTTCATCCACATGTTCCCTTATAAAGTGGTACCTAATGCTGATGTGCTTTGTCATTGAGTGTTGAACTGGATTACCTGTCATAGCAATAGCACTTTGATTATCACAGTAAATAGGGATTTTAGAAAATTCTAACCCATAATCCAGTAATTGATTCTTCATCCAAAGAATCTGTGCACAACAGCTTCCTGCAGCAATGTATTCTGCTTCTGCAGTTGATGTGGAAATTGACTTCTGTTTCTTGCTAAACCAAGAAACCAATCTGCCTCCAAGAAATTGGCAGCTTACACTTGTGCTTTTCCTGTCAATTTTGCATCCTGCAAAATCTGTATCTGAGTAACTTATTAGCTTAAAGTCTGATTCTCTAGGATACCACAATCCCAGATCAGTTGTACCCTTAAGGTACTTGAAAATTCTTTTCACAGCTGTAAGTGAGGTTCTCTTGGATATCCTTAAAATCTTGCACAAAGATAGGTAGCATACATGATATCAGGTCTACTTGCAGTTAGATAGAGTAGTGAACCAATCGTACCTCTATAATCAGTAATATCTACTGATTTACCAGTATCCTTATCCAATTTTGTTGTAGTGGTCATAGGAGTGGATGCACTTGAACAATCTTGCATTCCAAATTTCTTCAAAAAATTTCTGGTGTATTTAGATTGACAAATAAAAGTTCCTTCTTCGTTCTGCTTGACTTGAAGGCCCGGAAAATAGTTAAGTTCTCCCATCATACTCATTTGATATCTTGACTGCATCAGCTTGGCAAACTTCTTACAAATTATGTCATTTGTAGAACCAAAAATGATATCATCGACATATATTTGCACCAAAAGTAAGTCCTTTCCATGGTTGAGGTAGAACAGTGTTTTGTCAATAGTCCCTCTGTTAAATCCACTTTCCAGAAGAAACTGAGGTAAAGTCTCGTACCATGCTCTTGGAGCTTGCTTAAGGCCATAAAGTGCTTTATCAAGCATGCAAACATGATTGGGAAATTTGGGATCTATAAAGCCTGGAGGTTGTTCAACATATACCTCTTCTTCTAATTCTCCATTGAGAAAAGCAATTTTTACATCCATTTGAAAGACTTTAAACTTCTTGTGAGCAACATAAGCCAAAAATATCCTTATGGCTTCCAATCTAGCAACTGGTGCAAATGTTTCATCATAATCAATTCCCTCCTGTTGAGAGTATCCTTTTGCAACCAGCCTTGCTTTGTTCCTTGTAATTATGCCATCACTGTCAGTTTTATTTCTGAACACCCATTTTGTACCAACAATAGACCTGTTCTTTGATCTTGGCACTAGGGTCCAGACTTTATTTCTTTCAAATTCATTTAACTCTTCCTGCATTGCTTGCACCCAATCAGCATCTTGAAGAGCTTCTTCCACTTTCTTTGGTTCAGTCTGAGAAAGAAAAGAATGATAGAGACATTCATTTGATGTAGCTGTTCTAGTTCTGACACCTGCATCAGGATTTCTAATAATTAAGTCAGGTGTATGTGCTTTAGTCCACTTCCTTGCAGATGGAAGGTTTTCTCTAGAACTGGATGCTCCCCCATGATCCATGTTGTCTCCATCAACATTTTCTGATGCTCCCCCTGAAATTGTGCTTTCTAAGTTGGATCCTTCAGAATTTGAGTTTCCAGAAATATCAGAACATGAGTTTCCAGAATTATCAGAACTTGGCTCATCAGAATTTGATGAATCCGAACTTGAAGAGCCTGTTGTAGATTCTGATGCTTCTTGAGATGTGGTTGGATCTTCAGTATGCTCCCCCTACACAAGTGCATCTTCCTTAGGCGTAGTCACCACAGTTTCAATAACATCAGAGTTTAATCCATCAGAGTTTGCAGTATCAGGATTTAGACTGTCAGAATTTACAGAATCAGAATTTAAAACTTCATTTTCAAATCTCAGCTGATCATGATCATTGAAATCTTCAAGTCCAGTAATCTTCTTATCATCAAAAGAGACATTAATAGATTCCATGACAACCCTTGTTCTTAAATTATAGACTCTGAAGGCTTTTGTGGAAAGTGGATATCCAACAAAAAATCATTCATCAGCTTTTAGATCAAATTTGGATAGCTGTTTGGGATGAGTCTTAAGAACAAAACACTTGCATCCAAATACATGAAAATACTTCAGATTTGGCTTCTTTTTCTTCACCATCTCATATGGTGTTTTTCCATGCTTGTTGATAAGTGTTGCATTCTGAGTAAAACAAGCAGTCTGCACAGCTTCAGCCCAAAAGTAGGTTGGTAACTTTGCTTCATCAAACATAGTTCGTGCAGCTTCAATAAGAGTTCTATTCTTTCTTTCAACAACTCCATTTTGCTGTGGAGTTCCAAGAGCAGAAAATTCCTGCTTTATTCCATGGTCTTTGCAGAACTCTTCCATGATCAAATTCTTGAACTCAGTGCCATTATCACTTCTTATGATCTTTACAGAATCTTTGACCAATTTATCCAGTTGCTTGACATGATTAATCAAGATAGATGCAGTTTCACTTTTTGTGTGCAAGAAATACACCCATGTGTATATGATAAACTCATCCACTATGACCATAGCATATTTCTTCTTTGCAATAGACATGACATTAACTGGACCAAATAGATCAACATGTAGTAGGTGATAAGGCTCAAGAATTGATGATTCAGTCTTGCTCTTGAATGGAGATTTTCTTTGTTTTGCCTTCTGACATGAATCACAAAGGCCATCAGGAGCAAATACTGATTTTGGCAGTCCTCTCATAAGATCTTTCTTGACTAGTTCATTTATATTGTTGAAATTTAAATGAGAGAGTTTCTTGTGCCAATCCCAGCTTTCTTCAATTGATGCTCTACTTAACAGACAGATTGCAGAACCATCAGTACTTGTTGAAAGCTTGACTTCATAAATGTTACCATGCCTGTATCCTTTCAGAACAACTTTGCCTGTAGATTTGCTTACAACTTCACAGTGTTCTTCAAAGAAATCCACATGATAACCTCTGTCACAGATTTGACTCACACTCAGCAGATTGTGTTTAAGTCCTGAGACCAGAGCTACTTTTTTAATGATGACATTTCCAAGATTGATATTGCCATATCCCAGAGTTTTTCCAATGTTGCTAGCTCCATAAGAAACACCTGGGCCGACTTTCTCCACAAAGTCTGATAGCAGGACTTTATTTCCAGTCATATATCCTGAACATCCACTGTCCAAAACTAGGATGTTCTTCCTGTTGCCCTGCAATCACAAATACCACTAATGATTAGTTTTAAGGACCCAGACTTGCTTGGATCCTTTCGCCTTTTTAAATTTGTTAACATTTGTAGCGGATTTAGCATCAGATTTTATGTTAACAGTTTTCTTATCAGAATTTGCAATATCAGACTTTGTGTCAGAACTTACACTAGAAGGAATAATGCTAACTTTCTTTACAGAAGGTTTTATTTGATAATAATCATAGTACAAACTATGATATTCCTTACAAGTATAAATGGAATGCCATAAACTACCACAATGAAAACAAGGATTTTGTGGCTTATATCTAACAGACTGACTCTTAACTCCTGATTTTGAAGGTAAGGAGTTTATATTCTTATTCTTCCTGCAAATAGAAGCCAGATGGTTAGAGTTTCCACAGTTATGACATGTTTTTCTAGGAGCATTAAGAATAGGTTTATAATTGTTACTTTTGTTCACACCTTCCTTTCCATTCCTATTTTTCCTAGGTGGCTTTCCCTTATTTACATTCTTAACATCTTTCATCTTATGCTTAAGCTGCTTCTTAGTCATTAAGCCTATGTTAACTTCAGTTGGCTTATCCTGTTTAGGTTTTTCAGAAGTTACTTTCTCAACTTCTAATTTTTTAATATCAGACTTTGCAGTTACAAACTTAACAGGATTTACCTTTGATTTTTGTTTAACAACTATAGGCTCAGTTTCTACAGTTCCCTTACTGTTCTTATCATCTCCATAACCTAAGCCCTCTTTCCAGTTTCCACTACTAAGAATATCCTGAGTTGGTTTACTAGAGTTAGTCCAAATCCTGATAATCTCTCTTTCCTTTTCTAACTCAGTTTTTAGAGATTCATTCATTTTTAACGCTTCATCCCTAACATAAAAGGCATCATCTCTTTCTTTCTGAGTTTGATGGAACATGACTAACTCTTTTTCTAAATAATCATTCCTCTTTTTATAAGCAAGATTTTTAGAAGTTAATCTTTCACATGTTAAAGTTTGATCTTTATAACTAATGAACATGGTCTTAAGATATCTTCTCAACTCAGTAATATCATCAGTATGAAAGGCATAGGTAGTTTGAGGTACCTTTAAGTCAGCAGTATCAGAACTGCTATCAGTATTTTCCATCAAGGCATAATTTTCCTCATCCTCAGAATCTGAAGCATCTGACTAGCTTTTCTTCTTTGTGACAAGAGCCTTGCCTTTGTCACTCTTCCCTTTTTTGCAATCAGGAGATATGTGGCCTTTCTCACCACAGTTGTAGTATTTAACATTTGAGTAATCTCCTCTGTCAGACTTTCCTCCTTTGCCTTCAGATTTTCTGAAACCTTTCTTATCAGAATTTGCACCTTTCCTGGAAAACTTCTTTCCTCTCCTGAATTTCCTGTATGCAATCTTTGTGATTCCTTTCACCATAAGAGCACACAGCTTCATCTTCTCCTCATCAGGGTCCATCTCAAGTATACTTTCAGTTTCTGAGTCATCATCACTATCAGAACTTGATGACTCAGTATCAGACTTTGTGATGAGAGCCTTTCCCTTGCCTTTCTTCGAGGCAGCAACTTTGGGACTTTCCTCCTCAGCCACAAAAGCAACTGTCCTTGATTTCTTCCATTTCTCTTGCTTCTTTGTTCCATCTCAAGTTCATGAGTCTTGAGCATCCCATAAATTTCATCAAGAGTTGTTTCATCAAGATTATAGTTGTCTCTTATTATTGTGGCCTTCAAATCCCATCTTTCAGGAAGAGCTAACAAGAATTTAAGATTTGAATATTCAATATCATACTCTTTGTCAACTAGTGACAAATCATTCAAGAGTTTGACAAATCTGTCATATAAATCAGTTAATGACTCATCAGGCTTTGAGTCAAAGTGCTCATACTCTTGAGTGAGTATAGTCTTCATGTTCTTCTTGATTGAATCAGTTCCCTGACACCTTGTTTCCAAAGCATCCCATATCTCTTTTACAGTCTTGCATTGAATTACCCTGTTTGACATGACATTATCAATGGCACTATGCAGCAAGTGTCTTACCTTTGCATCCTTCGCAATCGATGATATATCTTCAGCAGTGTAATCACTTTTCTCCTTTGGTACAGACTTTGCTGGCTGACCTGCAACTTCCACAGAGAGTTTGGTTGGCATATGTGGTCCTTCATAAATCCTGTCGAGATATTCTGGATCTGTAGCTTCCAGAAACATAACCATCTTCACTTTCCATATGGAATACTCAGAAGGTTTCAATATGGGAACTCTTATAGTCTCATATCGACTATGGGTTATGATTTTTGGAGGTTCTTCAGTTTTGGTGGGCTTGGTTGGAGTTTCTTCTTCAGACATGATTGTTTTTGGATCTTAAACTATTTGTGTGTTAACAGATAGCTCTGATACCACTTGTTAGGTCACACACACTGTAGAAGGGGGTTGAATACAATGTTTAGCACAATCAAATCGAATATAAGAACTCAAGTAACAGAAAACAGATTTTATTCAACACAATAAACTCTGTTACAATATGGAATTGTCCTCTCTCAGTGATGAACAAATTATCACGAGAGCTGCTAGGGTTACAAATAATAATAACTTCGATTATGATAACACTTATAGTGTAAATCCTATGCATGTGTTTATATACTACACAGTTACAAGATAAATTCTAATTGATATGGAATATAATTCTGCTTCCTAAAATATATCAACTAGTTATCTTTTCTTCCAAGTATTCTATTCTTCATAGAATTCTTTCTTCATGCATATCTCTTCTGTCTTAGTCTCGATCTTCTTTCCTTTCAATCAGCCGCCTGCCTTATCTGAAAGTCATCTCCTGATATTATCTCCTGATAAATATCTTCTGATAACTTAAGTTCTGATAACTTAAGTTCTGATATCTTAAGTTCTGTCTTCAGTATAAGTGCTGATTTCCAGTTAAATATTGATTTGTCCTGTTTAAGTAAGATCTGAAAACTAAACACAAATCATATTACACATAACATTATCAAATATATCTAACATAAGCCAATATCTGAATCCTTCTATGAAACAAATTTAAAAACCAAACTCGAATAGAAAAAAGACAAAAACCAAATACAAATAGGAAAATAAAATCCTAAGTGCTTAAAACAAGAAAAACCCTTTCAAGTGAAAGGTAAAAACTTGTAAGCAAAATTCTAATTAATAATTATATAATAATCAGCTACTTGTCCAACTTCATGCATCGCTCCTTTATTTCTTGTTGTCCAAGTAAGCTGCATAACCCATGTTTGCGTCCTCTCCAATTGAACATCACCACGAGCACACATAACCAAATCCAAATTAACATATTCATTCTTTGATCCTCATCAGAAACAGTCTCTTCATTCTGAAAGAATGAGGGCAATATTGCGTAAATCTTACCCTCTCCAGACTCTGCGTTAACTGGGATATACTGGGTATGCGTTGGTTTGGTTTGTTTTGGTTTATAAACATTACTAAAATTTCAATTTAATCAGATTTGAAAAATAGTATTATAATTGTAAGTTCTACTATTCAAAATTAACAACTATATATATATAAACTTTTTTTATATACATTCAATTTGTTAAAAACCAACCCAACCCAACCCAAACCGATGTACGACAGGTAGGGTTGGGTTACGATTTTATATTTTACGGGTTGGGTCGGAAAATTTCAAAGCGATTTAATTGGGTTGGGTCGTAAAATCGCCTTCAACCCGGCCTACCCGACCCATGAACACCCCTAATTTATAATGAGGGGGATTATACTTCCTTGGCATTTTTTTTATTTTTTTATTTACTTATTTTATTTGTTTATAACAATTATTTTTGAGATGCTAATATTTTTTATTTTATAACTATATTGGTGTTTATCCTAAAAAAAGATAATATGTCAAATTTAAAAGAAAAAATAGTAATAATTTTTTTTAATCTTTTTTCATAATTATATAATCATTAACAATGTAACACGTGATTAAATTATTATATTTTTTATCAATATTTTAATAAAGTATAAGTATACATTTTAAACTTTAAAATAAAATTTACTTGAAACTCTAAATAAAAATGAATCTAAATTTAAAATTTTATATTAGAAAACCTTACTCTAGACTAAAATTTGAAATATCATAAATTATTAAATAATTTTAAAAAATAAAATATAGGTTGTCATGTCATTAATATCACAATAATATATAGATTATTTTTGTTTTTTGCTGGGGAAGTCTGAGTTACAAGGGTATGGCAAGTTCCAAAGTTCTGGTTTTCAGGTATTTTTATTACGGTCTTTCTAATGGGGCACACAATAAACACTAAATTTTATGAGTTTGGTATATTTTTATTGGTGGAGTTGTTGTAAATACAGGGGATCCATCAATTAGGGCTGTCAAAAAAATTCGAAAAATCCGATATTCGTCCGAAAAATCCGCATCCGTATCCGGGAAAAAGCGGATTTTATCCGTATCCGAGAAAAAACGGATATTATCCGTATCCGAATTCGGGATATTCGAATCCGAAACTAAATACATATATGATATTTAAATTATATAAATATATAATTATATATAATTTTAAATTTACTTTTTTAGTTTATAGTGTGTGTAAATGTATTAAATACTATTTTTATACAAATTTTATATAATTGTATACATATTTTTAGATATATAAATATATTATTTATATTTTAATAATAAAAAATGTTCTATAATCATCATCAAAACGGTAAGGGCAACAAAAAATTCAAAAAATCCGATATTCGTCCGAAATATCCGCATTCGTATCCGGAAAAAGCGGATATCATCCGTATTCGAATCCGATGATTGCGGATGCGGATACGGATATTGGCATATCTGTATCCGAATTATCCGTTTGACAGCCCTACCATCAATATTTATGATTAGAGAACCAATCAAAATGCTCCAAACTCATGGGAGCTATTGTTTATTGTGTGCCCTTGGGCACACATTAGAAAACCCGTTTTTATTATCTATCTTTTATTCATTATCACTTTGTGAATATTTCAAATATCCATCTAAATATTTATCACCTAACCGACTTTCTTTTTAGTTAAATAAACTCAAATCGATAAATTTCAATCAAAGTTTGGATTTTATAGCTTTACTTTTAACAAATCTTTTATAGTTTACTTCTGATACATCTTTTGAAATCTTTTAACCGAAAGCAAGTACATGAAAGTCATATAAGGAAGGATGAAAAATACTTAAAATTTGTGGGG
Source organism: Apium graveolens (assembly GCF_009905375.1). Taxonomy (NCBI): domain Eukaryota; kingdom Viridiplantae; phylum Streptophyta; class Magnoliopsida; order Apiales; family Apiaceae; genus Apium; species Apium graveolens. Next base: position 238,359,715 of record NC_133648.1, on the reverse strand, counting down.
ACATTCCAGCATCCATGGAATCAATAACCATGACCACGTAGATAGTCAATAAAAAAGAAATGGTTAATGTCAAAATTAACACAAATTTTAAAATTGGTAATTTAAATTATTAAATGCTGGAAAATGTATTCCAAATTATTAGGGGAGTATATTTTCTTCAATTGGGTAATATGAAATATATTTTTGAAAATTCATAACTCGAGGTATAATTTAAGGACGAAATTTCAATCAAAAATTAATTTCTTCAATTAAAATTATTAAAAAGTTTAAAAATATAAGATTTTTCTTAATCTAAAATGGTATCTTCATTAATTTTTAGAAAAAGGACGATGCTTTTTTTTTTTGTCAGTGGAGAAATGGTCAGGGAAAAAGGAAAAATATTCAACCGTTCAGACAATGCTTGTGAGCTGTGAGGGAATGTTCTAGTGCATTTGCGACAAATACTGGTAGGCAAACAAAGCAAATTACTGTATAATTATTATTGTTAATTTTCTTCTTACAATAAGTATTACTATTATTAAATAACAGATTCTTTTTCCATTTACTTTATACACACCTAATACCGGATCCGACAATTTTGGATATAACACGACTTACACGACACGAAATGACGCGAAAATTTAAAATTTGTGTTTATTTTTTTAGTACACGACACGAAAATACACGAATACGAAAATACACGACCGAGATTTAGTGTCAATTTTCCGTTTTCCCTTTGAGTACACGACATGAAATGAAGTATACTATATAAATTAATATTAATATTTATAATAAATATATGTATATTTACTATATATATGCATACTTATTTTTAAAACAGTTACTTAATTTTATATATGTATATAAATATGATCTAAATAAATATTTTTAATACATTTCGTAAAATTTTACCTAAAAATCTTATTCGATATGAAACACGAAAACACACAACAAAAAAATATATGATAAAAACGAATTGTTAGTGACGAGGTCTACCTAGTACCTAATATTTTAACACTGTGCATAAATTTCAACCATTAATTAGCAGTTCGAACATCGGCATCACAAATACATGTACATATAATTAACAGTTCCAACATCGGCATCACAAGTATATACACGTATCACGTATGCATATAAAACATCAAAATCGGAGGTTCATTTTTCAGGGATCACTAACAATATAACACGAGTCCACCTATAATGTTTTCGGTTTACACCGCAAGTGAAGGAAAATTGAAAAGGAACCCATTTTGTCAGTAAAATGAAAATTCAAAGAAAGGGCCAATTTATTGAATTATGTACAGCGTAATGGTGTGCACTGACGGTCTCAAACTGTTATCAAACCGTGTACTTTGGTTTGATTTTTGTTAAACACACTCAACCAAATAGAGACAGTTATTTTTATTTGGTTCATAATTTGTAATAAAATATAATTATGAGTTCAATTATAATTATCTTAAAAATATTACAAAAGAAAAGATAATTTTAATTTACAAGGAGACAGTTTCCATAATCATAAAATTGCAAATGGAGTTAAAACTCTAGACAACTTGGAGGTGATTTGACTCAGTATTTGTTTGGTATTGATATTGAATAATAACTAGGGACCTTTACCCGCGCGTTACGCGTGCTAGGAATTTTTTTTTTATTAATTTTTACGATTCGCACAAATTAAATATTTTTACCAATTTTTTTACCATTTGAATAGTTTATTTTTACTGAAATATAATGGTGTCGAGTTTAGGTAAAAGTCTGTCAAATAATATTGTCATGGATAGTTTAGACAAATACCAAAATTAAATAATGTGATTTAATTTAATGAAAAAAAAGATATACATACAATACAACAGTCACATTCATTCTTAGATGACGTCACATATTCTGCATCTAAAAAAGTATGTATAGCGGTAAGTTATTAAAGATTTTTCCAAACTTATGTACTTTATTGATATAAAAGATAATTATAGAATTATTTGATTTTTATTAAAATACATTAATAGAGCATTTATATTTCCATACAATTTATAAGGCAAAGTATAATATGAATTTAACATTTAAAAGTAGGTTTTTAGGTTGGAAAAAATAGTTGAATAATACACAAACATATTCCAAAAACAAAAAAAAACAAATCAGCATAGCTCACTTACAATTCATACACTATCTCTTTCAATTTGAAACATACAAAACTCACTTACAATTCACAATTCACACACTCTCTCTTTCAATTTGAAGCTGATTCAAGGAATTTATGCTTAGAGTTTGAAGTGCTGCATTCAGTACTATAACTAATCCATACCATTTCATCGGGGGTACTCATTCCGAAAGAAGTAAGTTGTTCAATTCTCTTTTACGTATTCTCATTGTTAGAATAAGAATTTGATGTTAGATTGATCGTTGAATGTAAATTGATGCAAAAATGGATCTAAAAGAACTTCAGATATGTTTTGTTTGTACAAATATGGGTGATTTTTACAGAAAGGGGGAATTGGTATGTATTAAAATGTAGCTCTGTACTTTGATAAAGTTCAATTTCTCATTATGTGATAATTGTAATTGTTATATATTAGAGTATCCGTTTTTCTTACTTTGTTCAAATTATGCAGTTTCTGCCATTGCCATTTTATGTAAATTATGGTAGTCACCTCCCTGGTGAGGTTAAGTTGTTAGGACCCTTGAATATTGTTTGGACGGGAAAATATCCGAGAAACTCTAAGAGCATCCAAAATCTGTCTGATATGATGAATTTCTACTTAATGAAGCCCCCTACCACATGGTTCTACTGGAATATGAAGGAGGAGCGCAGTTCAAATTTCCAGTATATAATCTGTATGCGGTGGAAATGAAATATACAGAAGTGGCATGGGATTCTGACTTGACCTGGACTGATACCGAGCTAGAAAGACTGAGTACCACTTTTTGTTATAATGTTACAACTAATTTCTGCACTGTTTAGCACATACTTATTGAAGGCAAACATTTGTTGGGCACATCATTCATAGAGGTAACAAATAGACGTCAATATTTCAAAATTTATTTTAAAACATTGTCATTTTTTAATGTGTTGTCTCTAATAGTTTTGTACCTTCTAGGTTATTAATTCAGATACTTGCGACAAATTTGGGTTATGTGAAAAGTCTCCAGTCATTACATTTTGTTTTGAGGATCAAGAATGGCCTATGCATGTAAAATGGGTTCCTAACGCAGTCCTTTTTACTAATGAGTGGAATTGGTTCATTTGAGATAATTAAAATTGGTGATACCATTGCTCTCTACCATACCGACGAAGCACTGAAGTTTAAAATATGTGTTTTTGATGAATCTGTTATTCCAAAAGATGGAACTTATGGAGGTATCTTGTCTAACAGCTTCTATTTAAAACCTGAGATTTTGAAATTGTTTCCCATGTTGCATTTTAACAGGTGAGGCAGATGATGTTCAGCATTATGCCAAGTTTTTTAAGGTTATTACAGATCATACGTTACAGTTCGGGGAACTGGTATGTTTGTACTTTGTTCTTGTTTTATAAGGAGTCAATCACTAAAATGAGGTCTTGCAGTAATTGATAACCTTACTATGCAGGAAGTACCACATGTATTTTACTGTCATCATGGTACAAAACTTGCCAATAACTTAAAGATTTTTCTCGGTGGTAGGATGAGTGCAAAATTTAAATTCTGTTTTGCAGAGAAGAAGATTTATGGGATGAATCAGTTTTTACGGAAGTATGTTGTATGTGAGGGTTATATTATGTTTTTTAAATATTGCGGTAATTTAGACTTTCAGATTTCTGTTTATGCTACGGCATGCATGAATCACCTTCGTCATTGTTGTGGAACATACCGCTTTGAAGATTTTATGTTTCCTTCATGTTCTTAAGAAGTAATTGAGATTGATGATAGTTTCGATGTAAAATCATAAGCACTTAATATTTCTCTATATGATACCAATAAGATACGAATGGTTTATGCGTTTGTGTCATGGTACTTTGAGTGATAGTATTCAAGGAAATTCCTGAAATACGTTTCGTTATAAAAGTCTTTTTGTGTTTCATATTTGAACCTGTTTACATTTGGTCATAAATTTGTACATTTGGGAGTATTTTGATGATGAATTGGGGAGAGAATATTGGTTGTCAAAGACTCACTCCCAGATCAATGCTTATGATGAGAGATATAGAGACTTGCAGTTACCAATGTTTTAGGTAAATAACTTACAGTTATTTAACTACATATTATAGAACAGGAAGTTATCAACATTTGGTGCTTTTATAAGGGAAATGTACATGACCTCACACATACAATCACATTAACAGAAGCACTCTCTCTTACACCTTGTCTTATATAGCGTTAAAAATGACTTAACGCAGTGCAAAGAGGAAACGATGGTCAGGGATTAAAAATGTGGCAATGGAAGAGTTGAACCAATTGGATGTCACTTGCGCAGATTTCAACACTGATTTGGAAGATGCAAATATTTTCTTCTCAGAGTTTTATGCATCCATGGAAAGTAGACAATCTAATTTGTTTGCTCGTTTGGTTGGCCTCCAGGAACAGTTAAAGTATTCTTTACATGTCTCTTTCTTTTCATGTCTTACCAATTTATGTATGCGTGCTTAATAATTTTATCTCTCTCCTTTACAGCAACATAGAAGATATTTTGCAGAATGGATCAAGGAAAAAATGTGGAGAATCATCCCAAAGCAGTGACCAAATTCCACCATCTAATATGGGAAATCCACTCAGATTCCTAGGCGATACGTCCACCTCTCTGCGTGGTCATGAGACAACCTTGAAACTAAACGTTGCAGAAATGATGAATGTCTTTCAAAAGTTTGACGATGGGTGGAAGGAACATCTTGCTAATTTGAATGGTCAGGCTGATCACTTGATTGAAGTAATTAGTAGAATTCGCATATTAATGGATGATTATAGTCGCAATATATGATTCATATTTCAGTAGATTATTAGAAGCATGTTAGTATGTTATTGTGTGATCAACGTTAGTATAAATTAGTAACAATGTTGTTCTGCAAAAAGTGTTTGTAAGATTATTGGATCAAAGTGAACATTGCTGTGGTCTAAATTTAAATTACATAATTATCTTCCAATCTACATGGAAAATAGTCTCATTTATTTTGTATATTATTCCCATTTGTAATAGTAAGATGTAAAATTATATTTACATGTCATAAGTAAACATTGATTTCAGCAATGACATATAACAAATGATTAAATGAGTAAAACATTCATATGAGTCTACATTAAAATTTATTTCAATTCATAAGAGAAAGTTTGGCTGAATACTGAAATCTCAAAACAATCATCTTTGAAATGATAAAAACTCAAATGTAATGCAAAATAGCAGACATTCCAGAATACAATCTGCCTAAAACTTATTATCAGTAAATTGAATACAAATGCGTAGGGAAGACTTCACGCCAAAAGTAGTTTATTTAGACTGCTCCACTAAGTATCCTGTAAACACAATAGTACACAACATGTTCATCAGAGTTTATACAACTCAATCATGTTTATATCTCTCCCAATAGTAATAATTTACATTACCCAAAAAGTGTTTATACCTTTGCCTCAACACTTCAACAGCCAGATGATTAATATTGAAATAAATCTGCGAACATGATGAATTTCTTATCTGCAGTGAACCTATTAGAAGCAATTTACCAATAATCTTTACTTTACACCATGAAAAAATTTTATAGTTTCTAGTAAATATATGTAGATTGACAGTATATGGAACCATTATGGATTAGTGGCCTCATTGTTGTCAAGATCACTATTGGAGGATACACAATATTTCCTTCTAGCGCAGTTGCTACATCATCAGTAAATTGATCCCAAACACAAATCTTAACCACGTTGCTGATATGGAAACACAGATAGAAAATTATATCAATATTGGAAAACACTGATCGAAAATACATTTATTAGTGAAATGATGGTCCTACCTGCCATCAAATAACTCAAAATGAAGAAACTTTTTCTCACCAAATCGTGTATAAACTTCCTTTACTGGTTCAGTGTTTTGAGCCATTCCAACAACATCTATGCAATGTCATATAATTAGAATTTTTAAAGGATCATTTAAAATAAAAACAATTGTGTGATAAGATACAAAAATACCTATAGCATGTACAAGGGGCACATGTTCAGAAAGTGACATTATAAGTTCAGAAATCTCAAGAATAGTCTTAAGCTCAAGCTTGAGCCTTGGAATGGTATTTACTTCAAAAGGAACATGATGGAAAATGGTATCATGTGCGAAAACAATAATCTTATCAGAAGATACAGGTTTCAAAAGTCCTGCAGGCTCCATTACTATAAAGTTGTGAATATCATATGCGTTTCCTTCAAGTATGATATTGCTAACATCATGCCAAATCACACGATTCACAAATGCAAAGACATGACAATCCTGCATAACATTGGCTCATTAAGAAACTCTTATATATAAACATTGATCATATACTACTATTTTATAAAGTGAACGACATTACCTCAGAATCAAGCAAAATTAGATTAACACCTCAGAATTGTTGAATGCGAGAAAATGAAGGCCACATTCGAGTAATACGTACACAAACCCTCCAATCTGTCCTAGTGCTATCAACTAATGCAAGATTATTTTTCATGTCAGCCATGAGAAAGATTAACAACAATCAAATGATTATTAAAGGGCTAAGCAATTTAAACACTCATAGAACATATGTTAAACATATATGTAAGAGGATTAATATGTCAACCATGGACTTAGGTACATGATTGATGTTAATCCAGTTGGCGAAATCTTTACATATGAGTTTGTTAGGATTTGGGTTCTGCATAAGTAATCCAATATTCTGAAAATAATTAGAAGAAGTTAACGTGGTATAACAATGTATACGACCTTAAAATTATGCTAGGTCGTCTAGTACAATATTTTCAGTACTGATTTCCTACTAAACATCTATTGAAAAAATAAAAAGCTTAACAGGTACGATAATTAAGACAAAATATGATGAACATTTTTTTTTAATTTTACTTAGACTTTTTATTTCGTCAATTTGATGTTAATATTTTTTTAGTTAAATTACCAAAATAAAAGCCAAACAGACGTGATTACGTCTGCTTTGGTATGTATCTCATATCCCATGATTTTCTTTCAATAATATCCAAAAACATGTACTACGTTTATATAGTTAAACGTTGAGAGAATATTTAGCATCAAATGTTACAATCAGGGATTTGAGCAATCCATTTAAATAGTTAAACGCAGCACAAACATGTTGTGTTAGATAGTCATGCGAATAATGAAGAGCCGGTTGATTTGAATATAGAAGATGCAGTACGAAATGCTGAAAATACACAGGATGATAATAAGGCAAATGAAGTAAAACAATAAACAGAAATCATTAAGGGTGTACATTCAAACCATCTAAAAATCCAACAGATTTTTTTTAAGTTTTGCAACAAAACATAACTAAACATAAAAAATGACTTGTCTCTAAAACTTATTTAGATATCCTTAACAAAAATTCTGATTGAAATAAAAAGTTTTCTTTGGTGCGACATCCATGTAATGCATTCTCTTTTCAGATATCAAAAATCACCTTCAAATCTTTCTTCCTGCAATGGAAAAAGTAATAAATAAGTTACAATATTTAATTTCATAATTTTATATATTTACTAACTCGTGTTCAATCTTAAAGCACATTACTTCCCAAACAAATGCTATATTTATCTTATTTTATTCATCAATCACTATCAGCACCATCATATCCCATTCCCTCAAGCCTGTAATACACATAAATGTATTAAGACATTTATACCCAAAAACAATTAAAAGTACAAAGTTTTTAAAAGAATCTTTTTACACATACCAATGCCTAAAGTTAAAAACCTTCTTGACTCCCGGGTTAATATAGAATTTGGAGGCCGAAGTATTAATGATAATAGGGACGCCTTACAACCAAAACAAACATGTTACAAATGTACAATGTACTTGTCTAACTAAATAGTATAATAAACTATCTTAACTCCATAAATTTGTATAGGATAACTTTGGCACTTGACAAAATAATAATGATCGGTGTCTCTTCCCCTTTCAGTCAATGCACCCCATATATCCACTTTAAAAGAAACCCTTGTAACAAAACACATAGGAACAAATTTTTTTAATTTAAGTAGATACATTAATTCAATAATTTTTTTTAACATCTAACTTAATTCTTACTCTGGTCCTTGAGTAACATTGAATCGTATAAGAGGCTGAACTCCAAAAATTGTTTCAGTGTTCACCCTTGGCTGGAGATCAGCAATAACTCCAATGATATCTAATAAAGAACAATGTCTTATAATTAAAATAAATAGACTTTTTACATTGCTATGTTAATATAAAGCATATGAAATTTATTGATACCTATGGCGAATGTCCTATCGAGAGCATAAGATTCAGGATTTATAGCCAACTGAGGTAAACTGACAAATTCAAAATTGTGCCTCTCTATGAAAATCTGGTCTAAGTCATTTGGATACATAGTTTGGACTGTGGTTAAAGGTGTGAAAACAATTTTTAGCACAGAATGAACAGGCCTCAAGATACCAGATATGTGGGTAGTAATGAAATTTGTTATTTCATACATCTGACCCTCAACAATAGTGTTGTCAAAAGAGTTCCATATATCAGCTCTAACAAAAGCCTGCATATGATCATTCTTACAAACAGGATAACATGTAGGTTACAACTGTATACTCAGAACTATAAAGTGACAACGTAAAACAATCTGTTTTAAACATGAATTACCTGAGGGTCCAAAAGAATCAAATTACATCCAACAAAAACTCCTTCTCTATTATTAGTATGCCACAATCTTGTGACTCGAACTCGTATCCTCAAGTTTCAGCTGTAAATGTCCAGTGAAGAAAGCAAATGAACTGTAACTGGAGCTGAAAGAATTGAATTTTGAAATCTATATTAAAAGAGAACATAGTAGTAAATTCCAGGTTTCATAATCGTTCACCATATAATACAAATTATATGCAGAATACTAACCCATGATGCTTGCAAGATGTGGTATGCAACGTTTTTTATGTAGCTCTGAGTTATAATACAGGAACAACTATGAAAATATCGGAATAAAACAAAATGCTATGAAAAAGATTTAGATGCATATCTACAACTTTAATTTAGAGATATGATCAGATTATATGTTTTATGCCGCCAAAATTGTTATATGTGATATGTCAGGCTATTAATCTGGAATAAAGTTAGTTACTTTGAAATATATAAAGTCAATTATGGAGTGAGAGTATGATACTTGTGCATATGTGATTGTACCAAAATATGTATATTTTAATTGTTAATTTTCTTTAGATGATTTCATAAATCAAATTATTAGTTGTTGCAATGATAGTACAAAAATTCATATTATACACAGAATCGTGAACATAATGATTGACGATTATTGAATATCATTGTCCTATTATTGAATAAAAAAGGAATTAAGTGTTAAGTAGACCTAAAATCTTTCACAGTTAATTAGTATCAAGTACACATACAATATATTTTTCAACCTTAGAAGTTCATAATAGGAAACTTAATCAATTCATTTTGCAGATTTGATCGAAAGCATAATGATACATTGATTTATAACTTGGTAATTACTTATGCAAGTCGGTCAAGAATCTTATTTTACCAACAAAATGATTGACGTAGACAAAGCTAAGCGAATGCATTCAGTAGATATGAGAAATTTATTATTACAATATAACATATCATATTGATATACCCATACAGTGAACACGTAAGTGAGTCGATTACACATTTTAATTTACTAATAATTCAGATTATGCATATCTATTAAGTCAATGGTTATTAGTAATTTGTATTGTGATGATATTATAGCGTAAAATACAAAAGTTAAAACTTCGTAAGAAAAATATTCTACATATTAATTAGCTCGAATAAGTAGTAATGTTTGTAATCCGTAGTTAGAGCATATTAAATCTTAAAAAATCTGCAGTTGACAGTTTAATATGTACCAAAATTTCATAACAATATTTTATTTCAAAATAATTTATTGATAAATAATTAATTGAAATATCTATGTTTGTCTTAGACGTATATTATTATTTTTTAATCCAATTACAATTACAAATAATCAAATTACAAAAATATATAAAATCCGGCTCCAAATAAAGAAAACGACACCAATTGTATTTTGGAAGCTATTATAAATTTAGCATGGGAAGATGAGTGAACATATATAACAAAAGGACACATAATAATCTATTAAAGTTGATGGCCCTTAGTAATGTGTATTGTGAGAATATTATGCCGTAAAAATAAAAAAATTAAAACTTAATAACAGAATATTAAAAAATTAAAAATCTCGAATAAATAATAATATTTATAATCCGTAATAAGGGTATATTCAGTCAAATAAACTTTTTGGAAAAAAAACACGAATTGTCAACTTCTATGTTAAGATTGCAGCATAGTGTTCTAAAAAGAACAATAGTTTTTTTGTTATTCTTATACGGGCATCATATTGTGATGATATTATGACGTAGAGAACAAAAGTTAAAACTTCGCCTGAAAAATATTCTACATATTAATTAGCTCGAATAAGTAGTAATGTTTGTAATCTGCAGTAAGAGCATATTAAATCTCAAAAATTTTGCAAAAGATAATTTACATCGAATCCCTCGGGAGGAGAATTTATGATTATGCCTCCTGAACCAGAGCCTGTCGCTTATATGCGGTTTTCCTTGGTTCACGTGGTTTGAAGGCTATTGCGTGAGCCCGTAGGGTTTACCCAGTGCGCACCCGAAGGGAAGCGGCTGCGGGATACCTATGATAAAAAAATATGTACGAACATTTGATAATAATATTTTAGTTCAAAATAATTTGCTGATCAATAATTAATTGAAATATCTATGTTTGTTTTAGACGTCTATTATTATTTTTAATCAAATCACACTTATAAAACATCTTATTGCAAAAAGATATATAATCCGGCAAAGAATAAAAAACGATATCAATTATATTTTGGAAGCTATTGCTAATTTAACATGGGAAGATGAGTGAACATGTATAACAAAATGACACATAATACTCTATTACAGATTCTGGTTATTAGAACTGTGTATTGTGAAGATATTATGGCGTAAATACAAAACTTAAAACTTAATAATAAAATTTTGAGAAATTAAAAATCTCGAATAAATAGTATTGTTTATAATCCGTAATAAGGACATATTTAGTCAAATAAACTTATTGGGAAAAAATAATTCACGAATTATTAACTTTTATGATAAGATTGCAGCATATTGTTCTTAAAATAATAAATGTTTTTTTGTTAGTAGATAAATAATATTTACTTGCTCTTTTAAATGTTATTTTTAAAATTTAAACATATTCATAATTATGTAACTAAATTATGTAATTTTACTTAATATATATAATTATGTAATAACTTATAATTATTTTATTACATCTTTCCAATTAAATAAATACAAATCATAATTACACATATAGATGCGTGCTGTTTGACTTTTTAGTGGTTCTGTAGTTTTTGGTATCTTGATCAAAATAAACCCTTGCATTGCAAAACCCCATTCAAAGTGAATACTACAACTAAACCGCAATCCAACTCTGCACGGAGCATCGGCTGAAAACTTTTCCATCTGATCATTCAACAGTTGTCATGGAGGTATGTATCTATTCTATCCTTCAATTAGGAACGTGATGATTCAATATCAATCTCCAATGGATGTTTATTGTCTTCTATTTGTTCAATCATGCTCATGTTTATATACAAATAAGTATAGTGAATAGTCTACATTGATGATTCTATGAAAATAGTTATTAAGATTAGTTTAGGATTGACAATGTAATCTCATGATAACATTGTGTATTGATTCATATTGGGTATTTTTTCATATAGTATTGCTATATTATATGTTGACTTATATGGTGAAAAATCAATCCAAATCTTTTAAGTATGTGGTTGGTAGTCTTAATCTGTTTTGGCTAGCAGTGTGTGTTGTAATTTTAGTTATATTGGTACTACTGGGACATTTATTATAGATATTCAAGTATGATATATTAATTTGTAATAGTATCTACCATGATTGTATTAAGAGATGTTTAGCATTGCGCCCGGACTTTGCATCTGACCTGATTCACAGTAGCAAGAGCTACTACAATATTTTGTAATCCATTAAAAAAATGATTGTGCTTGGATTATAGAAGTCAAAAAAATAATAAATTACAATTGTTGCATTGCACAGGTCTCGCTAATTGGCCAATTAGACTTAATAATTTGTAGTTGCTAATTATACTTATGTATATTATTCCATCTCAGCAGCAAAACTGTGAGCCTATTAAAATTCCAGCATTCATCATTGAGGTTGATGCCACAATGCAACCTCTCATGGATGAATTGGTAAATAACTTACTCAATTATCCCAATACATGTACTGACTTTGATAATTTTGTAAATGAATAAGTCATTGCTTATTCCTTCAGAAATTACCACTCTCCATTGTTTTTACATATGGCGAAAATCTTCCTGGTAATGGATTAATAATGCTACCAAGTGGCCAACATCTACAATTCTCTTATGAGAAAAACAGGGAAAGCTTAGCTGGAGTTGGGGAACTCAACAATTTGTTCAAAAAATGCATTGGTTGTAAACTTCTTCTCTGCTATAAAGGTGAAGGAAATTTCCGGGTTCACATTTTTGATAAGACGGGATGTGAAATAGAGTATATCATACCAGAAAAACCGAATTTCTGTGTGACCAAGCAAGGTAAAACTCTAATCTGCTCTTCACTATATGGCTGAACATTGCACTGTTTTAAGTCATCATTGTAATTATACTTTTTACAAACATGATCAGCCAATGTTGCTGGAGTTGGATGGAAAATTTTAGTTGAAGCTAATGAGAATACAATATATGATGGCTTAATTGTAAGTTATTTTCTTATATGCTTGTAAAATGCTTTAATCGGGAAAAACTTTTTATTTACATAATAGGAATACATATGATAAATATGTTTTCACTTTTGATGCAGGATATTCCACATTCTTTCGTGGCACACTTAAGCAAGCATATTCCCTATGTTTTTTACTGTTTCCCTTTGGATACAGTGTTTACAAGTTTTTTTTTCCAAATATGACAAAAGGTTCTTTGGTCTCAATAAAATTCTAGAAAATATTGAACTCAACCTGGGAGATTTTATTGTGTTCACCAACTGGGAAGCTGGTCGGTTTGATGGTGTCATTTTTGACAAATATGGAGTGCAAATGATGTTTGCACATCAGACCCCAAAGCCTGGTGATAACTCTAATAATAACAACTCTGTTATACAGTATGGTCATATTAATTGACGATCATTGCTGAACTTACATAAACTATTTTTGGTTTATACTGAAATGATTATTTACCTCTATTTGAACACACACATTTAAAGTTACAAATGATCTTTTTCTTGATGCAGAGAATGTTCAGGGAACATAGTTCGGGAATAATGGAATGGAGATGAATTCGAGTGAAAACATTTTATGACCATGTTTGCATGTCTGCTGATATTCCAATGTTTTTAACTTATGCTTTCAACAAAGACATGTAATATTGATACAGTCGCCAATTATTTTAGCATGGATTTCACTTTTAGACATATCATTGCAAACATGGCATTTGCCATGTTTGGTATTACTGAATTGTTATAATTTTTGATAATTATCGACTAAAGATGGCATTGGGCTTATGTATTAATTCCTTGGGTGATTCCATTAAGGTACTTAACTAATCATAGTATCAACTCATGGCCACATATGTAGTTACGGTTTAATGAAGGTGCATATAATAACCCTCGTGTAGATTTAAAACCTATATGAGTTACACCTGAATTATAACTAATATCTCATGATACTCATGAAAACTATAGTTTCACAATGATGGTTTCAATGACTACAAATTTGGAAACTCAGGGATTTCGTAAGTTCATGATATTTATAAACTAACCACGTCTAACAACTTTGAGGTTATCTTCCTATGGCATAATTGATTATCTGTCCAAAATATGGCAAATTATGTATTCTTCCTTATTTGTAATTGTGGTTTTGACATCATAAAATCTATAATTATATAATTGTTATCTCTATCATATCTTTATTTATTATAACAAAATATTATATCATACAATCTATCTTGGACTACATACCAAATTAACTTCATTTACATGTTCAAAATACATATATTACAACACATTCTTCATCTTAGTTTGATCAACAGCAAAGAACAATAACATTCCATTCAACATAAAGGCTAGAAATTACAAAAGTTAAACTACCAAATGTTTCAATTTTGTATTAAATTCAATAAAACTATAAAACATCAGTCACAAACATCACTAAGCAAGATCTTGAACAAAAGTAAATGCACTTTGCAATGACCACAACCTGAATTCCATATGTGTGACATGGTTAAACGTTCATTAAAAAATTCACCTTCTTCATGGTACTTCTCTTTCACAGTCAACTCACAAAGTGAATACCAAAGTTATTCACCAAAAAGATTTCCTTCAATCCTGTTTATCGGGTCTTTATTTCTTGTATTTGGACAAAATTTAGAAAGAGGAAGCAAATTGTCTACATCCGATATGTACCAGTATATATTCTCAAGCAAATGAACAATATCTACTCACTTCGATTTAAGATCAACCATTCCAATAATATGAGACATTCTTCAATAACCTGATCTTTTTCATATTATCTGTACACGGCTCTAAAAAACACAAAACTAAAATAAGATGGAAAATGATGATCAGAGAGAAAAGAGAGAGTTTGAAGATTATGATCAACATTATTGCGCATGAAAATCATTCGAACCGAGTTATAAAACATAGCTTGCTCAACTTCAAGAAAAAATGGCAAAACAAATAAAGCCATGGAATTGGTCACGCCTAACTTCTAGATAATGATTATGGTACTGGTATAGAGCATCCCAGTTGAGCTTCTGCAACATCTCTTTAACTTGGATTCGGCTCACTTTGGTGAAATAGGCCATCAACAACTTTCCAAACATGTGAAAGCTATCAAGATCGTGTATTATGAATGCAAATAATATAGCCATAATATCAGTATCGACGGTGAAAATATTAAAGTTTGCCATGATGTAGTGAAGATAGTAATTTGGTAATGAAGCAGAATTAGAATGATAACTGATTATGATAAGGTCTAAATAATAGATTAACTAATAAATGCAACTGTTATATATGTAAATGCGGGCAAACTTGGAGTTGTTCAACTCTGTAAAAATATAAAATGGTTTATGTATTCCAATTACTTGAATTAACTGCATTGAATGTCAAGAAAAAAATTTCACTTTCTACTCTACTTGTTCATTCTTTAAAGAGTTGTAACTTTAGAAATGTGTAATGATTAAATGACAGTAACTTGGATTATTGGAAAGTACTACTACATCATTATGACTTGTAATAATAAAAACAATTGCCAAAATATTTTTGCCTTGTGGGAATAAACATAATCATGACTTTAATTGAGTAACGTGTCAGTAACAAAATACAGCATTGTAGGCAATCAAAAAAATTAGGAATGGACAATCCATGTAACATCGAATCAAACATATTTACACATTCACATATTTACTAAGTACAATAATTATTTACATTGATATATAAAACTAAACTGTACATCATTTTTACATTTTTACATAAGGATTCAATACTTATATATAATTAACAAGAACAAACACAAACAATTGAACATGCTTAGAAATTCACAACCACTCCATCTTGAACTGGTTCAGGGTTATCGATTTCAACATCTTGAAATCGGGCTTGTGGAGGGCCAATACCTAAATCTATATTAAGAAATTCTTGAATGTTGTCAACAGGTCGGTCCAATGTCTGCAAATCATGGAGATTTTGTCTACCAATAGATGCCAAGCGTCTTGCAACAGAGTTCCTTTGGGGATGTACTAAATTAATTTAATAACGAATGTTAGGATCATTAAGACGTGAAAGGATAAATCTGAAAGTGCTCCTAGTATGTGGTGTTAATCCGTCCTCTTTGTAGTACTTGCATTCACGGTAAGCTTGGATATTATCAGTCTCAATGATAACACATTCATACTGGTCTTGAAATGCTCTACACATTCCTATCAATACAGCCTATAAAGCACTATTCAGATTAGTTAGGCCTGGAATGGTGCCATATGTTAATCTAAGAAGAAAGCCATTTGAATCTCTCACAACAACGCCAATACCATTTCTATTTTGTCCTTTAGAAGCATTCTGAACGAACTCACTGTGAACATTTATCTTGATCCAACCTTGAGCAGGGAATTCCCATACACATTCAACATGTTCCATGATTATCTGTTTTGTCTTTTTTTTATTCTTACTAAAACGTTTAAAGACCAACTAATCTCAACCATAATGACACACTTCTATAAATACAAAAAAGGTACAGAGATGTGACTATTGGGGAATGGATGTTGAGTTTTATTTATTAAACGAGTTTTTCCTTAATAATTAACTTCTAACAGTTATAACTATATAAGATTAACTACCTGTAACATATATTACTAAAAAAGGAATCGAAAATTTGGTGTTTCTTTTAACATAGTATTAAACATGAAAAATGTGATTATCCAAAATTATGAATTAGACGACAAACAAAACCAAAGCACAATCTTGATAGATTATAATATAAAAAACAAACTTGAAACAACCGAAAATAATGTTTAGAGTTCAATGTGATAAAGAAATTTCATAAATAAAAAACTTAGGAAATTGGATTGCAAGATCGAATGTCCCATACATGCCACAAAACAGATGCACATCATCACTTCCCGTGTAATATTATAGAATTTTAATGTAAGACACGCATACGTTAAGAGATTAACTCAAAAGCTATTATTACTATTTACCATTTTTATCTTTGTTAGGAATATGTTGTGAACTTGATGATAAGTCAAACAAAATACCTTAATAGATTTAACTTAGTGTATTTTGTTGCACTCGATGGATGATCTAATATTGTCCCGATGGATGAACTTTTTAGTCCCGACGGATGACAGATTAACATCCATCGAGTGAGTAGCTTGTGTAACAAATAAGTTTTGTAGCACATTTCTGTAAGCAACATTGTGTAGATTCTGTAGGAGTATATGAGTCATGTTGACTACTAGTGGATATACAGGATAGGGTGACTAATTGTAAATATAAGATGTCTTGTAATTCTGTATAAATAAAATGGAGTCAAGTGAAATGAAAGGCTCCCGACGGATGGTTCACAAAGGCTCCTGACGGATGACAAACATAGTCCAAACGGATGACAAACATAGTCCCGACGGATGATCAAATTCAAATAGTTGTTGACAGTGACAACACAGTCACATGCATTGGGTGTTTGCAAAAGGAATATGGCAGCCTGTTAAGCAGGAATTTGAGAACAAAGAAGCATTACCATTTCCATGCAATTGTGAAGATATTCAAAGATGCTGGAATAGAGTAGTGAAGCAACATGAAGTTAGACTAGATATGTTTTATCTTATTATCTTGTCTTATTATTATGTAAACTTGGTGATATATAAACCAAGTGTAGCAAGTAGAACAATTAACTAAGCAAGCCTATTTTCAGAGAAACATATCAAGCTGCATTCTCTAAGCATTTCTCTATACTTTAGTTGTTCAAACTTGTAAGCAGCTGTGAGCTATTCAAAGCTTCACAAAGTTCTCAATTTGATATATATATATATATATATATATATATATATATATATATATCTGATGGAAACTTTCAAATCCACCAGAAAGTTTTAAAAGCTTGTGTTTTTATTACTTATTATTTTGATCTCTATCATTCTTTTATTCCGCACAATTGCTAATCAAACACTGTTATATTTATCAAGTTAGAACATTCTTTAAATTTCAAAAAGTAGCCAGAATTACATTCATTCAACCCCCCTTCTGTAATTCTTATTGTATTATTAGGGAATAACAATTGGTATCAGAGCAAGCTCTTGAAAAACAAAGAGTATAAAGATCACAACAAACAACAAGATGAACAAAAAGGATGTTGGAGTGAAGATCCCATTTCTGGACAAAGACAACTATCACCACTGGAAGGTGAAGATGCACCTACATCTTCTTTCTCAAGATGAGGCCTATGTGGATTGCATAGAGAGAGGTCCTCATATACCAATGAGAGCTACAACTGGCAATGAACCATCTGTTCCGAAACCTAGACATGAGTGGTCGGATCCTGACATTGAACAAGTCAGGAAGGATAAGAAGGCCATGAATATATTGTTTAATGGAGTTGATGGTGATATGTTTGATAACATCATTAACTATAAAACAACCAAAGAGGTTTGGGACACAATCCAGATTATTTGTGATGGTACTGAGCAAGTAAGCGAAAACAAGATGCAGCTACTGATTCAGCAATATGAGCATTTCCACTGTGAAGAAAGTAGTCTCTCCCTGATATTTTTAGTAGATTTCAAAAGCTACTAAATGCTCTGAAGTTGCATGGAAGATTCTATCAAACAAAAGACTCTAACCTCAAGTTCCTTAGATCTCTTTCAAAGGAGTGGAAGCCAATGACAGTCTCATTGAGAAATTCACAGGATTACAAGGAGTTCACCTTGGAGAGGCTGTATGGCATCCTGAAAACCTATGAGCTTGAAATAGAGCAAGATGAAAGGATGGATAAAGGAAGGAAAAAAGGAGGGTCCATAGCACTGGTTGCTGAGTTAGAAAAGGAGAAAGAGATGAAGGTAGAAGCTGTTGAGTCTACATCAAAGGTCTATGAAAGCAAGGGTAAAGGGCTGGTAGCTGAAAATGAAGATCAATTGAGCCAAGATGACATGGATGATATTGATGAACATCTAGTATTCTTATCCAAAAGATTTGCCAAGCTCAAATTCAAGAAGAATTTTGGAGCAGCTAAGCCAAACAGAAACATGGTTAAAGAGTCAAAATTCAAGTGTTTCAAATGTGGCTTGGCGGGTCATTTTGCCAGTGAATGTAGAAAGTCTGATTCCAGTAAAAAGAAGTTTGAGCCTGTTGATTATAAACAGAAATACTTTGAGTTGCTCAAGCAAAAGGAAAGGGCTTTCATCACACATGAGAATGATTGGGTTGCAGATGGATTAGATGAAGATGAAGAAACAAGTTATATCAATCTAGCCCTAATGGCTAAATCTGATAAAATAGAAACAAGTTCTTCAAGCAATTAGGTAATCACCACTAACCTAGCACATTTATCTAAAACTGAGTGTAATGATGCAATAAATGACATGTCCGCAGAATTATATCACATGCGTGTTACACTTAAGTCTCTCACTAAGGAAAATGCAAACATTAAAGAAAATAATTTGTTTTTAAGTAAGAGGAATAATGTGCTAGAGTCTCAGTTTATTGAATTTGAAAAATTGAGAATTGAGTGTAAGATTGCTAAGGATGAATTAACCGAGTACTTGAAGAAAGAAGAGATTTTAAAGAAGCAGCTTGAACAAGAATAGGAAGTGATTAATGCATGGAAATCATCTAGAGATGTCCATGCTCAAATCACTAAAGTTCAAGGTATTGAGTCCTTTTGTGATGCAGCCTGGAAGAAGAGTAAAGAGAAGCTTGAGTCCAATTTGGTTTGTTAGTCCCTTAACAATGTAACAAGAATTACAGAAGGCGGGTTGAATGGAATTTTTGAAACTTTTTCTTGAATAAAAATATTCTAACTCAAATATATATATAAGTGTGAATTGATTAGCAGAATGCGGAATAGTTACTTGAAATGAATCAAAACACAAGTAATTAAAAACAAGAGTCTTTAAAAACTTTCTGGTGGATTTGAATGATTCCACCAGAGATATATAATATATATCGAGAGAACTCTGTGTGCAAAAAGCTCACAGCTGCTTACAAAATGATAACAACTAAGAATGAGAGAAATGCTAAGAATGCAGCTTATAAATGTTTCTCTCTTGATTACTTAGTTCCTTAGTTACTATTCTATTTGCTGCTTCTTGGTTTATATATCATCAAGATCACAAAGTAATAAGACATGATAATAAAACAAAAACTATCAAGTCTAATACAATGCTACTTCATTACTCTATTCCAGCATCTTTGAATATCTTCATAATAGTATGGAAATGGCAATGCTTCTTTGTTCTCAAAAACCCAGTTGAATAGGCTACCACATTCCATTTGCATACACTCGACGCATGTGACTGTGTTGTCACTGTCAACAGATATTTGAATTCTTTATCCGTCAGGTTCATCATCATCTGTCGAGTTATTGATCATTCGTCGGGTTGTTGATCATCCGTCGAATTCATTGTTGTTTATCCGTCGGGTAGCAATCAGCAACTTGACTTCATTTCATCTATGCAGAATTACAAGACATCATCTATGTACAATTAATCAACCTATTCTGCATATCTAGTTAAAGTCAACATGACTTAAGTACTACTACAGATTCTAAACAATGTGTATACAGAAATGTGCTACAGACTTATTGTTACATAAGCTACTCACTCGATGGATAATAAATCATCATCCGTCGGGACTATATTGAGTCATCCGTCGGGACTATAATCCTTATCCGTCGAGTGCTACAATTTTACTAAGTAAAATCTACCAAGGTGTTTTGTTAATGAAATCATCAAGTTCACAACATATACACAACAATCTCCCCCAATTTATGTCTACTGGAATTGTAGCCATAAATTAAGAGATACTTGATGATAACAAAACACCCTAAAAATAAAACTTTGAAAGTAGATAGATAAAACTGTAAAGTGCTTCAATTAACAAAATGTACAAAGTTTAGCTCACAGTCATTTTCAAGGTGCTCCTCTAGCCTGAGCAGATTTATCTAGTTCCTTGAAGGTCTGGACCTCTTTCCAAACTTTTTGTTGTTTTCTTCAATCTGATTTTGGAGCTGCCTGTGGAATTTCAGTTCATCAGATTCTGAGAGATTTAGCTTTTCTTGCATTTCCAAGAGAGTCTCATTGCTAGAGATGCTCAATTGGTCTTCTAATCTGAAAAATATTCTCAATCCTTTATCATCCATGAACTACATCAGCCAGTAGGGCCTTAGATGCACTCTTCTCCCTGTGTAAGGGATGATTAGAGTCTTTGGGAGTGCATCTTTAGCTCTAACACTCCTTAGTTCTTCAATCTTCTTTAGAACCAATCTTCTTGCAGTAACATTGAACCCAAAGTTCTTCTTGAAAGATGAATAAACCTTAATCAGTGAGCTTGGCTTTCTTGAAGGATCCTGTGAAGTGGCCACTGATTCTCCTTTCCTCCCTTGTACTTGAACACTAACCTTTCAAGTAGGTTTCTGTATGCATCAATTCCTCTCACTTCATCTAGTTCATCTAGATAGAGATTTAGATCAGAAAACTCCTTGATGTCACACAAGTACATATAATCTCCCTTGTTGACTTTAGATTGAGCTTTGACTAGAGATTTGGATTTGAGAGGTGACAACTTCACTTTCTTGACTGCTCTTGACTTTGTTCTTTTTGGCTTGCTAAGGATTGGCAAATTGAAGTCAGGAATTGGTATGTTCTCCCATTCTATTGGCTCATCCTTAGGCACAATAGGTTCACCATGAATGTTCCTGTAAAGATCCACCACCTTGATATCTTCAAATACCACAGAGGGTTTTGATGCTTGAGTTGTAGTTGGAGTGGATTCCTTGGGAAACTGATTCTCCAATTCCTTATCAACAATGTCCAGTTTCCTTTTGGTTCTTTTAGCCAATTCCTTGATTCTTGGAGCTTTCTTCTGTTATTCAACTTGCTTCTTTGGATCTTGAGATTCAATAATTTCAGATGGATGAGCAGGAATTTGTTGTGATGAATTTACAGCATGTAGCTTGGCCAAGATAGCAATTTGCTCTGCCTTTTTAGCATCTAGAGCAACTTGCTTCTTTTCCTTCTTCAATCTGGCCTTTTCTTCTCTCTTTGCTTCAGCAAATTGAGGGTGTCCAGCCACTACACAAATTTCTTTCCCATTCTTGAAAACTTCTAGCAATTCTCTTTTTCAAGGCTGAATCAGCTGGATCTTTGTAGAAAGCAATTGACCTTGACAAAAGCTTCTTTTCATCAGGCTTAGGTGTCTCATACACAGTATCCAAAGGGTTCTTCAATGATGATTTTGGATAGTTCACCCTTGGTTTCAGAATTATTTTAGCCTTTGGAGATTTGATGCAGGATGACTTTCCCCTTTCCAGATAGTTCATGCTCATCTCATTCACAGAAATCTGCTTGATTTGAGAGTGATGGATGGCTGACTTTTCTGGCTTCTTTACTAGTCCAAATTTCCTTTGTATATCCTCATCAATCTTCTCCCAGTTGATTGGCTTCAACTGTTCCATTTCAGCTGCTCTAATGTTGGCTGCTGCTGCATTTATCAGATCTATACTGTCTGTAACTGGTGGCTTTGAGATAGTAATTGAAGGCACAATAACTTTACTGATTTGAATTTGAAACCTCTCCCCCTCACTTGGTCCTTTCTCCCCCTTTTTGTTATCATCAAGTTGAGTAGAGGAGGAGGTTTGAGCAGCCACCAGTTTTTGAAGTAAATCTGTCTGTTGGGCTTGATGAAGATGAATGGCTGTTAAAGATGCTTCCATGGCTGACATTCTTGTATCCAAGGCATCTTTCTTGGTTACAAGATCAGAATTTTTCCTTAATTGCCTCTTGATGTCAAGCATTGTAGCTTCTGGAAGCTTAGAATCCATCTTGTCTGAAATGGCCTTCTTCATCTCCTCAATATCACCCTTGATGGTGTTTACATCCCTAGCATGTTGGAAGCCTTGAATTTTTTGAAGTTATAGAGAGGGTAGATGTGCCTGAAGGAGCTTCTTGGTGCTGGCATTTGTAGTGGTTTGAAGAGCAATATTTGTCTGATTGATTAGTTGGATCAGGGTTGTCTTGAAGTAGTGCTCATCACAGTGCTTTGAAAATGCCCATGATGGCATACCTGATCTTGAACTAGAACCTACTTCTCCCCCTATGTCCATTGCTTCATCTTCACTATCCCCACTTTCATCATCAAAGAAATCAGCTGAGCCACCAGTCTCATAATCCACATCACCAGCTATAGAGGGAAAAGCTGTGATGACATCCTTAGCTCTTATCATAGACTATGTGGTATACACCAGATTGAGCATCCTTTCTGCATTGTCATTGCCCTGTTCAGCTAGAAGTTGATAAGCTGGAACAGGGTGAGTAAATGCCTCAGCATCAAGGGAGGTGGAATCTATAACAGCTTTAGGTTGCTGAGATATTCCCCCCCTGTCTGCATCTTGGACATTCATTGACTCACTAGCAATGACATCCATCCTTATAGCTCCAGTACCTACATTTCTCTCATTTTCTCTCTTTTGTTGCATTAGGGTCTCACCCTGGCTCCCCATCCTCACACCCTCACCTTCACCATCTAAGGTGGGACTCCTCTCACTCTCTTTTGCCAATCCTGAAGAAATGGATTGCATAATTTTACTCATTTCCTCTCCTTTATCCTGGGAGCAACCCAGACTCGCACTCATAACACTCTTCTCTCTCAATCCTAATAATGACTGTACAACCACTAATTCTTATGCACTTGAAATAAATGAAGTTTTAAGTGGTGCAGAGACACTCGACGGATGAGTGATATCCATCGGGTGAGTGGTTTTGCTATCCGATGGATAACTGTTGTTAAGCTTATCCGTCGGGATACAATCACTACTCGATGGATGAGCAATGTCCATCGAGAGAGTAGAAATGAATGAACTAGGAATGGAAACTATTGTGGACTCTGTGCTGATTGAAGATATTTTGGGCACAGATGATTCAACAGTTCCTGAAAGAATTGGCAAGTGAGCCAACAAATCATCTAAAAGATGATGCTCACTTGCACTAGATTTTGGCTTCCCCAACAAAGTTAAAGAAGGGGAATCAGGAATTGATGTGTTTATCATATCCACATCCAGTGAGTTTGTGGGTGAGTTTGGTGTTTGAGGTGCTTCTATTACTAGAGATTTTGGTTGTGACTCTACATTTATTGGAGCCATATCACACTGAATTTGTGAAGGTGCAGTGACTGTGTCTTTAGCACCAGTTTGCACAGTATGTGAACCCTGTGCATCCCCAAGGGTTTTAGATTTCTTCTTTCTGGCATAAGTTTGGGGTGAGCTTGTGTCCCTAACCCTCTTGACCTGTGCTCTTGGTTGAGAGCTTTGTTCAATAACTACATCCTTTTGGGAGGATGCAGCTAGAAATGAGCTTTTATCCCTTTTAAGCACTGCATTTTGTTGGGAAACTACAGTGTGGCTAGGCTGGGAACCACTCAACTCTCCATCATTATCCTTAGGGTTTCTTTTATGTTCACCCCTTCCCTCACCTGTCTTACCCACCTGCACACTCCCCTCTTTGGTTTTGGTGGATTTTGCAACTGGCATCTTTTGAGAGATACCAGAGGGGGCTTTCTTTGATTTGGGTTTTGAAATTTTTGCAGTTTTGGTAGCTTGAGTAGGCAACTGTTGGGTCATTGACACAGTTGCCATAACCACACTAGAACTCAAAGAAATTAGTGAGGTTGGAATAGTAGTAGGGATAGATGAACTTACCTCACTTACCTGAGGTGCTTCCATTACAGGGAAATAGAACAGTGGCACCTCCTTGTGATGATTGGCCCTGTTCAAATCTGCAATGAGCCTTCTCTCTTGAACCCAACAATCTAATTTGTTGTTAGGGTTCTCAAGCACAATTCCCTCAGAGAGGTGGTTAGCTAACATCATAAAGAATCTAGCATAATACACATTCTTACCTCTCTTATTTAAATCTCCTAGTTTGAAACCCAACTCAAACAAAACAAGGTCACTGAAATTATAGAACTTATCTGTAACTAGCATGTAGAGCATGTTAAGCATGGAGATATTGACTGAATCAAAATTACTGACTTTACCTGAAAATACCTTTGTCACTATATCACACATAAAACTCCATTCCTTCCAAAGACCTAATCTCCTAATGTCACTTAACTTAGAAGTAGAAAGAGCATAATTCATGGAATTTAGCATATTGATTATGTCAGTGTCAGTGTGTGGTGAGGTCACAGTGTTATCAGAAATCTTGAAACATGCTTTTATAACATCACTTTTGATACAGAATTCCTTACCTTTAATGGTGAGTGTGATTGTCTTATCTGTTGAGTTGTATGTAGCAGTGGTCCACATCTCCTCAACAACTTCACAAAAGATTGAGGGTGATTCCAGCATGGCATAGCTAAGCTTGCAATTCTTCACAAAGTCCATCATCTTGTGATAGTCACCAGATTGCTGAATCCCCTTGTTTACTAGTGCAGTGAAATTATTCTTCTCATAAATAAACCCAGTTTGAGACATAATCTTGACAACAGGTGCCATTGTTAGAGAATAAGAGCTTGAAGAGAGAGAGTAAGTGCTTTGAAAGAGAAAGAAATTGGAGCAGTTGATTTGAGAATGATAAAAGAAAAGCAATAGAAATGAAATAAGCTTTTATACTAACTCAAAAATAACTGTTAAAAATAATAAAGTAAATTAAAGTAACCAATGAAAATTGCCTAAAATAGCCGTTTAAAAATAAACTGTAAAAATTCCACTCATTATCCGTCGTGTCATACTAACAAACTGTAAGTATACTCGATGGATAATGTTTAGGAAATTAACGGCTGAGATTAAGAAAATTCGACGGATGAGGATAAATTGTTATCCGTCGAGTCATAAAATATTCCAAAAAAAATAATTGATTTTTATTAGCAAGTAGTATACCGACGGATGATCAAACTCGATGGACAAAGATCATCCGTCGAGATGTAAATTTTGACTTAGCCAAAATTTCATCCAAGACTGAAAAATCAATTAAATTTCTGGCTGCATTTCAACATGCAAATTATCTCATATAGATTTAAGAATAATTAAGCATACCTAACTCACTTACAAACCTTGAAAAGGTGGATTCATCCAGTGGCTTGGTAAAAATATCTGCAAGCTGCTTCTCACTTGGAACAAAATATAGTTCCACAGTACCATTCATTACATGTTCCCTTATGAAGTGGTACTTGATATCTATGTGCTTTGTCCTTGAATGTTGTACTGGATTTTCAGTGATGGCAATTGCACTTATGTTGTCACAGAAAATATGAATCCTTTCAACTTGCAAACCATAGTCTTGCAATTGATTTTTTATCCATAAAATCTGTGCACAGCAACTGCCAGCAACAATATATTCAGCTTCAGCTGTAGAAGTAAAAACTGAATTTTTCTTTGTACTGAACCAGGACACAAGCTTGTTCCCTAGAAATTGACAGGTTCCTGTTGTACTTTTTCTATCAATTTTACAACCTGCATAATCTGCATCTGAATAACCAGTTAGATCAAAACTAGAATCTCTAGGGTACCAAATGCCAAGTTTTGGTGTTCCCTTGATATATTTGAAAATTCTCTTAATAGCTATTAAGTGAGATTCTCTAGGATCAGCCTGAAATCTAGCACATAAACATGTAGCAAACATTATATCTGGCCTACTAGCTGTTAAGTACAGAAGTGAGCCAACCATGCCCCTATAACTTGAAATATCCACAGACTTTTCAATAGTGTTTAATTCAAGCTTAGTAGCAGTAGCCATGGGAGTTTTTGCAGATGTGCAATCCATTAGATCAAACTTCTTTAAAAGATCAATAATGTATTTAGTTTGACTAATGAATATTCCATCATTAACTTGCTTAACTTGCAAACCAAGAAAGTAAGTTAGTTCTCCCATCATACTCATTTCATACTTACTTTGCATCAATTTGGTAAACTTTTTGCAAAGTTTTTCATCTGTAGAGCCAAAAATAATATCATCTACATAAATTTGAACAAGTATACTAGAGCCATTCACATTTCTAAATAATAAAGTTTTATCTACAGTACCTCTTGTGAAATGATTTTCCAAAAGGAACTTTGATAAAGTGTCACACCAGGCTCTAGGTGCTTGCTTTAGTCCATAAAGTGCTTTCAAAAGATAACAGACATGTTCTAGAAAATTTGGATCTTCAAAACCAAGAGGTTGACTGACATAGACTTCCTCCTCCAAATCTCCATTCAGAATGGCACTTTTTACATCCATTTGATAGACCTTGAAATTGGCATGGGTTGCATAGGCTAAGAAGATTCTGATGGCTTCAAGTCTTGCAACAGGAGCAAATATTTCATCAAAATCTATTCCTTCTTGTTGACAATAGCCCTTAGCAACCAATCTAGCTTTGTTCCTGACTACTATACCATTTGCATCCATCTTGTTTCTGAATACCCATTTGGTGTATATTGGATTCTTTCCTTTAGGCTAGGGCACCAGCTTCCATACATTATTCCTTTCAAATTGGTTTAGCTCCTCTGGCATAGCTAAAATCCAATCAGGATCCAACAAAGCTTCTTCTACCTTCTTTGGTTTTTCCTTGGAAAGAAAGCTGCTGTATAGACATTCTTCTTGAGTTGCCCTCCTAGTTTGAACTCTAGAAGAAACATCACCAATTATTAGCTCAAAGGGGTGATCTTTTGTCCATTTTCTTTGTTGAGGTAGATTAGCTCTAGATGAAGAGGCCTCATTGTTGTCTTGATGTGTGATTGAGTTTTGATTATTAGAAACTCCCCCTGAGTTTGTGGATCTTTGATTTGAGAAAGGGGAACTTTCTATAGTTGATCTATCTTGACTTCCTGCTCCTCTTGATAACCCGACGGATGGTGAATTTTGAGTACCGACGGATGAAGCAGGTTGCCTTCCGACGGATAAGGCAGATTATCTCCCGACGGATGAAGCATTCTGCAATTAGACAGATGTTGAATTTTGTGCTTCATTTGTAGTATATTTTTCTGCATTATCCTTTGATACTGTTTCTTGATCACTTTTATCATCACTGTCATCACTAACCATCTCCACATTGTCGAATTTGAGGCTCTTATGGTAATCTCCATCTTGAAGTCCCTCAATCTTTTTATCATCAAACACAACATGTATTGATTCCACAACAATGTTGGTTCTTAGATTGTAGACTCTATATGCTTTCCCAATAACATATCCAACAAAAATTCCTTCATATGCTTTAGCATCAAACTTCCCATTTTGATTAGTTTGATTTCTCAGAATATAGCATTTGCAGCCAAATACATGAAGAAAATTTAGAGTTGGCTTCTTGTTCTTGAACAATTGATAGGGAGTCATGCATATTGCTTGATTAACTAGGGAAATATTCTGAGTGTAGCATACAGTATTTACAGCTTCAGCCCAGAAATATGTTGGCAGTTTAGATTCTTCAAGCATTGTCCTGACAGCTTCAATAAGTGATCTGTTCTTCCTTTCCACTACTCCATTCTGTTGTGGAGTTCTTGTTGCTGAAAACTCATGCAGAATCCTATTTTCCTCACAAAATGCTCTCATGACAGAATTCTTGAACTCAGTTCCATTGTCACTCCTGATTCTTCTAACCTTGAAATCAGGATGATTATTGACTTGCCTTATGTGATTGATGATGATTTCATAGCCTCATCTTTAGACTTTAGGAAATATGTCCAAGAGAAATTTGAGAAATCATCTACAATTACTAGGCAAAATCTTTTCCTTGAGATGGATAACACATTGACTGGTCCAAACAAATCCATGTGTAGCAGTTACAAAGGTTCTTCAATTGTTGAATCAAGTTTCTTCCTGAATGATGCTTTAATCTGCTTCCCTTTTTAGCAGGCATCACACAATCCATCCTTAGAAAACTCCACTAGAGGAATGCCTCTAACCAGTTCTTTCTTTACTAGCTCATTCATGGTCTTGAAGTTTAAATGGGATAGCTTCTTGTGCCATAGCCAACTTTCATCCTGAGCTTCCCGCGCCGGAGTTTCTTTCTCTGGGTGCTTTACTGAGAAAACAAGTAACAGATTCTGCATTGGATGAGTTGAAATCAGCTAGGTACACATTTCCTTTTCTCACACCAGTGAGAACCACTTTGTTACTTCTTTTGTTAGTCACAACACAGGCTTCTGAGTTGAAAGTTACTGAGTTGCCTTTATCACAAAGGTGGCTGATACTCAACAAATTGTGTTTGAGACCATCCACTAAGGCAACCTCCTCAATGATGACATTGTCCTTTGAAATCAAGCCATATCTCACAGTATAACCCTTGCTGTCATCTCCAAAAGTAATACTTGGGCCAACTCTCTCCTTGAACTCTGTGAGCAGGGTAGAATCACCAGTCATGTGTCTTGAACAACCACTATCCAAGTACCAAAGATTCTTTCTGTTTCCCTGCACACTTTAAAATCAAATCAAGTTGATTTTGGTACCCAAGTTTCCTTGGGTCCTGCCTTGTTAGCTTTCTTTTTCTGTTTCTTAGGCTTTATCTCATTTGACTTGGGGATATCAGATTCATCCTTAGTCATTTGAGTTGGGCCTTTGAAACCATTCATTGCAACAGAATTACCATGCATATTATAATCAACAGGGAATGACATGCTATTAGTGAACATGTTATTCCAGTAAGGCATGCTAAATGGCATTTGTGGCATACTAAATACAGCAGAATAAGGATTAGGTGCAAATGGCATATTAGCAAACTGTACATTCATATTCTGTGTAGACATAGCATTCATAGGCATGGGAGGCATGGCATTCATGTTGGGAAAGTGAGGTGGCACAAACATGGAAGTAGGCATGGAAGATTTGCAATTAACAGACACATGGTTTACACTACCACACTTGACACATATTTTTCTAGAAGCATATTTATCAGGTGTGTAGTTATTGTGTTTGTTAATCCCTACTTTACCATTTCTATTATTTTTCTTTTTAGTCTCTGTTTTCACCTCAATCTTTTCAAGTCTGTCACTTAACTGTTTGACAGTCATGTGAGCAACATTAGCCTTTTTCCCTTTCTTAACTTGACTCGATTCTCCTGAAACAAAGTTCTTGGAAACAGATCCATACTTTTCATTCAACTTAATAAGTTTGGCTTTATTGATAGGCTTGCTAACAACCGACGGATGAGTATTTTCATTAGTCGACGGATAACCCTTTTGGTTATCGGACGGATGACCCTCATCATCCGTCGAGTCTACATCTGTTAGCACTCCATCCACCAAATTTGGTTCTAGTTTCTCCTTGTTCTTTTTCCAGGCTGCATCACAGAAGGACTCGATTCCTTGAACTTTGGTGATTTGAGCATGGACATCTCTAGATGTTTTCCATGCCTTAATCACCTCCTGTTCACGCTCGAGCTGCTTCTTCAAAATTTCTTCTTTCTTCAAGGACTCAGTTAATTCCTCCTTGGCAATCTTACACTCAATTCTTAATTTTTCAAAATCAATGAACTGAGACTCTAGCACATTATTTCTCTCACTCAAAAATAAATTGTTTTCTTTGATTTTAGTATTTTCTTTAGTAAGAGACTTAAGCATAACACGCAAATGATATAACTCTGTAGACATGTCATTTATAGCATCATTACACTCAGCTTTATATAAATGTGCAAGGTTTGTAGTAATTACCTGATTACTTGAAGAACTTATTTCTGTTTCATCAGACTTGGCCATTAGGGCTAGATTGACATAGCTGACATCTTCATCTTCATCCAGACCATCTGCTGGCTAGTCATTTTCTTGTGTAATGAAAGCCCTTTCCTTTTGTTTGAGCATCTCAAAGTATATTTGCTTATAATCCACAGGCTTAAACTTTTTCTTGCTTGAATCTGACTTTTTACACTCACTGGCAAAGTGCCCTACCAAGCCACATTTGAAACATTTGAATTTTGATTTATCCACCATGTTTCTATTTGGCTTGGATGCTCCAAAGTTCTTTTTGAACTTGAGCTTGGCAAATCTTCTGGAAAGAAATTCTAAATGTTCATCAATGTCTTCCATGTCATCTTGGCTCAAAGAATCTTCACTTTCTACTGTAAGCCCCTTGCCCTTATTTTCACAGACCCTTGAAGTTGATTCAACAACTTCCATCTTCATCTCCTTCTCCTTCTCTAACTCAGCAACTAGTGCAATGGACCCTCCTTTCTTCTTTCCTCTCTCCATCCTCTCATCTTGCTCTATTTCAAGCTCATATGTTTTCAGGATGCCATACAGTCTCTCCAAAGTAAACTCCTTATAATCTTGTAAGTTTCTCAATGAGACTGTCATTGGTTTCCATTCCTTTGGAAGAGATCTAAGGAATTTCAGATTGGAGTCTTTTGTCTGATAGACCCTTCCATGCAACTTTAGAGCATTTAGCAGTTTTTGAAACCTACTAAAAATGTCAGTGAGTGACTCACTTTCTTCATTATGAAAATTGTAAGTCATATGTCATAGGCCTATTTGTATATTCGAGGATTTAACTCAACTCAAATAAGAATGTAATAATTAAATAGTGGATCTACCGTCAGAGAGGTCTCGCCAAGTAACATCTGTCAGAGGATTCAGAAACAACGTTCATCTACAGACTTGAAGAGTTAATTCACTGGAAGAAGTTCAAGAAATTGTTCAAGCCTCAGTGATGCAAATCAAGATTGTGGGTTTAATCAAGTGATAGAGATCTCGTCGGAGTATCATTAATTACAAGGATTTAATCTGAAGAAAATCAGAGTATCAAAGTCAAGACATGAAGAAACGTCACGGAAGTTAGTCACTCATGAACCAGACAGTACATCGAGTGTCAACATTGAAGTGGTGGAATTGATTCATAATTTTCAGTGATTTTCAGAAGATATTCAGAAGAATGGTTGCTGCTCAAGGTTAGTATTAATTCTCTATTAATTAATTAAGTCATATAATTTAATTAAGAAAATAAATTATATCTGCAAAGATTAATTTATTGATTAATTGAATTGATTGATTAATTAATTCAGAATTAATATTAAGGATTTTCAGAATTTAAATTGGATTAAAATTCATTTAAATTCAGCAAGACAAATCTTATTGTACTAATATGACAATCGGTATGACAATCAATAGTCATACCGAAAGTCATGCTAGTACAAATAATTGTCTTGCCGAAAGTTACACTGGAAGAGGATTTTCTTGCTAGTTCAATCAGATTGTCTTGCTAGTACAAACAATAGTCATACCGAAAGTCTCTCCAGTTCAACAGATTGTCTTGCTAGTACAATTGGATTGTCTCACCGATTGTCACTCCAGTTCATTCAAGTCTGTTGTTTGATTAAAAGAAGCAGAAGCAGAACACATTCATAATCCATCCAACAATATACAGAAACCAATCAAGAACAAAGAAGCAGCCGCCTTAGAAATATTTCATTTTCTCTGCTGCATTTCAAAGATCAAATTTCTAGCTTGTAAAATTAAATCCAATCAACTAGAAATCTTTATCTTGTTCTTGTGTAACAATCTAGCGGATCAAAATTCCTAGAACTTAATCTCAAATCGCATTTAGCATTTGATTCTAATTATTGCATAAATAGAAAAAGTTCATGTCGAATTTATTCTAAATTTGTGATAATTAATTTGAGATTAATTCCTTGTAATCGATACAGTTGTTGTTACACCTTTCAAGTTTAATAATATTCTTATTTAACTTGAATTTTGTTTCACATTTTTTATTCCGCATTTATTCGATTATTCGATACCGATTGTATTCAACCCCCCCTTCTACAAATGCATTGGGACCTAACAATTGGTATCAGAGCCTTCTGATTAACGAACAAATCAAGATCCTAGACTTTTGTGATTTTTCAACTCCTTGAATTTTTATTTATTCAAAAATTCATAATGACTTCACAAAAAGTTGGAACAGTTAAAATTCCACTATTTGATAAAGAAAATTATATCATGTGGAAGAAGAAGATGCTATTATTTTTACAAGTTGCAAATCCCAAATATCCGAACTTGTTAAAGAAGGGTCTAAAAACTCCGATGGTTATTGAACCAAAGGTGATAGTAGATGATGTTGTGATTACCAAAGCTAGAACCTATCCAAAAGAGCCTGAAGATTTTACTCCTGCTGAGAAGGAAGAAGCCTCCTTGGATGCCAGCCTTCAATTAATATTAATTGATTCCCTTGATCCCTTGATGAACAGACATGTGATGAACTGTAAAAATTCCAAACACATGTGGGAAACTATTGAGGTGATTAATGAAGGCACAGAGGAAGTTAGGGAGAACAAGTTGGAGACCCTAACCTCTGAGTATGAATATTTTAAATCAAATCCAGGAGAAGGAATTACTGAAGTGTTTGAGAGGTACAATGCGTTGATCAACATCCTGAACATAAATGGGAAATATTATTCAATCAGGGAGGTCAAAAAAAAGTTCCTTTTAACACCGCCAACTCATCTTGAACATAGAATCACGGCCATTAGAGAAGCTAGAGATCTGAGTGAGATTTCTTTGGATAGGCTCTATGGAGTGTTAAAAACCTATGAGTTGGAGCAGATTCAACAAAAGGAAGTCTACGGGAAGGATAGAATGGTCAGCACATCTACTGCACTTGTAGCTGAAGGTCAACAACAACAGCAATCTCAACAATTGGAGAGAATGGTACAGTGTTCCAAGGCTGAGGAAAATATGTTAGTAGCAGAATATGATCCTCCTACTACAAATCAATCAAGTGATGATTTTTATTCCTTGGAAGAGCTGGAGCAATTGGAAGACGAGTCAATGGCCCAAATTGTCAAGAGATTCTCCCATGTCAGATTTAAGAGGAATCCCAAGCTTAAGTACAAGTCCAACTACAACAAATTTCAGAAAGGTGGATCTTCATCCTCTAACACCAGCAGTGGTGGATACAAAACAGGGATGGTTGATCGGAGCACCATCAAATGCTATAACTGCAATGAGTTGGGACACTTTGCCACAGAATGTAGGAAGCCAAAGCAAGTAAGAAAGAACTCTGAAAGGGCTTATCTGGCAAAGGGAAGAAGCTGGGATGATACTGACAGTGAAGATGAAGAAAAAAGAAATCTTGCTCTTATGGCTATTGATGGAAAAGCTTCATCGTCAAGAATAGAGGTAAAACTTTCTGATGCTGAAATGGTTTATCATCTAAGAGGTAACTTAGATTGTGCACGTCGTGATAATGAACTGTTAAGTTTACAGATCACAGACCTTGAGAAAGAGGTCAATGAATTAAGACTTGTGCACATTAATCAAGACAAATTAAAAGAACAAGTATCTTTTCTAGAGAATAGAGTTGACTGTTATAGAAAACTCGAAACTTTTCTAAAAGACAAGATCACCGGTCTTGAGACTAAGGTTAGAGCCTACTTTAATTCTTGTTCGAAGGCTAAAGAGTTCTACAGTAAGTAAGCTGTTAATCAAACATCTGGAATAGGTTATGATTACAATGCTGCTATTGGAGAATTAGGCATAAACTCCCCTCCTCATGTATGTGCTAAAGGTAGGGAAGTACCACATGTGCTTAAGGGTGTTGATGAACCCCTCTATAAAGCATCAATTGCTGAACCATTTGATGCGACCTCTTCTGTTATTCAAGAAGAAATACGTGCTGAAGATCATGCTAATGAGAAGGTTGTTTCCAAGTCAAGTGTGTCAAAAGTTCCAGTCAAAGTTGTGAAAGCAACTGAGACTAACTCAGACATACATTAGTTGGATAACAAAAATGCCATGTCTGCCATGCATAAATTTCCTGCTATTAATCACTCTCATAAAGCATGTGGTGTTTCTAATTGTATGTCTTGTGCTTTTAATATGATGTATGCTTATTTTAATGGTAAGTATGTTTCTAATGATAAGACTACTCCTCGTCAGCATGTGAATAACAAGAAGCATGATAGGTCTAAGACTGCTAGTGCTTCTAAGGCTAGAAAGGAGACATTTGTGCCTAAGCTTAAACAGAAATTTGTTAAGGCTGTTTACAAGGTCAAATGTTCAGTCATTGAGAAAGTTGAGACCATTAAAATTAAAAATGTTGTTTTGTCTGACAAAGGACAATTCTACAAGTATGCCGGGCCCAACCAAGTTTGGGTTCCGAAAAAGGTCTAATCCATTTGTAGTGCAGGGCATTAAAACAGGTGTAACCGGTAGTGTGGATTCTTGACAAGTGGATCATCAAGACATATGACCGGAGATAGAGCCCTGCTATCAAATGTGGATTGAGAAAGCTGGCCCATTGGTTACCTTTGGAGATAACAACAAAGGTTTATCTGAGGGATATGGCTGTTTGCAAGATGGATATGTTATCAGTGAAATTTTGTATAGTGTGCTAGGTTATTATCAGGAAGCAGTATCTAACATATAGCACCAGTGACGAGACTTGAGAATATTACGACATATCAGGCACCTGATGCACATTACACTTGAAATTGGACTTTAGTAAGATGTGTACAAGTATACTTCTGGTTGGTGAGTCAAAAGAGGAAGTCAATGCACCTCAGTTCATGGACTTTGCAGTTGCAGATCTATTGGACTATGAAATCTCTTCTTCACAATCTCACTTCAGGTTGGTATGAACTAGTGTACTGCTCAAGTAATCGTCATATTTATAACTCTCTAATCACTAGGCACAATCATATTGTTTTATATGTGCAGTGAGTTTTAGGAGTAAATCAAACTTCTTTCTACATTAGTGATTTCTTATTTCATGTAAAATCTTTTGAAATCACTATTGTACATCATCTCTCTCGAAAGATTAAATGTATAATTTTCATTCATTATAGATCTTAAGTACATTTTATCTCTCTATATTGCCCTATGTTCTGTGTTACAGGTTCAGTCTCCAATGGCTTTCTTTCATTGACAGTCATGAGGTTGAAAACCCATAACATCTATCCCAGACTGTAAAGACAAACACAGAAACAGAACCAACCAACACTCTCTTACCATTAAATGTAGTATGAATGAGCATGAGGGAGATAGTGCCTTAGTGCACCACATAAGGAAGGTTCTGTAGTCAACCCAGTAGCTCTGTCTCCTACATAGATGAGTAGTATTTAAACCGAGACAACTGCTAGCCCCCATACATCTTCTCAAAAAGATGTAATGGATGAAAAGGCACAAAAACAGTTACTAGATTCATTCTCTCAACAGGGTGCGTCTATTAAATTTTGCCTGTCGGCCAAGGTATCCTATGTAGTGTCACCACCTCAAATATAAACAATTCTTAATGCACAAGGAAAGGTTACACACACAAAGGATGAGTTGATGGAAACAAGAGTTTCGACCATTTTAAGGTCAGATTCGATTGTTCAAGGTTCGTTAATGGACCAATTGCCTTTACAGGTGTTAGGAGAGGATACTGATCCAAAAGCCATATGTCAGTGGTCAGTGTCTACCTCCCCAGGCTTAAATCCCCTGGATGCATCTGCGGATAGTGGATCTGACATAGGTGCAGATCGGTAGCTTGTTGACAATGATTCAGATATTACCTGATGAGTCACAAGGAAATGTCTTCACAGACATTAGAAGGGAACTTTGATCTTTATGCTAAATTCGTTGGATCATTGTTTACCTTCCCAGAATTCAAATCTGGAACCCTAAAAGGGAAACTAGCAACTTGTAGATTATGACTCAGATTTATCTGATGAGTTTAACAAGGATGGGGATTTGCGAACTCCCATTGCACCACCTGTGACCTCCTTAAGGATGGCTAAGGTGATTTTCCTTGCAGGTACAGCTGGATTATGGAGCTATGAGAGAGGAGTGATACACTTGTGAGAAAGAGTGTAAACACGAGTGGAGAGAAGAGTGAAACACATGTGAGGTACACTAAACAGAATCACACACTCACAGTGAGGAAGAAAGAGAAACTACTTGTTATTTCTTTTCCAACCAAGTGAAATATGAGAACTCCTTCAGACGACGGCATACATTCCTTCTTTAAGGGGGAGATAAAAGCTTAAGTAATAGTTTGGAGGATTCCTCAACTAAGGGGGAGAAATAGCAGGGAGTAAGAAAAAGATCCTACATATGTACACTACACCACACCATTGTTGTTTGTAACTACGGATCCTATTGTACGGGAGAGGTGGTAAACACAAGGTGATTTTCTAGTAAGGGCAGCAGCTGTTTTCAAAAGGGGAGTACCATTGGTTTTTATCTGCGGATCCTATTGTACGGGAGAGGTGGTAAATGAAGGTGATCTTCTTTAATCAGTTGATTCTCATAGGGGGAGAAGCAAGAGAGATATGTGCTTCTCAACAGGAAAT
Source organism: Apium graveolens (assembly GCF_009905375.1). Classification (NCBI taxonomy): domain Eukaryota; kingdom Viridiplantae; phylum Streptophyta; class Magnoliopsida; order Apiales; family Apiaceae; genus Apium; species Apium graveolens. Next base: position 238,322,528 of record NC_133648.1, on the reverse strand, counting down.
GTGGTTGTACAAAAGAACATGGAACTACTTGAAGATATGTTTAGTCTAGAGGAACATCTTATTTGGAAGCTGGAAAATGTTATATTTATTCTAGAAACTTTTCTGCTATTTACTTTGCATTTCAGTTTATATCTTTTTCTTATTTGTTAGTTGAGTTATCCTCTAGGTATTTGTGTGTTATTGTATAACAAACAAATAGGGGGAGATTGTAAGTCATATGTCATAGGCCTATTTGTATATTTGAGGATTTAACTCAACTCAAATAAGAATGTAATAAGTAAATAGTGGATCTACCGTCAGAGAGATCTCGCCAAGTAACATCTGTCAGAGGATTCAGAAACAATGTTCATCTACAGACTTGAAGAGTTAATTCACTGGAAGAAGTTCAAGAAATTGTTCAAGCCTCAGTGATGCAAATCAAGATTGTGGGTTTAATCAAGTGACAAAGATCTCGTTGGAGTATCATTAATTACAAGGATTTAATCTGAAGAAAATCAGAGTATCAAAGTCAAGACATGAAGAAATGTCACGAAAGTTAGTCACTCATGAACCAAACAGTACATCGAGTGTCAACATTGAAGTGATGGAATTGATTCATAATTTTCAGTGATTTTCAGAAGATATTCAGAAGAATGGTTGCTGCTCAAGGTTAGTATTAATTCTCTATTAATTAATTAAGTCATATAATTTAATTAAGAAAATAAATTATATCTGCAAAGATTAATTTATTGATTAATTGAATTAATTATCAATTAATTAAGAATTAATATTAAGGATTTTCAGAATTTAAGTTGGATTAAAATTCATTTAAATTCAGCAAGACAAATCTGATTGTACTAATATGACAATCGGTATGACAATCAATAGTCATACCGAAAGTCATGCTAGTACAAATAATTGTCTTGCCGAAAGTTACACTGGAAGAGGATTGTCTTGCTAGTTCAATCAGATTGCCTTGCTAGTACAAACAATAGTCATACCGAAAGTCTCTCCAGTTCAACAGATTGTCTTGCTAGTACAATTGGATTGTCTCACCGATTGTCACTCCAGTTCATTCAAGTCTGTTGTTTGATTAAAAGAAGCAGAAGCAGAACACATTCATAATCCATCCAACAATATACAGAAACCAATCAAGAACAAAGAAGCAGCCGCCTTAGAAATATTTCATTTTCTCTGCTGCATTTCAAAGATCAAATTTCTAGCTTGTAAAATTAAATCCAATCAACTAGAAATCTTTATCTTGTTCTTGTGTAACAATCTAGCGGATCAAAATCCCTAGAACTTAATCTCAAATCGCATTTAGCATTTGATTCTAATTATTGCAAAAATAGAAAAAGTTCATGTCGAATTTATTCTAAATTTGTGATAATTAATTTGAGATTAATTTCTTGTAATCGATACAGTTGTTGTAACACCTTTCAAGTTTAATAATATTCTTATTTAACTTGAATTTTGTTTCATATTTTTTATTCCGCATTTATTCGATTATTCGGTACTGTTTGTATTCAACCCCCCTTCTACAAACGCATTTGGACCTAACAAAATAGCAGGGAGTAAGAAAAAGATCCTACATATGTACACTACACCACACCATTGTTGTTTGTAACTACGGATCCTATTGTACGGGAGAGGTGGTAAACACAAGGTGATTTTCTAGTAAGGGAAGAAGCTGTTTTCAAAAGGGGAGTACCATTGGTTTTTATCTGCGGATCCTATTGTACGGGAGAGGTGGTAAATGAAGGTGATCTTCTTTAATCAGTTGATTCTCATAGGGGGAGAAGCAAGAGAGATATGTGCTTCTCAACAGGAAATGTGGTTATACAAAAGAACATGGAACTACTTGAAGATATGTTCAGTCTAGAGGAACATCTTATTTGGAAGCTGGAAAATGTTATATTTATTCCAGAAACTTTTCTGCTATTTACTTTGCATTTCAGTTTATATCTTTTTCTTATTTGTTAGTTGAGTTATCCTCTAGGTATTTGTGTGTTATTGTCTAACAAACAAATAGGGGGAGATTGTAAGTCATATGTCATAGGCCTATTTATATATTCGAGGATTTAACTCAACTCAAATAAGAATGTAATAAGTAAATAGTGGATCTACCGTCAGAGAGGTCTCGCCAAGTAACATCTGTCAGAGGATTCAGAAACAACGTTCATCTACAGACTTGAAGAGTTAATTCACTGGAAGAAGTTCAAGAAATTGTTCAAGCCTCAGTGATGCAAATCAAGATTGTGGGTTTAATCAAGTGACAGAGATCTCGTCGGAGTATCATTAATTACAAGGATTTAATCTGAAGAAAATCAGAGTATCAAAGTCAAGACATGAAGAAACGTCACAGAAGTTAGTCACTCATGAACCAGACAGTACATCGAGTGTCAACATTGAAGTGGTGGAATTGATTCATAATTTTCAGTAATTTTCAGAAGATATTCAGAAGAATGGTTGCTGCTCAAGGTTAGTATTAATTCTCTATTAATTAATTAAGTCATATAATTTAATTAAGAAAATAAATTATATCTGCAAAGATTAATTTATTGATTAATTGAATTAATTGATTAATTAATTCAGAATTAATATTAAGGATTTTCAGAATTTAAATTGGATTAAAATTCATTTAAATTCAGCAAGACAAATCTGATTGTACTAATATGACAATCGGTATGACAATCAATAGTCATACCGAAAGTCATGCTAGTACAAATAATTGTCTTGCCGAAAGTTACACTGGAAGAGGATTGTCTTGCTAGTTCAATCAGATTGTCTTGCTAGTAAAACAATAGTCATACCGAAAGTCTCTCCAGTTCAACAGATTGTCTTGCTAGTACAATTGGATTGTCTCACCGATTGTCACTCCAGTTCATTCAAGTCTGTTGTTTGATTAAAAATAGCAGAAGCAGAACACATTCATAATCCATCCAACAATATACAGAAACCAATCAAGAACAAAGAAGTAGCTGCCTCAGAAATATTTCATTTTCTCTGCTGCATTTCAAAGATCAAATCTCTAGCTTGTAAAATTAAATCCAATCAACTAGAAATCTTTATCTTATTCTTGTGTAACAATCTAGCGGATCAAACTCCCTAGAACTTAATCTCAAATCGCATTTAGCATTTGATTCTAATTATTGCAAAAATAAAAAAAGTTCATGTCGAATTTATTCTAAATATGTGATAATTAATTTGAGATTAATTCCTTGTAATCGATACAGTTGTTGTAACACCTTTCAAGTTTAATAATATTCTTATTTAACTTGAATTTTGTTTCACATTTTTTATTCCGCATTTATTTGATTATTCGGTACCGTTTGTATTCAACCCCCCCTTCTACAAACGCATTGGGACCTAACAAAAATGCTCATATTGCTGAATCAGTAGCTGCATCTTGTTTTCTCTAACTTGCTCAGTGCCATCACAGATGATCTGTATTGTATCCTAAACATACTTGACAGTTTTGCAGTTGATAATATTGTCAAACATATCACCATCAACTCCATTAAACAGGATATTCATGGCCTTTTTATCCTTCCTGACTTGTTCAATGTTAGGATCAGACCATTCATGCCTTGGCTTGGGGACAGATGACTTATTTCCAGTTGCAGCTCTCATTGGTACATAAGGCCCTCTTTCTATGCAATCCACATAGGCCTCATCTTGAGAAAGTAAATGAAGATACATCTTTATTTTCCAATGATGGTAATTATCTTTATCCAGAAAAGGAATCTTGACTCCAACATCCTTCTTGTTCATCTTGCTGTGTTGTTTTGATCTTTAAACTCTTTGTTCTTGAAGAGCTTGCTCTGATACCAATTTTTAGTCCCTTGACAATGTAACAAGAATTACAGAAGGGGGGTGGAATGAAATTCTTGAAACTTTTTCTTGAATAAAAATGTTCTAACTCAAATATATATAGGTGTGAATTGATTTGCAGAATGCGGAATAGTTACTTGAAATGAATCAAAACATAAGTAATTAAAAATAAGAGTCTTTAAAAACTTTCTGGTGGATTTGAATGATTCCACCAGAGATATATAATATATATCGAGAGGACTCTGTGTGCAAAAATCTCACAGCTGCTTACAAAATGATAACAACTAAGAATGAGAGAAATGCTAAGAATGTAGCTTACAAATGTTTCTCTCTTGATTGCTTAGTTCCTTAGTTACTATTCTATTTACTGCTTCTTGGTTTATATATCACCAAGATTATAAAGTAATAAGACAGGATAATAAAACAAAAACTATCAAGTCTAATATAATGCTACTTCATTACTCTATTCCAGCATCTTTGAATATCTTCATAATAGCATGGAAATGACAATGCTTCTTTGTTCTCGAAAACCCAGTTGAATAGGCTACCACATTCCATTTGCATACACTCGACGCATGTGACTGTGTTGTCACTGTCAATAGATATTTGAATTCTTTATCCGTCGGGTTCATGATCATCCGTCGAGTTATTGATCATCCGTCGGGTTGTTGATCATCCGTCGAATTCATTGTTGTTTATCCGCTGGGTAGCAATCAGGCACTTGACTTCTTTTCATCTATGCAGAATTACAAGACATCATCTATGTACAATTAATCAACCTATTCTGCATATCTAGTTATAGTCAACATGACTTAAGTACTACTACAGATTCTAAACAATGTGTATGCAGAAATGTGCTACAGACTTATTGTTACATAAGCTACTCACTCGATGGATAATAAATCATCATCCGTCGGGACTATATTGAGTCATCCGCCGGGACTATAATCCTTATCCGTCGAGTGCTACAATTTCACTAAGTAAAATCTACCAAGGTGTTTTATTAATGAAATCATCAAGTTCACAACATATACACAACATGGTTGAAGGATTGTTTGCAGATGTGAACTCGACGGATGATGAAAATCATCCATTGGATAATCAAAAGGATTATCCGTCGAGTGACAAAGAGCCACATCTATCGGTTGTGAGTAAACCAGTTAGCAAAGCTAAGCTAGCTTAGTTGAATGAGAAATATGGATCAGTTTCTAAGAACTTTATTTCAGGAGAATCAAGTCATGTCAGGAAGGAAATGAAAGTTAATGTTGGTCATCTGTGTATCAAGCAATTGGATGACAGATTAGAAAAGATTAAGGTTAAAATAGAAGCTAAAAAGAAAAATAATAGAAATGGGAAAGTAGGAATTAACAAACATAACAACTACACACCTGATAAATATTTACCAAGAAAAATCTGTATTAAGTGTGGTAGTGTTGCAAACTTTCCATGTCTACTCCTATGTCTGCACCCTCTTCTTTTCCCAACATGACTGCCATGCCTACCATACCTATGAATGCTATGTCTGCTCAGAATATGAATACACAATTTGCTAATATGCCATTTGCACTTAATCCTTATTATGCTGCATTTAGTATGCCAAAAATGCCATTTAGCATGCCTTAATGGAATAACATGTTCGTAAATAGCATGCCTTTTCCTGCTATTCAAAATGTGCATGATAATTCTGATTTAATGACTGGTTTCAAAGGTCCAACTCAGATGACTAAGGATGAATCATAAATTCCCAAGTCAAATGAGATCAAACCTAAGAAACCAAAGAAGAAAGCTAAAAAGGAAGGACCCAATGAAACTTGGGTACCAAAATCAACTTGATTTGATTTTGATGTGTGCAGGGAAACCGAAAGAATCTTTGGTATCTGGATAGTGGTTGCTCAAGGCACATGACTGGAGATTCTACCCTGCTCACTGAGTTCAAGGAAAGAGCTGGCCCGAGTATCACTTTTGGAGATGACAACAAGGGTTATATTGTAGGATATGGCTTGATTTCAAAAGATAATGTCATCATTGAAGAAGTTGCCCTAGTGAATGGTCTCAAGTATAATTTGTTGAGTATTAGCCAGCTTTGTGATGAGGGCAACTCAGTTACTTTCAATTCAGAAGCCTGTGTTATGATAAACAAAAAGAGCAACAAAGTGGTTCTCACTGGAGTGAGAAAAGGAAATGTGTACTTAGCTAATTTCAACTCATTTAATACAGAATCAGTCACTTGTCTTCTCAGTAAAGCAAGTCAAGATGAAAGTTGTATATGGCACAAGAAGATGTCCCATCTAAACTTCAAGACCATGAACGAGCTTGTCAAGAAAGAGCTGGTTAGAGGTATTCCTAAAGTGGAGTTTACTAAGGATGGATTGTGTGATGCCTTCCAGAAAGGAAAGAAGATCAAAGTATCATTCAGAAAGAAGCTTGATTCAACAATTGAAGAACCATTGCAATTATTGCACATGGATTTGTTTGGACCAGTCAATGTGTTGTCAATCTCAAAAAAAGATTTTGCCTAGTAATTGTGGATGATTTCTCAAAGTTCTCTTGGACATATTTCCTAAATTCCAAAGATGAAGCTAGTGAAATCATCATCAATAACATAAGGCAAGTAAACAATCATCCTGAATTTAAAGTAAGAAGAATCATGAGTGACAATGGAACTAAGTTCAAGAATTCTGTGATGAGATCATTTTGTGAAGAGAATTGGATTATGCATGAGTTTTCTGCAGCAAGAACTCCACAACAAAATGGAGTAGTGGAAAGAAAGAACAGATCTCTTAGTGAAGCTACAAGGACAATGCTTGAAGAATCAAAGTTGCCAACATATTTTTGGGCTGAAGCTGTGAATACTGCATGCTACACTCAGAATATCTCTTTGGTTAATCAAATAAAGTGCATGAAACTCTACCAATTGTTCAAGAATAGGAAGCCAACTCTACATTTTCTTCATGTCTTTGGCTGCAAATGTTACATCTTAAGGAATCAAACTGATCAACATGGAAAGTTTGATGCTAAAGCAGATGAAGGAATTTTTGTTGGATATGCTGTGGGAAAAGCATTTAGAGTCTACAATCTAAGAACCAACATTGTTATGGAATTAGTACATGTTGTGTTTGATAATAAAAAGATTGAAGGACTGCAAGATGGAGATTTCCATGAAAGCCTCAAGTTTGATAATGTGGAGATGGTTAGTGATGACAGTGATGATCAAAGTGATCAAGAAACAGTGACTAAGGATAATGTAGAAAAATCTACAACTAACGAAGCACATAATTCAACATCTGCGGAGTTACAAAATGCTTCATCCGTCGGGAGACAATCTACCTTATCCGTCGGGAGACAATCAGCTTCATCCGTCGAAATACAAAGTGCATCATCTATCAGAACAATGGGAGAAGCTTAGAGTCAGAACAGATCATCTACAGAAAGTACCCCTTTCTCAAATCAAAGATTCACAAACTCAGGGGGAGTTTCTCATAATAAAAACTCAGTCACACATCAAGACAACAATGAGGCCTCTTCATTTAGAGCTAATATACCTTAACAAAGGAAATGGACTAAAGATCACCCTTTTGAGCTCATCATTGGTGATGCATCTTCTAGAGTTCAAACAAGGAGAGCAACTCAAGAAGAATGTCTATATAGCAGCTTCCTTTCTAAGAAAGAACTAAAGAAGGTAAAAGAAGCTTTGTTAGATCCTGATTGGATTTTAGCTATGCAGGAGGAGCAAAAGCAATTTTAAAGGAACAAGGTATGGAAGCTGGTACCCAGACCTAAAGGAAAGAATCCAATTGACACCAAGTGGGTATTCAGAAACAAGATGGATGAAAATGGCATAGTGGGCAGGAAAAAAGTTAGATTGGTTGATAAGGGCTACTATCAACAAGAAGGAATAGATATTGATGAAACTTTTGCTCTTGTTGCAAGAATTGAAGCCATCAGAATTTTCTTAGCCTATGCAGCTCATGCCAATTTCAAGATCTATCAAATGGATGTCAAAAGTGCCTTTCTGAATGGAGATTCGGAGGAGGAAGTCTATGTCAGTCAACCTCCTGGTTTTGAAGATCCAAATTCTACAGAATATGTCTACTATCTTTTGAAAGCACTTTATGGACAGAAGCAAGCACCTAGAGCCTGGTATGACACTTTATCAAAGTTTCTTTTGGAAAATCACTTCACAAGAGGTACTGTTGATAAAACTTTATTCTTTAGAAATGTTAATGGCTCTAGTATACTTGTTCAAATTTATGTAGATGATATTATATTTGGCTCTACAGATGAAAAACTTTACAAAAAGTTTGCCAAATTGATGCAAAGTAAGTATGAAATGAGCATGATGGGAGAACTAACTTACTTTCTTGATCTACAAGTGAATCAAGTTAGTGATGGAATATTCATTAGTCAAACTAAATATATTCATGATCTTTTAAAGAAGTTTGATCTAATGGATTGCACATCTGTAAAAATTCCCATGGCCACTGCAACTAAACTTGGATTAAATACTACTGAAAAGTCTGTGGATATTTCAAGATATAGTGGTGTTAGTCCCTAACAATGCAGCAAGAATTATAGAAGGGGGGTTGAATGTAATTCTAGTAAACTTTTTCTTGAACAATAAAATGTTCTAACTCAAACTATATATAAGTGTTTTGATTTGCAAGGTGTGGAATCACAAGTTAAATAAATCAAAAACACAAGTCTTTAAAACTTTCTGGTAGATTTGAAAGTATCCACCAAATATATATATATATATATATATATATATATATATATATATATATATATATCGAATTAAGAACTCTGTGAAGAATACATTGTCTCACAGTTGCTTTACAAGTGAACAAACAAACTACAGAGAAATTCTTAACAGTTACATCTTTTTCTATCTCTCTTCTAAAAGTGTTTGCTTTGTTGTTTGTTCTACTAGCTACACTTGGTTTATATATCACCAAGTTTACATAGAAAAAAGATAAGATAATAAAACAAAACTATCAAGTCTAAGTCTATGCTGCTTCACTACTCTATTCCAGCATCTTTGAAAACCTTCTTAACTTGCATGGAAATGGTAATGCTCCTTTGTTCTTTATTTCCTTTTAAAAAGGCTGCCACATTCCTTTTGCAAACACCCAACGCATATGACTGTGTTGTCAGTGTCAACAGATATTTGAATTGATCATCCGTCGGGTACATGCTTGTCATCCGTCGGGTTGTCTTGTTGATCATCCGTTGGGTAGCTTTGTTAATCATCCGTCGGGTAGCCATTTATCACTTGACTCCATTTCATTTGTGCAAAATTACAAGACATCTTATATTTACATTTAATCAACCTATTCTGCACATCTACTAGCAGTCTACATGACTCAAAAGCTACTACAAATTCTACATAAAGATGTTTGCAGAATTGTGCTACATGACTTATTGTTACATAAGCTACTCACCCGATGGATATCAATTAGTCATCCGTCGGGACTATATTGAATCATCCGTCGGGACTATAATTGATCATCCGTCGGGTGCTACATTTTTCACTAAGTTAAATCTACTAAAGTGTTTTGTTAATGTAATCATCAAGTTCACAACATATTCCCAACAATCTCCCCCAATTTATGTCTACTAGAATTGTAGCCATAAATTAAGAGAAACTTGATGATAACAAAACACCCTAAAAATACAAATTTAAAAGATAGTAGATAAAACTAAAAAGTGCTGTAATATTTACTGAAGAATTTACAAGACAAAGTGTACAAAGATTTGCTCACAGTCATTTTCAAGGTGCTCCTTTAATCTGAACAGATTGATCTATTTCCTTGATGTTCTGGATTTCTTTCCAAGCTTCCTATTATTTTCTTCTATCTGATTTTGGAGCTGTATGTGGAATTCAAGTTCATCAGCTTCTAACAGATCTAGCATTTCTTGCACTTCCAGTAGAGTCTCATTGCTAGAGATGCTCAGCTGGTCCTCTAGTCTGAAGAATCTTCTAACTCCCTTATTTATCCATGAATTCCATCAGCAATGAGAGTTCTAGGGCCTCTAGAACTCTCTTTCTCCCCCTTTTTGTTATCAGCAAGTTGAGTAGAGAAGGAGTTCTGTGTAGCCACCAGTTTCTGAAGCAAGTCTGTTTGTTGAGCTTGGTGCAGATGGATTGCTATAAGAGAAGCTTCCATAGCAACTATTCTTTTGTCCAAGGAATCCACCTTGGTTGCAAGATCAGAGTTTTTCCCGAGCTGTCTTTTGATGTCTGTCATTGTTGTCTCTGGAAGTCTAGCTTCCAACTTGTCAGAGATGTCTTTCTTAAGTTGATCAACTTTATTTTTGATGAGGGAGATATTTTGACTTTGTTGGTAGCCTGAGATTTGCTGTAGTTGGAGAGATGCAAGATGTGCTTGCAGAAGCTTCTTGGTGCTAGCATTTGTGGTTGTTTGAAGTGCAGACTATGTTTGGCTGATAAGTTGGATGAGTGTGGTCTTGAAATGGTGATCATCACATTACTTGGAGAAGACCCATGATGGCATGCTTGATCTGGAACTAGGGCCTACTTCTCCCCCTATATCCAATGGCTCTTCTTCACTATCTCCATCCTCACCTCCAAAGAATTCTTCTGAACCACCTGTCTCATAATCAACATCACCAGCTGTTGAGGGCAAAGCTGTGATGGCATCCTTAGCTCTTTGCATGGACTGTGTGGTGTGCACCAAATTGAGCATTCTTTCTGTATTGGCATTGCCCTGTCCAGCTAGAAGTTGATATGCTGAAACAGGGTGAGTAAATGTCTCAGCATCCAAGGAGGTAGAATCTATAACAACTTGAGTCTGCTGAGATAGTCCCTCCCTGTTTGCATCCTGAACATTCATTAACTCACTTACAATGACATCCACCCTTATATCTCTAGTACCTGCATTTCTCTTATGTTCTCTCTTTTCTTGCATCAAGGTCTCACCTTGGCTCCCCACCCTCACACCCTCACCTTCACCATCTAAGGTGGGACTCTTCACACTCACTTTTGCCAGTCCTGAAGAAATGGACTGCATTGGATCACTCTTTTCCTCTCCTTTTTCCTGGGAGCAACCCAGACTCTCACTCAAGTCACTACCTTCCATCAATCCTAATAGTGATTACATAATTACTAAGTCATCTGCACTTGTAACTATAGTTGAACTTTGGAGTTGTGCAGGGACACCCGACAAATGAGAAATATTCATCGGGTTAGTAATTTGACTATCTGACGGATGACTGCTGTTAGGCACATCCGTCGGGATACAATCACTACTCGACGGATGAACAATATCCATCGAGTGAGTAGAAATGAATGAGTGTGGAGTGGAGACTATTGTAGACTTTGTACAGATTGATGAAAATTTTGGCACAGATGTCTCAACAGTCTCAGAAAGAAATGGCAAGTGAGCCAAGAAATCATCTAGAAGATGATGCTCACTTGCATGGATTTTTGGCTTCTCCAACAGAGTTAAAGATGGATAATATGGTTGAGATGTTTGAATCATGTCAACATCCAAAGAGTGTGAGGGATAATTTGGTGTTTGAGGTGTGACAATTTGTACAGATTTTTGCTGTGACTCCACATTTGTTGGAGCCACATCAATTTGACTTTGAGATGGTGCAGTGACTGGGTCTTTAGCTCCAGTTTGCACTATGTGTGTACCCTATGCATCCCCAAGGGTTTTAAATTTCTTCTTTCTTGTGTAAGTTTATGGTGAACTTGTGTCCCTACCGCTTTTGTTCTGTGCTCCTGGTTGAGAGCTTGTTTAAATAGTTACATCCTTTTGGGAAGATGAAACTAGAATTGAGCTTTTGTCCTTATTAACAACCACAGTTTGTTGGGAAACTGTGGTGTGGCCTGGTTTGGGTACACTATGCTCACCATCCTTATTCTTAGGGCTTCTTTGATCTTCACCCTGTCCCTCACATGTCTTTTCCACCTTCACACTCCCCTCTTTGTGTTTAGTGAATTTTATAACTGGCATCTTTTGAGAGACACCAGATGGGGCTTTCTTTGTCTTTGGTTTTTAAACTTTGGTTTTGGTAGCTTGGGTAGGCATCTGTCTGGTCATTGACACAGATGCCACTGCTACACTAGAAGGCAAAGAAGTATTTGAGGTTGGAAGAGTAAAGACAGTTGAAATTACCTCACTTACCTGAGGTGCCTCCATTACTAGAAAATAGAAGAGTGGCACCCCTTTGTGGTGATCTGCTCTATTGGGATCTACAATAATTCTTCTTTCTTGAACCCAACAATTTAACTTGTTGGTTGGGTTCTCAATCACAATGTCCTCAGAGAGGTGGTTAGCAAGCATCATGAAAAATCTAGCATAATAAACACTCTTACCCCTCTTATTGACCTCCCCTAACTTAAACCCCAACTAAAACAAGACTAGAACACTAAAATTGAAGTATTTATCAGTTACACGCATGTAAAGTATGTTGAGCATGGAGATATTAACAGAATCAAAATTGCTAATTTTACCAGAAAATACTTTAGTAACTACATCACACAGTTAACTCCATTCTTTCCTAAGACCCAATCTCCTAATTTCACTTAATTTAGAGATGGTGAGTGCATAACCCATGGAGTTCAACATGTTAACAATATCAGTGTCTGTGTGTGGAGTGGTGACAGTATTATTAGGAATCTTAAAGCATGCTTTAACAATGTCACTATTAACACATAATTCCTTATCTTTAATAGTGAAAGTGAAGGTCTTGTCAGTTGGGTTGTACACTGCAGTTGTCCATATCTCCTCCATAACCTCACAGTAGATAGTGGGAGACTCTAGCATGGCATAGTTGAGCTTACAGCCTTGCACACAATCCATCATTTTATGGTAGTCGCTAGACAGTTGAATCCCCTAGTTCACTAGAGCTGTGAAATTGTCCTTCTCATAGATTAAGCCAGTTTGAGGCATGATTTTGATGACTGGTGCCATTGTTAGAGAGTAAAAATTACAGAGAGAGAGGGTAATTTCTTTTGAGAAAGAAATAAGTTAGAGCAGATGAATCTTCAGAATGATAAAAGAAATGAATAAAAGTGAAATTTCTTTTATACCATCTTAGAAAATAACTGTCAAAAATAATAAAGTAAAATAAAGTGACCAATAAAAATTGCCCAAAATAGCCGTTTTAAAAAATAAACTGTAAAAATTCTATCAACCATCCGTAGAAATATACTTACAGACTGTAAGTAAATTCGATGGATGATGTTCAGAGAATTAACGGCCATGATTTGGACAACTCGACGGATGAGGATAAAACATTTGATCCGTCGGGTTATTAAAAATAATCCAGAAAAGTAATTGAATTTTAGATATTCTATTCCGACGAATGATCAAACTCGATGGATAATGATCATCCATCGGGATGCAAATTTTGACTTAGCCAAAATTTCATCCAAGGCAGAAAAATCAATTAAATTTCTGGCTGCATTACAACTTGCAAAAATATTTGACATAATTCAAGAATAATTAAGCATACCTAACTCACTTACCAACCTTGAAAATGTGGATTCATCCAGTGGCTTGGTAAATATATCTGCAAGCTATTTTTCACTTGGAACAAAATGTAGTTCCACAGTATCATTCATCACATGTTTCCTTATGAAGTGGTACTTGATGTCTATGCGCTTTGTTCTTGAATGTTGTACTGGATTTTCAGTGATGGCAATTGCACTTGTGTTATCACAGAAAATAGGAATCCTATCCACTTGTAGACCATAGTCCAACAATTGGTTTTCATCCATAGAATCTGTGCACAGCAACTACCAGCAACAATATATTCAGCTTTAGTTGTAGAAGTAGAAATTGAATTTTGCTTTTTACTAAACCAGGACACAAGCTTCTTTCCTAGAAACTGACAGGTTCCTGTTGTACTTTTTCTATCTATTTTACAACTTGCATAATCTGCATCTGAATAACCAGTTAGATCAAAACCAGAATCTCTAGGGTACCAAATGCCAAGTTTTGGTGTTCCCTTGAGATATCTGAAAATTCTCTTAATAGCTACTGAATGAGATTCTCTAGGATCAGCCTAAAATCTAGCACAAAGACAAGTAGCAAACATTATATCTGGCCTAGTAGCTGTTAAGTACAGAAGTGAACCAACCATGCCCCTATAACTTGAAATATCCACAGATTTTTCAGTAGTGTTTAATTCAAGCTTAGTTACAGTGGCCATGAGAGTTTTTGCAGATGTGCAATCCATTAGATCAAACTTCTTTAAAAGATCATGAATGTATTTAGTTTGACTAATGAATATTCTATCAGTAACTTGCTTAACTTGTAAACCAAGAAAGTAATTTAGTTCTCCCATCATTCTCATTTCATACATACTTTGCATCAATTTGGAAAACTTTTTCCAAAGTTTTTCATCTGTAGAGCCAAATATAATAACATCTACATAGATTTGAACAAGTATACTAGAGCCATTAACATTTCTAAAGAATAAAGTTTTATCCACAGTACCTCTTGTGAAGTGATTTTCCAAAAGGAACTTTGATAAAGTGTCATACCAGGCTCTAGGTGCTTGCTTCAGTCCATAGAGTGCTTTCAAAAGATAGTAGACATGATTTGGGAAATTTGGGTCTTCAAAACCAGGAGGTTGAGTGACATAGACTTCCTCCTCCAAATCTCCATTTAGAAAAGCACTCTTGACTTTCATTTGATAGACCTTGAAATTGGCATGAGCTGCATAGGCTAAGAAGATTCTGATGGCTTCAAGTCTTGCAACAGGAGTAAAGGTTTCATCAAAATCTATTCCTACTTGTTGACAATAGCCCTTAGCAACCAATCTAGCTTTGTTTCTGACTACTATGCCATTTTTATCCATCTTGTTTCTGAATACCCATTTGGTGTCTATTGGATTCTTTCCTTTACGCTTGGATACCAGCTTTCATACTTTATTCCTTTCAAATTGGTTTAGCTCCTCCTGCATAGCTAAAATCTAATCTGAATCGAACAAAGCTTCTTCTACCTTCTTTGGTTCTTCCTTAGATAGGAAGCTGCTATATAGACATTCTTCTTGAGTTTCTCTCCTTGTTTGAACTCTAGAAGATACGTCACCAATGATGAGCTCAAAGGGGTGATCCTTTGTCCATTTCCTTTTTTGAGGTAGATTAGCTCTAGATGAAGAGGCCTCATTGTTGTCTTGATGTGTGACTGAGTTTTTATTATGAGAAACTCCCCCTGAGTTAGTGAGTCTTTGATTTGAGAGAGGGGAACTTTCTGTGAGTGATCTACCTTGACTTTCAGCTTCTCTTAATGACCCGACGGATGAAGCACTTTGATTTCTGACGGATGAGGCTGATTGTCTCCCGATGGATGAAGCAGATCGTCTCCCGACGAATGAAGCATTTTGTAACTCGATGGATGTTGATTTATTAGCTTCATTAGTTGTAGATTTTTCTGCACTATCCTTAGTTGTAGTTTCTTGATCACTTTCATCATCACTATCATCACTAACCATCTCCACATTGTCGAATTTGAGGCTCTCATGAAAATCTCCATCTTGCAGTCCTTCAATCTTTTTATCATCAAACACAACATGCATTGATTCCACTATAATGTTGGTTCTTAGGTTGTAGACTCTATATGCTTTTCCCACAGCATATCCAACAAAAATTCCTTCATCTGCTTTAGCATCAAACTTCCCATGTTGATCAGTTTGATTCTTCAAGATATAACATTTGCAGCCAAAGACATGAAGAAAATTTAGAGTTGGTTTCCTATTCTTGAACAATTGGTAGGGAGTCATGCATTTTGCTTGATTCACCAAAGAGATATTTTGAGTGTAGCAACCAGTGTTCACAGCTTTAGCCCCAAAGTATGTTGGTAACGTTAATTCTTCAAGCATTTTCCTTGCAGCTTCAATAAGGGATCTATTCTTTCTTTCTACCACTCCATTTTGTTTTGGAGTCCTTGCTGCAGAAAATTCATGCATAATCCCAGTTTCTTCACAAAATGATCTCATCACAAAGTTCTTGAACTCAGTTCCATTGTCACTCCTGATTCTTCTTACTTTAAAATCAGGATGATTGTTGACTTGCCTTATGTGATTGATGATGATTTCACTAGCTTCATCTTTAGACTTTAGGAAATATGTCCAAGAGAACTTTGAGAAATCATCCACAATTACTAGGCAAATGTTTTCCTTGAGATGGACAACACATTGACTGGTCCAAATAAATCCATGTGTAGCAATTACAAAGGTTCTTCAATTATTGAATCAAGCTTCTTTCTAAATGATGCTTTGATCTGCTTTCCTTTCTGACAAGCATCACATAATCCATCCTTAGAAAACTCCACTTGAGGAATACCTCTAACCAGTTCTTTCTTTACAAGCTCATTCATGGTCTTGAATTTTAGATGGGACAACTTCTTGTGCCATAGCCAACTTTCATCTTGACTTGCTTTACTGAGAAGATAAGTAACAGATTCTGCATTTGATGAGTTGAAGTCAGCTAGATACACATTTCCTTTTCTCACTCCAATGAGAACCACTTTGTTGCTCCTCTTGTTTATAACAACACAGGCTTCTGAATTGAAGGTTACTGAATTACCCTTATCACAAAGCTGGCTGATACTCAACAAATTATGCTTGAGACCATCCACTAGGGCAACCTCCTCAATGATGACATTGTCTTTAGAAATCAAGCCATATCCCACAGAACCCTTGCTGTCATCTCCAAAAGTGATAGTTGTGCCAGCTCTCTCCTTGAACTCTGTGAGCAGGGTAGAATCTCCAGTCATGTGTCTTGAACAACAACTATCCAAGTACCACAGATTTTTTCTGTTTCCCTGCACACATCAAAATCAAATCAAGTTAATTTTGGTATCCAAGTTTCCTTGGGTCCTGCCTTTTTAGCTTTGTTCTTTTGTTTCTTAGGTTTTATCTCATTTGACTTGGGGATATCAGATTCATCCTTAGTCATCTGAGTTGGACCTTTGAAACCAGTCATTAAAACAGAATTATCATGCACATTTTGATTAACAGGAAATGGCATGCTATTTGCAAACATGTTATTCCAGTAGGGCATGCTAAATGGCATTTGAGGCATACTAAATGCAGCATAATAAAGATTAGGTGCAAATGGCATATTAGCAAATTGTGCATTCATATTCTGTGCAGACATAACATTCATAGGCATAGAAGGCATAACATTCATGTTGAGAAAAGAAGGTGGTACAGATATGGGAGTAGGCATGGCAAGTTTGCAATTAACAGACAAATGATTATCACTACCACACTTAACACATATTTTTCTTGGAGCATACTTATTAGGTGTGTAGTTGTTATGTTTGTTAATTCCTACTTTCCCATTTCTATTGTTTTTCCTTTTAGCTTCTGTTTTAACCTCAATCTTTTCTAATCTGTCATTCAATTGCTTGATGAACAGATGACCAACATTCACTTTCTTCTCCTTCTTCACTTGAATTGATTCTCCTGAAATAAAGTTTTTGGAAACTGATCCATATTTTTCATTTAACTTGGAAAGTTTGGCTTTACTCACAGGTTTGCTAACAGCCGACGGATGAGGATTTATGTCACTCGATGAATAACCTTTTTGATTATCCGACGGATGACTCTCATCATCCGTCAAGTCTACATCTGTTAGCAATCCTTCAACCAAATTGGATTCCAGCTTCTATTTACTCTTTTTCCAGGCTGCATCACAGAAGGACTCAATACCTTGAACCTTGGTGATTTGAGCATGGACATCTCTAGATGATTTCCATGCCTTAATCACCTCCTGTTCTCGTTCAAGCTGCTTCTTCAAAATCTATTCTTTCTTCAAGGACTCAGTTAATTCATCCTTAGCAATCTTACATTCTATTCTCAATTTTTAAAATTCAATAAACTGAGACTCTAGCACATTATTCCTCTCACTTAAAAACAAATTGTTTTCTTTGATTTTAGCATTTTCCTTAGTGAGGGACTTAAGTGTAACACGCAAATGATATAATTCTATAAAAATGTCATTTATTGCATCATTACACTCAGCATTAGAAAAATGTGCAAGGTTTGTATTAATTACCTGATTACTAGAAGAACTTGTCTCTGTTTCATCAGACTTGGCCATTAGGGCTAGATTGACATAGCTAACATCTTCATCCTCATCCAAACCATCTGCTGCCCAGTCTTTTTCTTGTGTAATAAAAGCCCTTTCCTTTTGTTTGAGCAACTCAAAATACTTCTGTTTATAATTCACAGGTTCAAACTTCTTCTTTCTGGAATCTGACTTTCTACACTCACTGGCAAAGTGCCCTGCCATGCCACATTTGAAACACTTAAATTTTGATTTATCCACCATATTTCTATTTGGCTTAGTTGCTCCAAAGTTCTTCTTGAACTTGAGCTTGGAAAATCTTCTGGAAAGAAATGCAAGATGTTCATCAATATCATCCATATCATCTTGGCTCAAAGAATCTTCATTTTCCGCTACCAGCCCCTTGCCCTTGTTTTCACAGACCTTTGAAGTAGACTCAACAACTTCTATCTTCATCTCCTTCTTTTTTTCTAACTCAGCAACCAGTGCAATGGACCCTCCTTTCTTCCTTCCTTTCTCCATTCTTTCATCCTGCTCTATTTCAAGCTCATAAGTCTTTAGAATGCCATATAGTCTCTCTAGTGTAAACTCCTTGTATTCTTGTGAATTTTTCAAGAAGATTGTCATTGGTTTCCATTTTTTGAAAGGGATCTCAGGAATTTGAGGTTAGAATCTTTGGTTTGGTAGACTCTTCCATTCAGCTTCAGAGCATTTAGTAGCTTTTGAAATCTACTAAAGATATCAGTGAGAGTCTCACCTTTTTCAAAGTGGAAATGGTCATATTGCTGAATTAGTAACTGCATCTTATTTTCTCTAACTTGTTCAGTGCCATCACAGATTATTTGAATGGTATCCCAAACCTCCTTGGTTGTCTTGCAGTTAATGATGTTATCAAACATGTCACCATCAACTCCATTGAATAGAATATTCATGGCCTTCTTGTCTTTCCTGACTTGTTCAATATCATGATCTGACCATTCATGCCTTGGCTTGGGAACTGATGGCTCATTTCCAGTTGCAGCTCTCATTGGTACATGAGGACCTCTCTCTATGCAAACCACATAGGCTTCACCTTGAGAAAGTAAATGAAGATGTATCTTTACCTTCCAATGATGGTAATTGTCTTTGTCCAGAAAATGAATCTTGACTCTAACATCCTTCTTGTTCATCTTGCTGTTTGTTGTGATCTTTAAACTCTTTGTGCTTCAAGAGCTTGCTCTGATACCAATTGTTAGTCCCTAACAATGCAGCAAGAATGACATAAGGGGGGTTGAATATAATTCTAGTAAACTTTTTCTTGAACAATAAAATGTTCTAACTCAAACTATATATATAAGTGTTTTGATTTGCAAGGTGCGGAATCACAAGTCAAATATATCAAAAACACAAAGTAATAAAAACACAAGTCTTTAAAACTTTCTGGTGGATTTGATAGTATCCACCAGATATACATATATATATATATATATATATATATATATCAAATTAAGAACTCTGTGAAGAACAAATTGTCTCACAGTTGCTTTACAAGTGAACAAACAAACTACAGAGAAATTCTTAACAGCTACAGCTTTTTCTTTTGTTCTACTAGCTACACTTGGTTTATATATCACCAAGTTTACATAGCAAAAAGACAAGATAATTAAACAAAACTATCAAGTCTAACTCTACTACTCTATTCCAACATCTTTGAAAATCTTCTTAACTTGCATGAAAATGGTAATGCTCCTTTGTTCTTCATTTCCTGTTAAACAGGCTGCCACATTCCTTTTGCAAACACCCAACGCATATGACTGTGTTGTCACTGTCAACAGATGTTTGAATTGATCATCCGTCGGGTACATGCTTGTCATCCGTCGGGTTGTCTTGTTGATCATCCGTCGGGTAGCTTTGTTAATCATCCGTCGGGTAGCCATTTATCACTTGACCCCATTTCATTTGTGTAGAATTACAAGACATTTTATATTTACATTTAATCAACCTATTCTGCACATCTACTAGCAGTCTACATGACTCAAAAGCTACTACAGAATCTACACAAAGATGTTTGCAGAAATGTGCTACATGACTTATTGTTACATAAGCTACTCACCCGATGGATATCAATTAGTCATCCGTCATGACTATATTGAATCATCCGTCAGGACTATAATTGATCATCCGTCGGGTGCTACATTTTTCACTAAGTTAAATCTACTAAGGTGTTTTGTTAATGTAATCATCAAGTTTACAACATATTCCCAACAAGGGGCATGGTTGGCTCACTTCTGTACTTAACAGCTAGTTGGCCAGATATAATGTTTGCTAATTGTCTTTGTGCTAGGTTTCAGGCCGATCTTAAAGAATCTCACTTAGTAGCTATAAAGAGAATTTTAAAAAATCTCAAGGGAACACCAAAACTTGGCATTTGGTACCGAGTGATTCTGGTTTTGATCTAACTAGTTATTCAGATGCAGATTATGTAGGTTGTAAAATAGACAGAAAAAGTACAACAGGAACCTGTCAATTTCCAGGGAACAAGCTTGTGTCCTGGTTTAGTAAAAAGCAAAATTCAGTTTCTACTTCTACAGCTGAAGCTGAATATATTGTTGTTGGTAGTTGATGTGCACAGATTTTGTGGATGAAGAACCAATTGTTGGACTATGGTCTACAAGTGGACATAATTCCCATTTTATGTGATAACACAAGTGCAATTGCAATCACTGAAAATCCAGTACAGCATTCAAGAACAAAGCACATAGACATCAAGTACCACTTCATTAGGGAACATATGATGAATGGTACTATGGAACTTCATTTTGTTCCAACTAAAAAGCAGCTTGCAGATATCTTTACCAAGCCACTTGATGAATCCACCTTTTCAAGGTTGGTAAGTGAGTTAGGTATGCTTAATTATTCTTAAATTATTTCAGATATTTTTGCAAGTTATAATGCATCCAGAAACTTAATTGATTTTTCTATTTTGGATGGAATTTTGGCTAAGTCAAAATTTATATCCCGACGGATGCTCATTATCCATCGAGTTTGATCATCCGTCGAAATATTATTTATTAATAAAAATCAATTATTTTTCTGGATTATTTTACAACCCGACGGATAATTATTCTATTCTCATCCGTCGAATTGTCTCAATCTTAGCCGTTAAAACTCTGAACAGTATCCATCAGTTATACTTACAATTTGTAAGTATAACACGACGGATAATCGACATAATTTTAACAGTTTATTTATTTTTAAACAGCTATTTTGGGCTATTTTGATTGGGTACTTTATTTCACTTTATTATTTTTGACAGTTTATTTCTGAGATAGAATAAAAGCAGAACTCATTTTTATTCTATTCTTTTATCATTCTCAAATCAATTTCCCTAACTCCTTTCTTCTCGAAAGCAAATACGCTCTCTGCAAATTTCCATATCTTAACAATGACACCAGTAGTCAAAATCATGTCCCAGTCTGGATTCATCTATGAAAAGAACAACTTCATAGCTCTTGTGAACAAGGAGATTCCACAATATGGAGACTTTCACAAAATGACGGACTTTGTGAAGAGCTGCAAACTCAGTTATGCTATGCTGGAATCACCTACAATCTACTGTGAAGTTGTGGAGGAGATATGGACAACTGCTGTGTACCAATCTTCTGACAAGACCATAACTTTTTCTCTTAAAGGTAAGCAGTTCTGCATTAATAGTGACATTTTTAAAGCATGCTTTAAAATTCCAGATAACACTACTACTGTTCTACACACTGATGATAATTTAGTTACCATGCTAAATTTTATGGGCTATGCACTTTCAACTTCTAAGTTAAGTGAGATTAGGAGGCTAGGTCTTAGAAAGGAATGGAGCTATCTGTGCGATGTGGTAACTAAGGTATTTTCTGGTAAAGTGAGTAGTTTTGATTATGTTAACATTTCCATGCTTAACATGCTTTATATGCTAGTTACTGATATAACTTCAGTGACTTGATCATGTTTGAGTTAGGTTATAAGTTAGGGGAACTTAATAAGAGAGGTAAAAGTGTCTATTATGCTAGATTCTTTATGATGCTTGCTAACCATCTTATTGAGAACATTGCTGTTGAGAACCCAACCAACAAACTGAATTGTTGGGTTCAAGAAAGGAGAATCATTACAGATCTCAACAGAGCAAGTCACCACAAAGAGGTGCCCCTCTTCTACTTTCCAATCATGGAGGGCCCTCAGGTAAGTGAGGTAAGAACCACTGTCTCTACTCTTCCAACCTCACAAATTTATTTACCTTCTAGTGTAGCAATGGCATCTGTGTCAATGACCCAACAGATGCCTACCCAAACTACCAAATCAACAATTTCAAAATCCAAAGCTAAGAAAGCCCCCTCTGGTTTCTTTCAAAAGAAACCAGTTACAAAAACTACCAAACACAAAGATGGGAGTGTGAATGAGAGTGAGTTAGGTGAGGGACAGGGTGAAAATCAAAGAAACCCTAAGGATAAGGCTGGTGAGATTAGTGTACCCAAGCCTAGCCACACCACAGTTTCCCAACAAACTGTGGTTGTTAATAAGGAAATCAGCTCAATTCTAGTTTCATCCTCCCAAAAGGATGTTACTATTGAAACAAGCTCCCAACCAGAAGCACAGGCCAAGAGGGTCAGGGACACAAACTCACCACAGACTTATGCCAGAAAGAAAAGATCTAAAACCCTTAGGGATGCACAGGGAACACACACAGTACAAACTGGAGCTAAAGACTCAGTCACTGCACCATCTCAAAGTCAGCTTGATGTGGCTCCAATAAATGTGGAGTCATAGCCAAGATCATTAATCATTGAAGCACCTGAAACACCAAATTCACCCACGCACTCACTGGAGGTAGACATGATTCACACATCACTTCCAAATTCTCCATCTTTAACTCCATTAGAGAAGCCAAAAATCCAAGCAAGTGAGCATCATCTTTTAGATGATTTGTTGGCTCACTTGCCAATTCTTTCTGAGTCTACTGAGACATCTGTGCCCAATTTTTATCTATCTGCATAGAGTCTAAAATAGTCTCCACTCCAAACTCATTCATTTCTTCTATCCCTGTGGATCTTGTTCATCCGTCGAGTAGTGATTGTATCCCGACTGATGTGCCTAACAGCAGTCATCCGTCGGATAGCCAAACTACTATCCCGATAGATTTTCCTCATCCATCGGTACTCTCTGCACAACTTCAAATTCCAACAATTATCACAAGTGCAGATGACCTAGTAGAAGTACAATCACTCTTAGGACTGAGGGCAGGGTGTGAATTGAGTGAGAGGCTGGGTTGCTCCCAGGAAAAAGGAGAGGAAATGAGTGAACCAATACAGACCATTTCTTCAGGTCTAACAAAAGTGAGTGAGAGGAGTCCCACCTTAGATGGTGAAGGTGAGGGTGTGAGGGTGAGAAGCCAAGGGGAGCCCTTGATACAAGAATAGAGAGATCATGAGAGAAATGCAGGTACAGGAGAAATAAGGTTGGAAATTATTGTTAGTGAGTCATGAATGCCAATGATGCAGACAGAGAGAAACTATCTCAGCATGATCAAGATGTCATAGATTCCATCTCTTTGGATACTGAGGCATTTACTCATCCTGTTCCAACATAACAACTTTTGGCTGGACAGGGCAATGAAAATACGGAAAAGATGCTGAACTTGGTGCATACTACTCAGTCAATGCAAAGAGCTAAGGATGCCATCACAACCATGCCACCTAGAGCTGGTGATGATGTTGACTATGGTACTGGTGAGTCTGTAGATTTCTTTGGAGATGATGGTGATAGTGAAGAGCTCATGGACATAGGGGGAGAAGCAGGCCCTAGCTCTAGATCAAACATTCCGTCTTGGGTGTTCTCTAAAGAATGTGATGAGCATCATTTTAAGATAACTCTTTTTCATATCATCCAACAGACACACAATGCTCTTCAGGCCACTACCAATGCTAGCAACAAGCAGCTTCTGCAGGCACATCTTAACTCACTACAACTGCATCAAATCCAAGTTCTTCAACATAACCAAGATGTCACTTCCATCAAGACAGAGATTGACCAAGTAAAAAAAGATGTCTCTGAAAGATTGGATGCTAAAATTCTAGATGCAACAATGCTTGACATTAAAAGACAGCTAAAGAAGAATTCTAATCTTGCCACTAAAGTGGATTCCTTGGATACAAGGCTGACTGCAATGGAAGCCTCTCTAACAGCTATTCATCTTCATCAAGCACAACAAACTCAGTTACTGCAAAAGCTGGTGGTTGCACAAACCTCCACCTCCACTCTACTTAATGATAACAAAAGGGGGAGAAAGAATTAAAAATTCAAGTCAGTCAAGCAGAGCCAACAAGTGAGGGGGAGCATGTGATAAATGTTCAGATCACTCAAGTAATTGTTCCAGAAATTACTCTATCAAAGCCACCAGTATTGGACAATATTGATCTGATCCAAATAGCAGCTGCTAAACTTGATTCAAAGACAAATCCAAAGATGCTTGATGTTGCAACTATTGAGAGGGAACTAGATAAGAAATTGAAGAAGATTGATGCAGCTATTCAGAAGAAATTTGGTCAGCTACAGAAGCCAGACAAGACTTTTCATCACCACTCTCAAGTTAAACAACTCTCAGTGCATGAAATGAGTCTGGGCAACTTGGAAAAAGTCCAAACATCATGCATCGAATCTCCAAAAGCAAATCTAATCTTGAAGCATAAAAGAAAATACCCAAAGTTCTCAGATAAAAATCTTGTGGATATTGTGTTTGAGACACCTAGGCCAGATGAGAAGAAGCTATTGGCTAGGTCAATTACATTTTACAAAGATCCAACTGATTCAGCACTTAAAAGAAGGATTGCCAAAATCTACAGAAATGATAAGGAAATCTGTGTGGTGGTTGGACATCCTCAGTTTGTAGAAGCTAAGAAGGAAGAGAAGGAAAGAATTAGGCAAGAAAAGAAGCAGGCTTCCTTAGATGCTAAAAAGCTCAAACAAAAGAAGGAGCAAGCTGCTATCTTCGCCAAACTTCAAGTTGTGAAGACTACAACTGAGATCTCTGCACAACTATCTGTGATTGCTGAACCTCAAGTTCGGAAAATGCAATAGGAATCACAACAAAAAAAAAGATTCAGATACAAGCTCCATTCCAAAAGAAAATTGGACTTTAGTGATGAGGAAATGGAAGACTACATTCCCAAAAAGTCTACAACTTCAACTCAGACATTCAAGCCCTCAGTGGTACATGAAGAATTCAAGGTGGATCCAACTAAGAACTTTCATGGTGAGCCTATCATTCCCAAGGATGAGCCACTAGACTGGGAAAGTCTGCCAATTCCTGAGTTCAACTTACCTGTATTCAACAAGCCAAATAAGACAAAGATAAGAGCTACTAAGAAAAGCAAGCCTGTATCTCTCAGAACCAAGACCCTAACCAAATCTAAATCTGCAGTCAACAAGGAAGATCTGTTACATATATGTGACATCAAGGAGTTTTCAGATTTAAACCTCTACTTGGATGAACTGGTAGAAGAGGAATTGATGCTCACAGACATCTTCCTGAAAGATTGGTGTTTAAGTACAAGGCATGGAAAGAAATCACATGGCCTCTTCACATGATTCTAGAAGAAAGCCAATCTGTACTAATAAAGATCTACTCATCTTTCAAAAAGAACTTTGGATTCAATGTGACTGCAAGGAGATTGGTTCTGAAGAAGATTGAAGAGCTAAGGAGTAATAAAGCCAAAGATGCACTTTCAAAAATTCTATCAATTCCTTTCACTGGGAAGAGAGTGCATTTGAGGCCTTATTGGCTGATGGAATTCATGGATGATAAGGGAGTTAGAAGATTCTTTAGACTGGATGACCAATTGAGTATCTCTAGCAATGAGACTCTATTGGAAATGCAAGAAATGCTGGATCTATCTGAAGCTGATGAACTTGAATTCCACAAACAACTCCAGAATCAAATAGAGGAAAATAACAGGAAGCTTGGGAAGAAATTCAGACAATCAAGGAAATAGGACTATCTGCTCAGACTAGAGGAGCACCTTGATAATGATTGTGAGAACTCTTTGTACACTTTGCTTTGTTCAATTTTTAATAAATCTTGTAGCATTTATCAGTTTTATCTACTACTTCTTAATCTGTATTTTTAGGGTGTTTTGTTATCATCAAGTTTCTCTTAATTTATGGCTACAATTCCAGTAGAAATAAATTGGGGGAGATTGTCAGGAATATGTTGTGAACTTGATGATAAGTCAAATAAAACACCTTAGTAGATTTAACATAGTGTATTTTATAGCACTCAACGGATGATCTAATATAGTCCCGACGGATGACAGATTAACATCCATCGAGTGAGTAGCTTATGTAACAAATAAGTTTTGTAGCATATTTATGCAAGCAATATTGTGTAGATTCTGTAGGAGTATACGAGTCATGTTGACTACTAGTGGATATGCAGAATAAGGTGACTAATTGTAAATATAAGATGTCTTGTACTTCTGTATAAATGAAATGTAGTCAAGTGACATAAAAGGCTCCCGACGGATGGTTCACAAAGGCTCCCGACGGATGACAAACATAGTCCTGACGGATGATCAAATTCAAATAGCTGTTGACAGTGACAACACAGTCACATGCGTTGGGTGTTTGCAAAAGGAATGTGGCAGCCTGTTAAGCAGGAATTTGAGAACAAAGAAGCATTACCATTTCCATGCAATTGTGAAGATATTCAAAGATGGTGGAATAGAGTAGTAAAACAGCTTGAAGTTAGACTAGATATGTTTTGTCTTATTATCTTGTTTTATTATTATGTAAACTTGGTGATATATAAACCAAGTGTAGCGAGTAGAACAATTAACTAAGCAAGCCTATTTTCAGATAAACATATCAAGCTGCATTCTGTAAGCATTTCTATGTAGTTTAATTGTTCAAACTTGTAAGCAGCTGTGAGCTATTCAAAGCTTCACAGAGTGCTCAATAAACTTTCAAATCCACCAGAAAGTTTTAAAAGCCTGTGTTTTTATTACTTAGTGTTTTGATCTCTATCATTCTTTTATTCCGCACAATTGCTAATCAAACACGGTTATATTTATCAAGTTAGAACATTCTTTAAACTTCAAAAACTATCCAGAATTATATTCAACCCCCCTTCTGTAATTCTTGTTGTATTGTTGGGGAATAACAATCTTCTTACTGACGGATTTGCAAGATCCTAGGGTCTTTGAACTCTCAGCCTGATCAAATGACTATAATACAAATGTTTAGTCAATAATGTTTAATTATATTCCAAAATATGCAATAACAGTAATTTATGAAAAAAATCTCATACCTCTGACAAATTAAGGGTAGGGAAATCAACATGATTGGATGATACAGAATTTGACATGGCATACATGTTTGAATCATACATGTCTTGGGCTTTGATGATAAAATTTTCAGAAACACCTTTGGCTCCATGAACTTCAACAACAACAAGTAATTTCTTTCCCGTCCATGTCGTGCAGAAATGCAGGAAACACTTAAGCAGCTACCTCTTCCTGTTTTGGTAATTAAGTCATAAAAATAATTGGTCTGTATTGCAAACAATTTATAATCTGGAAATAAATTTTAAAAATGTAATTGATTGAACATTTGTTTACTTGAAATAAAGATGTGAAGCGGAGCATCCTATGAGCCGTTTCACAACACGGTCCATGAGAAGAATGCTCCATGAGAACGATTGATCCACAACAACAGCCTTTACACTGAATCTATGAGTGAAAAAAATTATTAAATAATTCAACATTTCATAATCCAAAGAAATTGTACAAACCAAATGTTTAATATATTATTTCCTATTTGTCAATACCTTTTTTCAGCAACTGGAAAAGTGCGATTACATTTATCGCATTTAAATTTATTCCCAACTTCAACAACTTCTAAATGATATTTGCTACATGAATATGAAAACCAAGGATGTCCTTCCTTTAACTTAGAAATTGTGAAACCACAATACAATTTCTTCTGCAATTGATAATTTTGAGGATAATGTTATAAATGAAAAGTATATTGCATATAATTCAAAGATAATGCTCTAAAACTTCTGTCGAAAATGAATTAACCTCAACACTGCCAGCAACATTGTCAATTAATTTTTTCAAATTTATAAACTCATAAGGAGAGGCCAATGTTAATGCATAGCTATTATCCGCATCATCCCTCGATAGCTTGTAGCCTTTAAGTTCAAGCCTACACATTATATGATGCACATATGATATGCAATCTTGACAAAATATGGAAATGGAGTAAAAGTTTATAAGATTGTACCTGTTTCTCATCTCAAGTTCGCACTCATCATCAAGATTGAAGTACACTTTCGAGGATGCCAAGCTGCTGATTTGAAGCGTATCTAAAGTTTTAAAGCAATATGTATCTTACATAAAATGTAATTTAATATAACCGTGTATAACCTTACTGACAAATTAGTATATAGCATAAAATACTAAAGATCAAACCGTTGTATGTTCCTAGATTTGCGCTTGTCAGGATTACAATAACATTTTCCTCATGGTTATATTCCTCATATTGATCACTGACAACTTTCGCCATATCTCCCCATATATCAACCCTGTGCTTATTGCTACAATGTAATCAAGTAAACATTTAATTATTTATAGAGTAAGGTCCTAAAATTGATAGCGACGTAAAAATTAATAAAAAATTGTATGCTGAATTAAAAGAATAACCTTGCATCACAAATTTTGAATCGAACAATATCCCTATCTCCAAATTTAGTAGGTATTTTGCTTACTTTAATAAAGTCTTCAACAACTTCAATTATATGTACAATATATAAACACATGGATTGCAGTCAAAACTTTTATAAGAATTTTTAATACGAATAATACTAAGCCAAATAGGAAAGAGGAAGTAACCTATAGCAAATTCTGGATTCTCTTTGGGACCATATTTTCTGGATTCATCCATCAAATTACCCAAATCCATAAATTCAAATTTGTATTTTAGAATCATAAAATAATTGGTGCATGGTTGGAAAGTGGTAGCATTTGTAAATCTTATAGATGTGTCTGTAGAAACAGGCTTTAAATTCCCAGAAGCATCCCTAACCATAAACGCCTTAATAATATAAACAGCTCCTCAAACAATATTCTTCCCAATCAGTTTCCAAGTATCAGCAGAAGCAAATGCATGAATATGAGTATTCTGCACATAGTATAAAGTGGCAAAGTATAATTTTATATACCCATTCTAAAAATATAAACATAATGAATATAAAACGAAATCAACAGATTAGGTAGTTACATCATCATCAAGAAGAATGAGATTCCAGGCTTTCGTTATTCCTGATTTAGAAGACACAATAGGCCACATTCTTGTAACTCTTGCCTTGATCTTCCAATCTGACCTAGATTTGTCAAGACTTAAAATATGTTCAAACATGAGGGCTTCCATCTCTGCAAGATTCTGTGAAAACAATTTGTAATTTAAATTAAATAGAATGATCTATTATTAGAATTTAAAAGTCACGACTCATGAGAGAGCTTACATGTTCTGTTCTTAATGAAGGTATTGAACTTAAAATATCACACCGACGTGGTAGTCTTTTTGTAGTCCATTACCCTACATTAACGGGAATGATAATTGATGACATGTTTTTGAATGAAGTGCACGACAAAAATATACTGCAGACTTGATCTTTCCCTTTTAATAAGTGACATAAGGCCTGTAAAGGGATAATCCAATCAGCCTTTAACCGAATCATAAACATATCCTTTGATTAGATGGATTATTATTTGATACGATGTAGATCAATGTGATTGGATCAACATCAAGTTAGTTAGATGGATTAGTGGGAACTAATTATACGGTTTTGTTATATACATGCCATTCTTTTTTATTCTTTTTTAATACTATAAATTATTTTTCCAAACGAAACTCAATGACATAAAATTATAATAATAAAAACACATTCAACTGTTAAACAAATCACATACCACGAAATAAGGAATTCAAGTACAAAATATTCATGGTCAAACAATTACAATAAGTTAGTTAAAACAAATATGATCACAATTTAGGAATAGAAATGAAATAAGCTTTTATACTAACTCAAAAATAACTGTTAAAAATAATAAAGTAAATTAAAGTAACCAATGAGAATTGCCTAAAATAGCCGTTTAAAAATAAACTGTAAAAATTCCACTCATTATCCGTCGTGTCATGCTAACAAACTGTAAGTATACTCGATGGATAATGTTCAGGAAATTAACGGCTGAGATTAAGAAAATTCAACGGATGAGGATAAACTGTTATCCGTTGAGTCATAAAATATTCCAAAAAAAATAATTGATTTTCATTAGCAAGTAGTATACCGACGGATGATCAAACTCGATGGACAAAGATCATCCGTCGAGATGTAAATTTTGACTTAGCCAAAATTTCATCCAAGACTGAAAAATCAATTAAATTTCTGGCTGCATTTCAACATGCAAATTATCTCATATAGATTTAAGAATAATTAAGCATACCTAACTCACTTACAAACCTTGAAAAGGTGGATTCATCCAGTGGCTTGGTAAAAATATCTGCAAGCTGCTTCTCACTTGGAACAAAATGTAGTTCCACAGTACCATTCATTACATGTTCCCTTATGAAGTGGTACTTGATATCTATGTGCTTTGTCCTTGAATGTTGTATTGGATTTTCGGTGATGGTAATTGCACTTATATTGTCACAGAAATTATGAATCCCTTCAACTTGCAAACCATAGTCTTGCAATTGATTTTTTATCCATAAAATCTGTGCACAGCAACTGCCAGCAACAATATATTCAGCTTCAGCTGTAGAAGTAAAAACTGAATTTTTCTTTTTACTGAACCAGGACACAAGCTTGTTCCCTAGAAATTGACAGGTTCCTGTTGTACTTTTTCTATCAATTCTACAACCTGCATAATCTGCATCTGAATAACCAGTTAGATCAATACCAGAATCTCTAGGGTACCAAATGCCAAGTTTTGGTGTTCCCTTGATATATTTGAAAATTCTCTTAATAGCTATTAAGTGAGATTCTCTAGGATCAGCCTGAAATCTAGCACATAAACATGTAGCAAACATATCTGGCCTACTAGCTGTTAAGTACAGAAGTGAGCCAACCATGCCCCTATAACTTGAAATATCCACAGACTTTTCAATAGTGTTTAATTCAAGCTTAGTTGCAGTAGCCATGGGAGTTTTTGCAGATGTGCAATCCATTAGATCAAACTTCTTTAAAAGATTAATAATGTATTTAGTTTGACTAATGAATCTTCCATCACTAACTTGCTTAACTTGCAAACCAAGAAAGTAAGTTAGTTCTCCCATCATACTCATTTCATACTTACTTTGCATCAATTTGGTAAACTTTTTGCAAAGTTTTTCATCTGTAGAGCCAAAAATAATATCATCTACATAAATTTGAACAAGTATACTAGAGCCATTCACATTCCTAAATAATAAAGTTTTATCTACAGTACCTCTTGTGAAATGATTTTCCAAAAGGAACTTTGATAAAGTGTCATACCAGGCTCTAGGTGCTTGCTTTAGTCCATAAAGTGCTTTCAAAAGATAACAGACATGTTCTAGAAAATTTGGATCTTCAAAACCAGGAGGTTGACTGACATAGACTTCCTCCTCCAAATCTCCATTCAGAATGACACTTTTTACATCCATTTGATAGACCTTGAAATTGGCATGGGTTGCATAGGCTAAGAAGATTCTGATGGCTTCAAGTCTTGCAACAGGAGCAAATGTTTCATCAAAATCTATTCCTTGTTGTTGACAATAGCCCTTAGCAGCCAATCTAGCTTTGTTCCTGACTACTATACCATTTGCATCCATCTTGTTTCTGAATACCCATTTGGTGTATATTGGATTCTTTCCTTTAGGCTAGGGCACCAGCTTCCATACATTATTC
Source organism: Apium graveolens (assembly GCF_009905375.1). Taxonomy (NCBI): domain Eukaryota; kingdom Viridiplantae; phylum Streptophyta; class Magnoliopsida; order Apiales; family Apiaceae; genus Apium; species Apium graveolens. The sequence continues at coordinate 238,290,714 of NC_133648.1, read as the reverse complement.
CTTTCAAATTGGTTTAGCTCCTCTGGCATAGCTAAAATCCAATCAGGATCCAACAAAGCTTCTTCTACCTTCTTTGGTTTTTCCTTGGAAAGAAAGCTGCTGTATAGACATTCTTCTTGAGTTGCCCTCCTAGTTTGAACTCTAGAAGAAACATCACCAATTATTAGCTCAAAGGGGTGATCTTTTGTCCATTTTCTTTGTTGAGGTAGATTAGCTCTAGATGAAGAGGCCTCATTGTTGTCTTGATGTGTGATTGAGTTTTGATTATTAGAAACTCCCCCTGAGTTTGTGGATCTTTGATTTGAGAAAGGGGAACTTTCTATAGGTGATCTATCTTGACTTCCTGCTCCTCTTGACAACCCGACGGATGGTGAATTTTGAGTACCGATAAATGAAGCAGGTTGCCTTCCGACGGATAAGGCAGATTATCTCCCGACGGATGAAGCATTCTGCAATTAGACAGATGTTGAATTTTGTGCTTTATTGGTAGTAGATTTTTCTGCATTATCCTTTGATACTGTTTCTTGATCACTTTTATCATCACTGTCATCACTAACCATCTCCACATTGTCGAATTTGAGGCTCTCATGGTAATCTTCATCTTGAAGTCCCTCAATCTTTTTATCATCAAACACAACATGTATTGATTCCACAACAATGTTGGTTCTTAGATTGTAGACTCTATATGCTTTACCAACAACATATCCAACAAAAATTCCTTCATATGCTTTAGCATCAAACTTCCCATTTTGATTAGTTTGATTTCTCAGAATATAGCATTTGCAGCCAAATACATGAAGAAAATTTAGAGTTGGCTTCTTGTTCTTGAACAATTGATAGGGAGTCATGCATCTTGCATGATTAACTAGGGAAATATTCTGAGTGTAGCATACAGTATTTACAGCTTCAGCCCAGAAATATGTTGGCAGTTTAGATTCTTCAAGCATTGTCCTGGCAGCTTCAATAAGTGATCTGTTCTTCCTTTCCACTACTCCATTCTGTTGTGGAGTTCTTGATGCTGAAAACTCATGCAGAATCCCATTTTCCTCACAAAATGCTCTCATGACAGAATTCTTGAACTCAGTTCCATTATCACTCCTGATTCTTCTAACCTTGAAATCAGGATGATTATTGACTTGCCTTATGTGATTGATGATGATTTCACTAGCCTCATCTTTAGACTTTAGGAAATATGTCCAAGAGAACTTTGAGAAATCATCTACAATTACTAGGCAAAATCTTTTCCTTGAGATGGACAACACATTGACTGGTCCAAACAAATCCATGTGTAGCAGTTGCAAAGGTTCTTCAATTGTTGAATCAAGTTTCTTCCTGAATGATGCTTTAATCTGCTTCCCTTTTTAGCAGGCATCACACAATCCATCCTTAGAAAACTCCACTAGAGGAATGCCTCTAACCAGTTCTTTCTTTACTAGCTCATTCATGGTCTTGAAGTTTAAATGGGATAGCTTCTTGTGCCATAGCCAACTTTCATCCTGAGCTTCCCGCGCCGGAGTTTCTTTCTCTGGGTGCTTTACTGAGAAAACAAGTAACAGATTCTGCATTGGATGAGTTGAAATCAGCTAGGTACACATTTCCTTTTCTCACACTAGTGAGAACCACTTTGTTGCTTCTTTTGTTAGTCACAACACAGGCTTCTGAGTTGAAAGTTACTGAGTTGCCTTTATCACAAAGCTGGCTGATACTCAACAAATTGTGTTTGAGACCATCCACTAAGGCAACCTCCTCAATGATGACATTGTCCTTTGAAATCAAGCCATATCTCACAGTATAACCCTTGCTGTCATCTCCAAAAGTAATACTTGGGCCAACTCTCTCCTTGACTTGGGGATATCAGATTCATCCTTAGTCATTTGAGTTGGGCCTTTGAAACCATTCATTGCAACAGAATTACCATGCATATTATAATCAACAGGGAATGACATGCTATTAGTGAACATGTTATTCCAGTAAGGCATGCTAAATGGCATTTGTGGCATACTAAATGCAGCAGAATAAGGATTAGGTGCAAATGGCATATTAGCAAACTGTACATTCATATTCTGTGTAGACATAGCATTCATAGGCATGGGAGGCATGGAATTCATGTTGGGAAAGTGAGGTGGCACAGACATGGAAGTAGGCATGGCAGATTTGCAATTAACAGATACATGGTTTACACTACCACACTTGACACATATTTTTCTAGAAGCATATTTATCAGGTGTGTAGTTATTGTGTTTGTTAATCCCTACTTTACCATTTCTATTATTTTTCTTTTTAGCTATGTTTTCACCTCAATCTTTTCAAGTCTGTCACTTAACTGTTTGACAGTCATGTGAGCAACATTAGCCTTTTTCCCTTTCTTAACTTGACTCGATTCTCCTGAAACAAAGTTCTTGGAAACAGATCCATACTTTTCATTCAACTTAATAAGTTTGGCTTTATTGATAGGCTTGCTAACAACCGACGGATGAGGATTTTCATTAGTCGACGGATAACCCTTTTGGTTATCGGACGGATGACCCTCATCATCCGTCGAGTCTACATCTGTTAGCACTCCATCCACCAAATTTGGTTCTAGTTTCTCCTTGTTCTTTTTCCAGGCTGCATCACAGAAGGACTCGATTCCTTGAACTTTGGTGATTTGAGAATGGACATCTCTAGATGTTTTCCATGCCTTAATCACCTCCTGTTCACGCTCGAGCCGCTTCTTCAAAATTTCTTCTCTCTTCAAGGACTCAGTTAATTCCTCCTTGGCAATCTTACACTCAATTCTTAATTTTTCAAAATCAATGAACTGAGACTCTAGCACATTATTTCTCTCACTCAAAAATAAATTGTTTTCTTTGATTTTAGTATTTTCTTTAGTAAGAGACTTAAGCATAACACGCAAATGATATAACTCTATAGACATGTCATTTATAGCATCATTACACTCAACTTTATATAAATGTGCAAGGTTTGTAGTAATTACCAGATTACTTGAAGAACTTATTTCTGTTTCATCAGACTTGGCCATTAGGGCTAGATTGACATAGCTGACATCTTCATCTTCATCCAGACCATCTGCTGGCTAGTCATTTTCTTGTGTAATGAAAGCCCTTTCCTTTTGTTTGAGCATCTCAAAGTATATTTACTTATAATCCACAGGCTTAAACTTTTTCTTGCTTGAATCTGACTTTCTACACTCATTGGCAAAGTGCCCTACCAAGCCACATTTGAAATATTTGAATTTTGATTTATCCACCATGTTTCTATTTGGCTTGGATGCTCCAAAGTTCTTTTTGAACTTGAGCTTGGCAAATCTTCTGGAAAGAAATTCTAAATGTTCATCAATGTCTTCCATGTCATCTTGGCTCAAAGAATCTTCACTTTCTACTGTAAGCCCCTTGCCCTTGTTTTCACAGACCCTTGAAGTTGATTCAACAGCTTCCATCTTCATCTCCTTCACCTTCTCTAACTCAGCAACTAGTGTAATGGACCCTCCTTTCTTCTTTCCTCTCTCCATCCTCTCATCTTGCTCTATTTCAAGCTCATATGTTTTCAGGATGCCATACAGTCTCTCCAAAGTAAACTCCTTATAATCTTGCGAGTTTCTCAATGAGACTGTCATTGGTTTCCATTCTTTTGGAAGAGATCTAAGGAATTTCAGATTGGAGTCTTTTGTCTGATAGAACCTTCCATGCAACTTTAGAGCATTTAGCAGTTTTTGAAACCTACTAAAAATGTCAGTGAGTGACTCACTTTCTTCATTATGAAAATTGTAAGTCATATATCATAGGCCTATTTGTATATTCGAGGATTTAACTCAACTCAAATAAGAATGTAATAAGTAAATAGTGGATCTACCGTCAGAGAGGTCTCGCCAAGTAACATCTGTCAGAGGATTCAGAAACAACGTTCATCTACAGACTTGAAGAGTTAATTCACTGGAAGAAGTTCAAGAAATTGTTCAAGCCTCAGTGATGCAAATCAAGATTATGGGTTTAATCAAGTGACAGAGATCTCGTCGGAGTATCATTAATTACAAGGATTTAATCTGAAGAAAATCAGAGTATCAAAGTTAAGACATGAAGAAACGTCACGGAAGTTAGTCACTCATGAACCAGACAGTACATCGAGTGTCAACATTGAAGTAGTGGAATTGATTCATAATTTTCAGTGATTTTCTGAAGATATTCAGAAGAATGGTTGCTGCTCAAGGTTAGTATTAATTCTCTATTAATTAATTAAGTCATATAATTTAATTAAGAAAATAAATTATATCTGCAAAGATTAATATATTGATTAATTGAATTAATTGATTAATTAATTCAAAATTAATATTAAGGATTTTCAGAATTTAAATTGGATTAAAATTCATTTAAATTCAGCAAGACAAATCTGATTGTACTAATATGACAATTGGTATGACAATCAATAGTCATACCGAAAGTCATGCTAGTACAAATAATTATCTTGCCGAAAGTTACACTGGAAGAGGATTGTCTTGCTAGTTCAATCAGATTGTCTTGCTAGTACAAACAATAGTCATACCGAAAGTCTCTCCAGTTCAACAGATTGTCTTGCTAGTACAATTGGATTGTCTCACCGATTACCAAAAAATACTTTAGTAACTACATCACACAGTTAACTCCATTCTTTCCTAAGACCCAATCTCCTAATTTCACTTAATTTAGAGATGGTGAGTGCATAACCCATGGAGTTCAACATGTTAACAATATCAGTGTCTGTGTGTGGAGTGGTGACAGTATTATTAGGAATCTTAAAGCATGCTTTAACAATGTCACTATTAACACATAATTCCTTATCTTTAATAGTGAAAGTGATGGTCTTGTCAGTTGGGTTGTACACTGCAGTTGTCCATATCTCCTCCATAACCTCACAGTAGATAGTGGGAGACTCTAGCATGGCATAGTTGAGCTTACAGCCTTGCACACAATCCATCATTTTATGGTAGTCGCTAGACAGTTGAATCCCCTAGTTCACTAGAGCTGTGAAATTGTCCTTCTCATAGATAAAGCCAGTTTGGGGCATGATTTTGATGACTGGTGCCATTGTTAGAGAGTAAAAATTACAGAGAGAGAGGGTAATTACTTTTGAGAAAGAAATAAGTTAGAGCAGATGAATCTTCAGAATGATAAAAGAAATGAATAAAAGTGAAATTTCTTTTATACCATCTCAGAAAATAACTGTCAAAAATAATAAAGTAAAATAAAGTGACCAATAAAAATTGCCCAAAATAGCCGTTTTAAAAAAATAAACTGTAAAAATTCTATCAATCATCCGGAGAAATATACTTACAGACTGTAAGTAAATTTGATGGATGATGTTCAGAGAATTAACGACCATGATTTGGACAACTCGACGGATGAGGATAAAACATTTGATCCGTCGGGTTATTAAAAATAATCCAGAAAAGTAATTGAATTTTAGATATTCTATTCCGACGAATGATCAAACTCGATGGATAATGATCATCCATCGTGATGCAAATTTTGACTTAGCCAAAATTTCATCCAAGGCAGAAAAATCAATTAAATTTCTGGCTGCATTACAACTTACAAAAATATTTGACATAATTCAAGAATAATTAAGCATACCTAACTCACTTACCAACCTTGAAAATGTGGATTCATCCAGTGGCTTGGTAAATATATCTGCAAGCTATTTTTCACTTGGAACAAAATATAGTTCCACAGTACCATTCATCACATGTTTCCTTATGAAGTGGTACTTGATGTCTATGTGCTTTGTTCTTGAATGTTGTACTGGATTTTCAGTGATGGCAATTGCACTTGTGTTATCACAGAAAATAGGAATCCTATCCACTTGTAGACCATAGTCCAACAATTGGTTTTCATCCATAGAATCTGTGCACAGCCACTACCAGCAACAATATATTCAGCTTCAGCTGTAGAAGTAGAAATTGAATTTTGCTTTTTACTAAACCAGGACACAAGCTTGTTTCCTAGAAACTGACAGGTTCCTGTTGTACTTTTTCTATCTATTTTACAACTTGAATAATCTGCATCTGAATAACCAGTTAGATCAAAACCAGAATCTCTAGGGTACCAAATGCCAAGTTTTGGTGTTCCCTTGAGATATCTGAAAATTCTCTTAATAGCTACTGAATGAGATTCTCTAGGATCAGCCTAAAATCGAGCACAAAGACAAGTAGCAAACATTATATCTGGCCTACTAGCTGTTAAGTACAGAAGTGAACCAACCATGCCCCTATAACTTGAAATATCCACAGACTTTTCAGTAGTGTTTAATTCAAGCTAAGTTACAGTGGCCATGGGAGTTTTTGCAGATGTGCAATCCATTAGATCAAACTTCTTTAAAAGATCATGAATGTATTTAGTTTGACTAATGAATATTCTATCAGTAACTTGCTTAACTTGTAAACCAAGAAAGTAATTTAGTTCTCCCATCATTCTCATTTCATACATACTTTGCATCAATTTGGAAAACTTTTTGCAAAGTTTTTCATCTGTAGAGCCAAATATAATATCATCTACATAGATTTGAACAAGTATACTAGAGCCATTAACATTTCTAAAGAATAAAGTTTTATCCACAGTACCCATTGTGAAGTGATTTTCCAAAAAGAACTTTGATAAAGTGTCATACCAGGCCCTAGGTGCTTGCTTCAGTCCATAGAGTGCTTTCAAAAGATAGTAGACATGATTTGGGAAATTTGGGTCTTCAAAACCAGGAGGTTGAGTGACAAAGACTTCCTCCTCCAAATCTCTATTTAGAAAAGCACTCTTGACTTTCATTTGATAGACCTTGAAATTGGCATGAGCTGCATAGGCTAAGAAGATTCTCATGGCTTCAAGTCTTGCAACAGGATTAAAGATTTCATCAAAATCTATTCCTACTTGTTGACAATAGCCCTTAGCAACCAATCTAGCTTTGTTTCTGACTATTATGCCATTTTTATCCATCTTGTTTCTGAATACCCATTTGGTGTCTATTGGATTCTTTCCTTTACGCTTGGATACCAGCTTTCATACTTTATTCCTTTCAAATTGGTTTAGCTCCTCCTGCATAGCTAAAATCCAATCTGAATGGAACAAAGCTTCTTCTACCTTCTTTGGTTCTTCCTTAGATAGGAAGCTGCTATATAGACATTCTTCTTAAGTTTCTCTCCTTGTTTGAACTCTAGAAGATACGTCACCAATGATGAGCTCAAAGGGGTGATCCTTTGTCCATTTCCTTTTTTGAGGTAAATTAGCTCTAGATGAAGAGGCCTCATTGTTGTCTTGATGTGTGACTGAGTTTTGATTACGAGAAACTCCCCCTGAGTTAGTGAGTCTTTGATTTGAGAGAGGGGAACTTTCTGTGAGTGATCTACCTTGACTTTCAACTTCTCTTAATGACCCGACGGATGAAGCACTTTGATTTCCGACGGATGAGGCTGATTGTCTCCCGATGGATGAAGCAGATCGTCTCCCGACGGATGAAGCATTTTGTAACTCGATGGATGTTGATTTATTAGCTTCATTAGTTGTAGATTTTTCTGCACTATCCTTAGTTGTAGTTTCTTGATCACTTTCATCATCACTATCATCACTAACCATCTCCACATTGTCGAATTTGAGGCTCTCATGAAAATCTCCATCTTGCAGTCCTTCAATCTTTTTATCATCAAACACAACATGCATTGATTCCACTATAATGTTGGTTCTTAGGTTGTAGACTCTATATGCTTTTCCCACAGCATATCCAACAAAAATTCCTTCATCTGCTTTAGCATCAAACTTCCCATGTTGATCAGTTTGATTCTTCAAGATATAACATTTGCAGCCAAAGACATGAAGAAAATTTAGAGTTGGTTTCCTATTCTTGAACAATTGGTAGGGAGTCATGCATTTTGCTTGATTCACCAAAGAGATATTTTGAGTGTAGCAACCAGTGTTCACAGCTTTAGCCCCAAAGTATGTTGGTAATGTTAATTCTTCAAGCATTATCCTTGTAGCTTCAATAAGGGATCTATTCTTTCTTTCTACCACTCCATTTTGTTTTGGAGTCCTTGCTGCGGAAAATTTATGCATAATCCCAGTTGCTTCACAAAATGATCGCATCACAAAGTTCTTGAACTCAGTTCCATTGTCACTCCTGATTCTTCTTACTTTAAAATCAGGATGATTGTTGACTTGCCTTATGTGATTGATGATGATTTCACTAGCTTCATCTTTAGACTTTAGGAAATATGTCCAAGAGAACTTTGAGAAATCATCCACAATTACTAGGCAAATGTTTTCCTTGAGATGGACAACACATTGACTGGTCCAAATAAATCCATGTGTAGCAATTATAAAGGTTCTTCAATTGTTGAATCAAGCTTCTTTCTAAATGATGCTTTGATCTGCTTTCCTTTCTGACAAGCATCACACAATCCATCCTTAGAAAACTCCACTTGAGGAATACCTCTAACCAGTTCTTTCTTTACAAGCTCATTCATGGTCTTGAAGTTTAGATGGGACAAATTCTGCATTTGATGAGTTGAAGTCAGCTAGATACACATTTCCTTTTCTCACTCTAATGAGAACCACTTTGTTGCTCCTCTTGTTTGTAACAACACAGGCTTCTGAATTGAAGGTTACTGAATTACCCTTATCACAAAGCTGGCTGATACTCAACAAATTATGCTTGAGACCATCCACTAGGGCAACCTCCTCAATGATGACATTGTCTTTAGAAATCAAGCCATATCCCACAGTATAACCCTTGCTGTCATCTCCAAAAGTGATAGTTGTGCCAGCTCTCTCCTTGAACTCTGTGAGCAGGGTAGAATCTCCAGTCATGTGTCTTGAACAACAACTATCCAAGTACCACAGATTTTTTCTGTTTCCCTGCACACATTAAAATCAATTCAAGTTAATTTTGGTATCCAAGTTTCCTTGGGTCCTGCCTTTTTAGCTTTCTTCTTTTGTTTCTTAGGTTTTATCTCATTTGACTTGGGGATATCAGATTCATCCTTAGTCATCTGAGTTGGACCTTTGAAACCAGTCATTAAAACAGAATTATCATGCACATTTTGATTAACAGGAAATGGCATGCTATTTGAAAACATGTTATTCCAGTAGGGCATGCTAAATGGCATTTGAGGCATACTAAATGCAGCATAATAAATATTAGGTGCAAATGGCATATTAGCAAATTGTGCATTCATATTCTGTGCAGACATAACATTCATAGGCATAGAAGGCATAACATTCATGTTGAGAAAAGAAGGTGGTACAGATATGGGAGTAGGCATGGAAAGTTTGCAATTAACAGACAAATGATTATCACTACCACACTTAACACATATTTTTCTTGGAGCATACTTATTAGGTGTGTAGTTGTTATGTTTGTTAATTCCTACTTTCCCATTTCTATTGTTTTTCCTTTTAGCTTCTGTTTTAACCTCAATCTTTTCTAATCTGTCATTCAATTGCTTGATGAACAGATGACCAACATTCACTTTCTTCTCCTTCTTCACTTGAATTGATTCTCCTGAAATAAAGTTTTTGGAAACTGATCCATATTTTTCATTTAACTTGGAAAGTTTGGCTTTACTCACAGGTTTGCTAACAGCCGACGGATGAGGATTTATGTCACTCGACGAATAACCTTTTTAATTATCCGACAGATGACTCTCATCATCCGTCGAGTCTACATCTGTTAGCAATCCTTCAACCAAATTGGATTCCAGCTTCTATTTACTCTTTTTCCAGGCTGCATCACAGAAGGACTCAATACCTTGAACCTTGGTGATTTGAGCATGGACATCTCTAGATGATTTCCATGCCTTAATCACCTCCTGTTCTCGTTCAAGCTGCTTCTTCAAAATCTATTCTTTCTTCAAGGACTCAGTTAATTCATCCTTAGCAATCTTACATTCTATTCTCAATTTTTAAAATTCAATAAACTGAGACTCTAGCACATTATTCCTCTCACTTAAAAACAAATTGTTTTCTTTGATTTTAGCATTTTCCTTAGTGAGGGACTTAAGTGTAACACGCAAATGATATAATTCTATAAAAATGTCATTTATTGCATCATTACACTCAGCATTAGAAAAATGTGCAAGGTTTGTAGTAATTACCTGATTACTAGAAGAACTTGTCTCTGTTTCATCAGACTTGGCCATTAGGGCTAGATTGACATAGCTGACATCTTCATCCTCATCCAAACCATCTGCTGCCCAGTCTTTTTCTTGTGTAATAAAAGCCCTTTCCTTTTGTTTGAGCAACTCAAAATACTTCTGTTTATAATCCACAGGTTCAAACTTCTTCTTTCTGGAATCTGACTTTCTACACTCACTGGCAAAGTGCCCTGCCATGCCACATTTGAAACACTTAAATTTTGATTTATCCACCATATTTTTATTTGGCTTAGCTGCTCCAAAGTTCTTCTTGAACTTGAGCTTGGAAAATCTTCTGGAAAGAAATGCAAGATGTTCATCAATATCATCCATATCATCTTGGCTCAAAGAATCTTCATTTTCCGCTACCAGCCCCTTGCCCTTGTTTTCACAGACCTTTGAAGTAGACTCAACAACTTCTATCTTCATCTCCTTCTCTTTTTCTAACTCAGTAACCAGTGCAATGGACCCTCCTTTCTTCCTTCCTTTCTCCATTCTTTCATCCTGCTCTATTTCAAGCTCATAAGTCTTTAGAATGCCATACAGTCTCTCTAGTGTAAACTCCTTGTATTCTTGTGAATTTCTCAAGAAGACTGTCATTGGTTTCCATTTTTTGAAAGGGATCTCAGGAATTTGAGGTTAGAATCTTTGGTTTGGTAGACTCTTCCATTCAGCTTCAGAGCATTTAGTAGCTTTTGAAATCTACTAAAGATATCAGTGAGAGTCTCACCTTTTTCAAAGTGGAAATGGTCATATTGCTGAATTAGTAACTGCATCTTATTTTCTCTAACTTGTTCAGTGCCATCACAGATTATTTGAATGGTATCCCAAACCTCCTTGGTTTTCTTGCAGTTAATGATGTTATCAAACATGTCACCATCAACTCCATTGAATAGAATATTCATGGCCTTCTTGTCTTTCCTGACTTGTTCAATATCATGATCTGACCATTCATGCCTTGGCTTGGGAACTGATGGCTCATTTCCAGTTGCAACTCTCATTGGTACATGATGACCTCTCTCTATGCAAACCACATAGGCTTCATCTTGAGAAAGTAAATGAAGATGTATCTTTACCTTCCAATGATGGTAATTGTCTTTGTCCAGAAAATGAATCTTGACTCTGACATCCTTCTTGTTCATCTTGCTGTTTGTTGTGATCTTTAAACTCTTTGTGCTTCAAGAGCTTGCTCTGATACCAATTGTTAGTCCCTAACAATGCAGCAAGAATGACATAAGGGGGGTTGAATATAATTCTAGTAAACTTTTTCTTGAACAATAAAATGTTCTAACTCAAACTATATATAAGTGTTTTGATTTGCAAGGTGCGGAATCACAAGTTAAATATATCAAAAACACAAAGTAATAAAAACACAAGTCTTTAAAACTTTTTGGTGGATTTGATAGTATCCACCAGATATATATATATATATATATATATATATATATCGAAGTAAGAACTCTGTGAAGAACAAATTGTCTCACAGTTGCTTTATAAGTGAACAAACAAACTACAGAGAAATTCTTAACAGTTACAGCTTTTTTTTTTGTTCTACTAGCTACACTTGGTTTATATATCACCAAGTTTACATAGCAAAAATACAAGATAATTAAACAAAACTATCAAGTCTAACTCTATGCTGCTTCACTACTCTATTCCAACATCTTTGAAAATCTTCTTAACTTGCATGAAAATGGTAATGCTCCTTTGTTCTTCATTTCCTGTTAAACAGGCTGCCACATTCCTTTTGCAAACACCCAACGCATATGACTGTGTTGTCACTGTCAACAGATGTTTGAATTGATCATCCGTCGGGTACATGCTTGTCATCCGTCGGGTTGTCTTGTTGATCATCCGTCAGGTAGCTTTGTTAATCATCCGTCGGGTAGCCATATATCACTTGACCCCATTTCATTTGTGCAGAATTACAAGACATTTTATATTTACATTTAATCAACCTATTCTGCACATCTACTAGCAGTCTACATGACTCAAAAGCTACTACAGAATCTACACAAAGATGTTTGCAGAAATGTGCTACATGACTTATTGTTACATAAGCTACTCACCCGATGGATATCAATTAGTCATCCGTCATGACTATATTGAATCATCCGTCAGGACTATAATTGATCATCCGTCGGGTGCTACATTTTTCACTAAGTTAAATCTACTAAGGTGTTTTGTTAATGTAATCATCAAGTTTACAACATATTCCCAACAAGGGGCATGGTTGGCTCACTTCTGTACTTAACAGCTAGTTGGCCAGATATAATGTTTGCTACTTGTCTTTGTGCTAGGTTTCAGGCCGATCTTAAAGAATCTCACTTAGTAGCTATAAAGAGAATTTTAAAAAATCTCAAGGGAACACCAAAACTTGGCATTTGGTACCGAGTGATTCTGGTTTTGATCTAACTAGTTATTCAGATGCAGATTATGTAGGTTCTAAAATAGACAGAAAAAGTACAACAGGAACCTGTCAATTTCCAGGGAACAAGCTTGTGTCCTAGTTCAGTAAAAAGCAAAATTCAGTTTCTACTTCTACAGCTGAAGCTGAATATATTGTTGTTGGTAGTTGTTGTGCACAGATTTTGTGGATGAAGAACCAATTGTTGGACTATGGTCTACAAGTGGACATAATTCCCATTTTCTGTGATAACACAAGTGCAATTGCAATCACTGAAAATCCAGTACAACATTCAAGAACAAAGCACATAGACATCAAGTACCACTTCATTAGGGAACATGTGATGAATGGTACTATGGAACTTCATTTTGTTCAGCTTGCAGATATCTTTACCAAGCCACTTGATGAATCCACCTTTTCAAGGTTGGTAAGTGAGTTAGGTATGCTTAATTATTCTTAAATTATTTCAGATATTTTTGCAAGTTATAATGCATCCAGAAACTTAATTGATTTTTCTATTTTGGATGGAATTTTGGCTAAGTCAAAATTTATATCCCGACGGATGCTCATTATCCATCGAGTTTGATCATCCGTCGAAATATTATTTATTAATAAAAATCAATTATTTTTCTGTATTATTTTACAACCCGACGGATAATTATTCTATTCTCATCCGTCGAATTGTCTCAATCTTAGCCGTTAAAACTCTGAACAGTATCCATCAGTTATACTTACAATTTGTAAGTATAACACGACGGATAATCGACATAATTTTAACAGTTTATTTATTTTTAAACAGCTATTTTGGGCTATTTTGATTGGGTACTTTATTTCACTTTATTATTTTTGACAGTTTATTTCTGAGATAGAATAAAAGCAGAACTCATTTTTATTCTATTCTTTTATCATTCTCAAATCAATTGCCCTAACTCCTTTCTTCTCGAAAGCAAATACGCTCTCTGCAAATTTCCATATCTTAACAATGACACCAGTAGTCAAAATCATGTCCCAGTCTGGATTCATCTATGAAAAGAACAACTTCATAGCTCTTGTGAACAAGGAGATTCCACAATCTGGAGACTTTCACAAAATGACGGACTTTGTGAAGAGCTGCAAACTCAGTTATGCTATGCTGGAATCACCTACAATCTACTGTGAAGTTGTGGAGGAGATATGGACAACTGCTGTGTACCAATCTTCTGACAAGACCATAACTTTTTCTCTTAAAGGTAAGCAGTTCTGCATTAATAGTGACATTTTCAAAGCATGCTTTAAAATTCCAGATAACACTACTACTGTTCTACACACTGATGATAATTTAGTTACCATGCTAAATTTTATGGGCTATGCACTTTCAACTTCTAAGTTAAGTGAGATTAGGAGGCTAGGCCTTAGAAAGGAATGGAGTTATCTGTGCGATGTGGTAACTAAGGTATTTTCTGGTAAAGTGAGTAATTTTGATTATGTTAACATTTCCATGCTTAACATGCTTTATATGCTAGTTACTGATATAACTTCAGTGACTTGATCATGTTTGAGTTAGGTTATAAGTTAGGGGAACTTAATAAGAGAGGTAAAAGTGTCTATTATACTAGATTCTTTATGATGCTTGCTAACCATCTTATTGAGAACATTGCTGTTGAGAACCCAACCAACAAACTGAATTGTTGGGTTTAAGAAAGGAGAATCATTACAGATCTCAACAGAGCAAGTCACCACAAAGAGGTGCCCCTCTTCTACTTTCCAATCATGGAGGGCCCTCGGGTAAGTGAGGTAAGAACCACTGTCTCTACTCTTCCAATCTCACAAATTTATTTACCTTCTAGTGTAGCAATGGCATCTATGTCAATGACCCAACAGATGCCTACCCAAACTACCAAATCAACAATTTCAAAATCCAAAGCTAAGAAAGCCCCCTCTGGTTTCTTTCAAAAGAAACCAGTTACAAAAACTACCAAACACAAAGAGGGGAGTGTGAATGAGAGTGAGTTAGGTGAGGGACAGGGTGAAAATCAAAGAAACCCTAAGGATAAGGCTGGTGAGATTAGTGTACCCAAGCCTAGCCACACCACAGTTTCCCAACAAACTGTGGTTGTTAATAAGGAAATCAGCTCAATTCTAGTTTCATCCTCCCAAAAGGATGTTACTATTGAAACAAGCTCCCAACCAGAAGCACAGGCCAAGAGGGTCAGGGACACAAACTCACCACAGACTTATGCCAGAAAGAAAAGATCTAAAACCCTTAGGGATGCACAGGGAACACACACAGTACAAACTGGAGCTAAAGACTCAGTCACTACACCATCTCAAAGTCAGCTTGATGTGGCTCCAATAAATGTGGAGTCATAGCCAAGATCATTAATCATTGAAGCACCTAAAACACCAAATTCACCCACGCACTCACTGGAGGTAGACATGTGTAACACCCCCAAATCCGGGGTCGGGGATCCGGGTTGTCACGAGTTCCATTTCCCTTAATAACACCCAATCTTAATAAATAATCAACTACTCTGTACTGTGACCCCACAATAAATACACACACCACAAGTTATAGTCTCAGAGATGAACACTCAAAAATCACACAAGTCCTTATATTCCACAATTATAAACCGTTACACCTTAAAAAGGTTCTGAATAAATTTACATATTCCTTGCCATTATTACAATTCATATTATACATAAGTTTGGTTCATCAATAGTTGAAAACCTAGCCTATTGGTAGCTCCTACCTCAGCTACGGCGGCATCAACGCTTTCAGAAGACTGCGGAACGTTTTCTAACCGCTTGCGAATCGGGAGCTTGGTCCTGTTCATCTTTTCTATCTGTTGTTGTGTGATGAAAGAAGAAAGCAAGGGTGAGCAGCAAGCCCACCAAAATAATATGTATAATGATTAACAATATATGAGCCTTCTCATAGTACTCATGAAAGTCTTGGTCAAAAGAAATGAACCAAGTTTGATATCTTAATGCGATGAAGTCGTAAAATATTCAGTATATATACATATATACTTTTCAAAATCTTGGAAGTCCTCTTCCATGCATAATATACACAGAGTTCCAGTTTATAACTGTATAAAAATATCGTTGCAAGGTGATCTCATATATCTACCCTTGTCTCAACGTTTTTCTGAAAATCTTTGATATGCATAAGATAATCATTAACTAGATATAAGTTGAAAATATGAAGTTACAAGATACCCAAATATACTTATATATTTTCCAAATATTACTTGAACTACCACCGTTCAAGTTATAATCAGTTCAAAAGTTCATCACATAGATGAGACTACAAGACAAGATTTGAATAGATTCAATCTTTGAATATCATTATAAATAATGAAGTTACGAGATACTTCATTAAATCCCGATATATATATACACCTATATATATACATTTCATACACTCCTTGAAAACCTCTGTTATGAAAATTATAAACAGAGTTGCAATATCCAATGAATTTGGAAAGGAGAAAACCTTGGCATAAACCTGATATCTTGCTGATCAGGCAAAGATACCAATAAGTAACCTTTTCTACTAGTAGATGGACGAATTCCCCACTGGTCATCACCCTGGCCGTAATAGGACCTTATGCTGGACTGCCACTCAGCCACTTACGCATTTGATGGACTCCCACTGAGCCACTTACACTTTCATGGACGCCCACTGAGCCCATGTTGCTTATGCCGACTCAAATAGATGAACTTACTTCCCGAACGATGGGCAAGTAATCAAGATGTTTTCTCAAAACAGCAACCTCGTTGCGAATGTAAAATACACCACTGAGCCGGATCCCTCAAGTTTTGAACGAGTATTTAAATCCCCTTTAAAAGGAAGATCTTAAATATAAAAATGAGTTTTGGGATCCGCTCTAACTTTTAAAAATCATTTTGAAGACTCGAAAACACTTTAAAGAGTGTTTGGAGTAATGCTGATTTAATGAAATAAATCAGTCCCAATATATTAGAAAATATCTGAATATTATTATTTAAATAATATTCCCATAAAGAATAATCTTTATAAAAATAATTGAAGTAGAAGTTTTAAAACTTATACTTGAAATGAGTATTAAATAACCAAAGATATACTTATACGAAAGTACTATCTTTATTTGAATAATCAAAGATAAGTTTGATTATCGACACCTTATTCTTTAATAAAATAAAGAACATATCTCAGCAAATAATCGGAGTCATAGATCCTCAAATGAATATTCAAATAATATTCATTAAATAATATAAACTGAGTCATAAGCCCTCGAATGAATATTCAAATAATATTCAATAAATAATATAAAAGAGTCATAAGCCCTCGAATGAATATTCAAATAATATTCAAATAAAAAAATAAAAGGAGTCATAAGTCCTCGAATGAATATTCAAAATAATATTCATTTAATAAAATAAAGAAGTCATAAGCCCTCGAATGAATATTCAAAATAATATTCATTTAATAAAATAAAGAAGTCATAAGCCCTCGAATGAATATTCGTAATAATATTCATTAAATAAAATAAAGTTATCGAATAAACCTTATTCGATTAATAGTTTTAAAAACTATATCAATATATATATATATAAATATATATTATACTCGGGAGCCTCGCCTCCCGGTTTTAGAAAAAGTTCACCTTTTGATCCCCTATACTAAGGGTATACGCAAATACTGCTTATCTCTAGCATAGGTATTATGCAACGAATAAGCATTTGAATCAACAGATATATAAATCAAGAATACGAAACAGGCATGCATATATACCATATCACATGCTACAATATATCGCAAGAATTTGCTAATAACAAATATGCATTTATCACAAGATCATGCATATACACATATACATCACAACAACAGTATAACGGGTAGAAAACTTGCCTGAGCGACTGGGGGTTACAAATGGCTCGGGACGAGTCTGGTAACCTATAAACAACAAGTAAGTTGGAATTAAACCAAAGTCACTTGTAAATCTATACTTTAACCAACTTAGACTCTAACGCTTGCTTTGCGCTTACTGATTCTCTTAAGTCACTCGAGTACCCTCGGCTCCACCATTTTTAATAATTTAACCATTATGAGTTTTAAGGCGATTCCTTTGCGAGTGTCTTACCAACTGCCTAACACACTTAACATAATTGTTTCATACACTAATTAACCCTTTAAGGTCCTTAACCAAGGTTTCAAAGTAAGGCGAGGGGTAATGGTTCGGTCGCGAAACGCCGTTACTTAAAACGGTCATTTCTCCTAAACCGTACATCGAAATCAAACGAACTACATATCAAAACGAAGCTCATAACATGAACTATCTAAACATTGCAATGGTCAAAACCTAGCAGGGAGTTCTCGGGTCCTAATGTTATGAACAAAAGCAGTTTAAAGTAAATCGGACATTACGACGGCTATGTTTACGCGATTTCCCAAATTTTTACCATTGCAAATCATATCAATCCAACTACCAATCAACAACAACTCAATATACACATCAATGCTACTGATTTCAGTCATAATAAGCTCAAGGATATCAATCCAATCATATATTATAACATCTCCAAATTCAACTAAACTACTTAACAATTAAGCTCGAATCATGCTTATCATTCAAATTACTACTCATCCATCCAAACCATCTCCAAACTTCAACATTCAAACTTATTACTAAAGGGTGTGAAGATTTATACCTTCCTTGGGAGGTGTTAAGTTTCTAGGAAGCCTTAGGGAGCCTCCTACAAGCTTGATCTTTCCAAAGAAATCAAGAACACAAAGTTAGGCTTTGAAGTTTCTAAAAGTCCGATTTAAAGAACTGTAAAAATGAGGGTCTTACCATGCTTATTTGGAAGAGACTTGTGAACAAGAGTTGTAGGACATCTCAATACCTTTCCAACGAGCTATAGAACACAACTTTTGAGTGAGTATTGAAGGAGATATGGCAGTTTGAAGTTGCTGGGTTTGTTTTAGCCGAGAGCTTTCTTCTTGAAATGGGAAAGTCAACTTCTAATTTTTGTGTTTTATGATATTTGCTTGGTTGCTTCTCCTTTTTGGCCTTGGAAAATGTTTTAGCTTTTTACCATGGTAAATTTTACATGGCCCAAAATCAACCAACAAAACAAAACCCCTTGTCATGCTTATGTCATCTTGCACATGTCATAATGCTTCCACTTGTCCACACCTTGTTGGTTTGATGACATCATCATCCCTAACCTCCTTGATTAACTCCTAATTGCTTGCCTAATGACCGCTGATCTGTTATACGGTTCGCTTAACTTTCATTTTCGTTTATCGTTTGAGGGATCATACCCGGGATCTTATTACTTAGGTTTCTTTAACCTTTCTCAATACATTATATTCCTTTCATGATCCTCTCTTATAATCCTTGAATTTAAATCCTTTTTATTCTGTTACCTTATACTCAATTCTTTCTGTATCTGGTAGATTTTCGGGAAAAATCAAAGTGTTCGGAATTGGATTCTGACGATCTTTACATACACTTATATACCATATAGAGTACTAATAAAATCTCAGAATATCCATAACAGAACCCCTACATAGTGTGGCATGAAAAGTTTTCTCATTCAGCAAAAACACTATTCATAAGGGTTTCAAAAATTTCCAAAAATTGGGGTTATTACAGTCTCCCCTCCTTAAAAGGATTCCGTCCCGGAATCAAATAGAAAATGAATAGGGATACTCTCTTAGCATTGCACTTTCTAACTCTCGAGTAAATTTTCCCACATTGTGGTTCTACCATCAAACTCTGACTAGTTTGATAACCCTTTTCCTAAGCAATTGTTCCTTTTCACTTTATAGTTACGTCTGGTTGCATGTCTATGCGCTCATATGCCCCTATTTATCTGGCTCCGAATTACACTTCCTTAACATTGATTGAAACACGTTATGACTTGCTACATGTTCTGGGGTAAGGCTAGCTCATATGCTAACTTCCCAATACTTCTTAATATATCCAAGGGTCCGACAAATTGTGGACTTAGCTTTCCTTTCTTTCCGAATCTCATCAATCCTTTCCAAGGGTTTCCAAGGGGATACCTTTAACAACACTAGGTCCCCTACTTCCTATTCTTTGTCCTTTCGTGTCAAATCAACATACTTCTTATGTCCATCTTGGGTTACTACCAGCCGTCCTCTGATTAGATCTATTATATCCTTGGTCCTTTGGACTACTGCGGGTCCGAGCATCTTGCGCTCTACAACTTCATCCTAACATAAGGGAGATCGACATTGTCTTCCCTCAAGGATCTCATAAGGCGACAACTCGATAATGACATAAGATCTATTGTCGTAAGAAAACTCAATCCGTGTTAAGTGATCATTCCAATTTCTTTCAAGTCTATTGCACAGACTCTCATTATAGCTTTTAGTATTAGAGCTTTTGCTTCTCAATACCCATTCTTTTCCAGTTCGTAATCGCTACTACCTTCCGTTCCTAATATTATACTGGTTATACTTTTGCTCGTTAGCGTTCTATAACCTTTTAATAACCTCGTCAACCTTAGTATCACGAATGTGTTTCCATTCCGCATACCACCACAACTTTACTACTCCTTTTTCAGCTGCTTCTATCTTCGAAAGCTTAGTCCTTCATATAGAAGTAAAAGAATTTATTGAGAGATCACTATGATCATGAACACTTGTTACATTGCATAGTTAGTATAGAAGGTGGCCAGCCTTTAGTACTTGACAAGCAATTAAACAATATATGGTATCCTACTCGGCTTCTATCACACAGATAGATAGTCATTCGGCAATACCTCCCCTTCTGGAAGGGTTGTTCTTCTCAGCTTATATGAAATGAAAAGAAGAGAAAAGAACGAATTGAAGAGAATTGTATATGTGATAAAAAAAATATACTGCCACCAAATATCTGGCTTGGAACCTACCTCCGAATTATAGAGGTTTGATAACATATGTGTATTTATATCAACATCAAGTATTATAGCATCGCATTTTACATGCTTAAATATTTACTATTCCATCCATCATTCTATGGACCCATGCTCTTGCTCGAGCTTATACACAATCACCTTTGAAACTCCCTCGACATCGAAAATCGAATCTGGGTTTTCATTCTAGACATCACCGTTACTAAAATTCTATGCTTGCACTGCAACCTTCCTCGTATAGTAATACGACTCTCTCTTGATAAGAAGGAATAAGTATTCAATAGGTAGATAATCGACTTAATTAGTCTATCAATGATAACTTATACACTACCATGACCCGTTTAGTGGTACTCAATCTCAACATCCATTCCAATACAACTCTCACGGTTGTAACCAGCTCATTACTCACAGAATCATTGCTGCATTACTATGGTCCACTACTGACCTACTGTCGTCATTCACGTTCCATGAAATCTTAATATCTAACCATACGGAGTCCATACATGTCGTATCAAATCCTTCTAAGGAGGTAACATAATCACCATTCCTGATTCATGAAGAACACTCCTGATCCTGACATACATACATGACATGAAGCAGATAAAATTGCAGAAGAGTTTCAATCAAAGCAACGATAGCAGGTTAATACCATTCTAAATCATATGCCTTAAATAGAAGACTTACTCAAAGGTTCGTCTAGTCCTTTTTGAAACATGGTCCTGGCTTATCTCAAGATAGGACCTTCTAAGATAGATAGCCCGTTCATGGCGATTACACGAATTAAACTTTTACCAACTACTATTATGGTTGGGTATTGCACAGTCATCAGAAGGAATGTCAATCTTCCAAACCATAATACAACCTTCACAGCTTTAACCATCATCACTGTATTCTTTTGGCACAAGCGCCTATAATTATCCTCTTACCTTTAAAGTGTCGGCCACCTCTTTGGCCTTTCCTGATAGTAAAATTTCCTTACAGTCAATGTCATTTTAACCACCTCCAAATAATTTTCTACCTCATTTCAATCACAGCTTATGTGAAGATGTTTTCCTTAAAATCTGATAAGTAAAAAAAATATCACCATT
This sequence comes from Apium graveolens, assembly GCF_009905375.1. Taxonomy (NCBI): domain Eukaryota; kingdom Viridiplantae; phylum Streptophyta; class Magnoliopsida; order Apiales; family Apiaceae; genus Apium; species Apium graveolens. The sequence goes on along the minus strand of NC_133648.1, from coordinate 238,269,185 downwards.
TTTCCATAAGTTATTGCCTCAGTATTTAGAGGTTAATCACTGTCACGACTGACTCTCAATCATACTTAGAACATCTTTTATCTTAAGTCCTAATTGCCCTGAACAATCTCGACCATTACTGGTTCGATCCATACTTTCTCGTGGTGTAACACGTGCCCCACTTGGCATCATTATAATTACGTCACATTTCCTTTATCAACATTTCTATTCTTGAGAATTTTGAATATTACCTTTCTCCTTGTAAAACCTCTAAGGTTATCCTTGAATCGTTCCTCCTGTATTCCCTAGATACAGGGCATATCAAGATACCATTTATTAATACCAGAATCATTGTCTATATACTTCTGAAAAAATTTCTCCACTGATTCTTAAAGGTTGTTATTACCTTAATCCTTTCCAATTCATACTGTCAAAACTCATACTATCCCTATTAAGGGTGAAATGCCAACCTTTATGTATTCCCCTAGGATTCGTTTTAAGTTACCGATGTTCTATCCTTAATTCCACCTTTAAAAAGGTACATGCATCCTTTCATGGATAAATCAAGTCATATATCCCTAATAAGGGTATCTTATTCAATCATTCCCACCTCGATAGTATATGCCTAATTTCACAATAACATCTGTATTCAAAATGAGGTCAATCAATATGGCCTCCAAAAGATAAGAACGGTTATCCGCTTTTCTTGCCTGATTCAGTAATGATAACAGGGATGTTCTAGAAGATGTTTGTCGTGTTCAACGTGAACCTTTTAGTTCTAACTACTCATTTACCTCTTTTATTTATCTTAACAGTCATCTCAATGTTGGGATATCTTTCATACCTGGCGTCTCCCTTTCTGGGTATCATGCCCCCGGTCTTACACTTCACATTCTTGAAGGTCACTTCCTTCATCCAATTTTCCTAATTTCTTACTTTCTTGTCTCCTCAGTCCATCCGTGTTTCCTTATTAATCAATCGATCTATCTCAAATTTTCATCGAATACTGTCAACTTCAAGGGAATTAACTTTACATATCGCTTACGCCTTCAAACCTTGAATTTATCTCATGATCAGTCACCATCGCGCTGATGATGACACACTTCTCTATATTTATTGCAAGGGTTTCTTAGGGTTTCCCATACCTAACTCCCTTATCACTTCTCAACTCTATTTCCTTTATATCCCTTTATACTCCTTCCCTTTTCAGTCTTTTATTTTCGTTTCCATTACAACCATTACATGAACCAACACAACATAAGCATTGATTTCAAACATCCCGTCATTCTGGATTCGTGTCCTCAGAACGAATCTTGGCAACTTTTATAACTTAGATTCATAATTCATCATACTCGTCCGCTTTTGTTCTGGCTCTAAAGCTTTTACACTACCTCCATAACCTTGGGAAGTACTTTCCCGAAAACAATTATCTGAACTTTAATCAGTTTATTATAATCTCTTGCTCCGTGGCTTCCTTGGTCTTTCACCAGCGGGTGGCCTCTCTCTTAGGAGGGTAAGTGACAAAAACAGTCTTTTGTGGTTCGTCAATCATTCAGAATCTTAAATGATTCCTCTATTTCCTTTAGCCAGGCTCTTGCCTCGACTAGGTCAACTTGTTCCTTGGAACTCTGAGAGCTTAGAGACTTAAAGGTCCTGAAAGAATTTCCTATCGCATTGTTTCCTCAAGGTGGTGGTTGGGGATAATAGTCTAAGTTCTGTCTAGACAGGTCCATAAATTGCCGTATAGGAGTACCGTCTCGGGTCTCCTTTCCTTACTCGACTTTCTGTTTCCTTAGTATGAAATGTTTCAACCTTCTCCCATAATCGGGGTTATCTTATACATTAAAAACCTTATTTTCCACTCTATTATGTTATGGGTTCTTTCTTTCTTGATGGCAACCTCCCTGACTATCACATTCAGGGTTTGCCCTAAATCTTATTCCTCAAACTATGGCTCTCATCTAAGTTCTCATCCTTAAGCTCTTGAACTTTCGGAACCCAAATTCTATAAGAATACCTCATTATTCCCTTATCATCTTTCTCGGTATTAATCTCATATTTATTTGTTGGCTCTCTGCCTTCATTCATCACCTTTTTCTGGCACAATATGCTCTTTTCCAATAATTCGGTCTCTATTGCAATCTCAAACAACTTTTCGGTACCGGCTCCGGTTACCTTCACTTCTATTTCCATCTTCTCAAAATCTCTTATAAACTCTCTCAAAGACATTATCATCTTGAGTCTCTCCTTTTTACTAAGGGCAACAGCCACCACATTGGCTTTCCCCGAATGATAAAGAATCTCATAATCGTAATCCTTGATTAGCTCTAACCACCTCATTTGGCACATGTTGAGCTCTTTTCTGCGTGAAAATGTACTAGAGCACTTATGGCTTAGGTAATTCTCGCACTTCTCTCCATACAAGTAGTGCCTCCAATCTTTAGGGCAAAACTATTGCCATGAGCCCAAGCTCATAGGTGGGGATATCGAATTTTATATTCCCTTAATTATCTTGATGCGTACGCGATTACCTTGCTGTGCTGTATAAGAAGCACCCTAATTCCTTATGCGAAGCGTCACTACACTTCACAAAATCTCATTTTCCAGCCGGCAACGCCAACATAGGGAACGTCACCAACCTTTGCTTCGGTTCTTAAAAGTTGTTCTCGCATTTCTCTGTCCATTCGAACTTCTCAGTCTTACGAGTAAGCCGCGTTAAAGGGGCTACTATCTTTACAAACTTGAACGAACCTCTGGTAGTGACCGGCCAATCCTACCTCTGGGAGTTGCCCTAACCATGGTCATCAATTCCTCAGTGGTCATTTATTCATTCTTGTCAGGATCCTTCACGGGATCCTCCTTAGCAACAATCCCTTCTAGGACAACATCCTCAACCGCTACATCCTCAATATCAACATCATCCGGTCCTGCGTTAGGACGCTCTATCAGATCCACAATCCGATCTCCAATTAGTAATAAAACATCATCGCGCTGTTACTCCTCAACCTCAGGGTTCGGAGTCCCGCTACCATATACGATAACGAACTACGCTTCTATCACGATATTTATAAGGGTTCCCATAAGGGTTTTAACTGTCAGTACTACGTTAGGTAGCCCGACTATGAACTTGGCAAGAGTTCTTATTATCTTAGTTATTATCTTAACGTCACATCATCTCTGAGGTTTATAACGCTTAGCTCTGATACCACTTCTGTAACACCCCCAAATCTGGGGTCGGGGATCCGGGTTGTCACGAGTTCCATTTCCCTTAATAACACCCAATCTTAATAAATAATCAACTACTCTGTACTGTGACCCCACAATAAACACACACATCACAAGTTATAGTCTCAGAGATGAACACTCAAAAATAACACATGTCCTTATATTCCACAATTATAAACCGTTACACCTTAAAAAGGTTCTGAATAAATTTACATATTCCTTGCCATTATTACAATTCATATTATACATAAGTTTGGTTCATCAATAGTTGAAAACCTAGCCTATTGGTAGCTCCTACCTCAGCTACGGCGGCATCAACGCTTTCAGAAGACTGCGGAACGTTTTCTAACCGCTTGCGAATCGGGAGCTTGGTCCTGTTCATCTTTTCTATCTGTTGTTGTGTGATGAAAGAAGAAAGCAAGGGTGAGCAGCAAGCCCACCAAAATAATATGTATAATGATTAACAATATATGAGCCTTCTCATAGTACTCATGAAAGTCTTGGTCAAAAGAAATGAACCAAGTTTGATATCTTAATGCGATGAAGTCGTAAAATATTCAGTATATATACATATATACTTTTCAAAATCTTGAAAGTCCTCTTCCATGCATAATATACACAGAGTTCCAGTTTATAACTGTATAAAAATATCGTTGCAAGGTGATCTCATATATCTACCCTTGTCTCAACGTTTTTCTGAAAATCTTTGATATGCATAAGATAATCATTAACTAGATATAAGTTGAAAATATGAAGTTACAAGATACCCAAATATACTTATATATTTTCCAAATATTACTTGAACTACCACCGTTCAAGTTATAATCAGTTCAAAAGTTCATCACATAGATGAGACTACAAGACAAGATTTGAATAGATTCAATCTTTGAATATCATTATAAATAATGAAGTTACGAGATACTTCATTAAATCCCGATATATATATACACCTATATATATACATTTCATACACTCCTTGAAAACCTCTGTTATGAAAATTATAAACAGAGTTGCAATATCCAATGAATTTGGAAAGGAGAAAACCTTGGCATAAACCTGATATCTTGCTGATCAGGCAAAGATACCAATAAGTAACCTTTTCTACTAGTAGATGGACGAATTCCCCACTGGTCATCACCCTGGCCGTAATAGGACCTTATGCTGGACTGCCACTCAGCCACTTACGCATTTGATGGACTCCCACTGAGCCACTTACACTTTCATGGACGCCCACTGAGCCCATGTTGCTTATGCCGACTCAAATAGATGAACTTACTTCCCGAACGATGGGCAAGTAATCAAGATGTTTTCTCAAAACAGCAACCTCGTTGCGAATGTAAAATACACCACTGAGCCGGATCCCTCAAGTTTTGAACGAGTATTTAAATCCCCTTTAAAAGGAAGATCTTAAATATAAAAATGAGTTTTGGGATCCGCTCTAACTTTTAAAAATCATTTTGAAGACTCGAAAACACTTTAAAGAGTGTTTGGAGTAATGCTGATTTAATGAAATAAATCAGTCCCAATATATTAGAAAATATCTGAATATTATTATTTAAATAATATTCCCATAAAGAATAATCTTTATAAAAATAATTGAAGTAGAAGTTTTAAAACTTATACTTGAAATGAGTATTAAATAACCAAAGATATACTTATACGAAAGTACTATCTTTATTTGAATAATCAAAGATAAGTTTGATTATCGACACCTTATTCTTTAATAAAATAAAGAACATATCTCAGCAAATAATCGGAGTCATAGATCCTCAAATGAATATTCAAATAATATTCATTAAATAATATAAACTGAGTCATAAGCCCTCGAATGAATATTCAAATAATATTCAATAAATAATATAAAAGAGTCATAAGCCCTCAAATGAATATTCAAATAATATTCAAATAATAAAATAAAAGGAGTCATAAGTCCTCGAATGAATATTCAAAATAATATTCATTTAATAAAATAAAGAAGTCATAAGCCCTCGAATGAATATTCAAAATAATATTCATTTAATAAAATAAAGAAGTCATAAGCCCTCGAATGAATATTCATAATAATATTCATTAAATAAAATAAAGTTATCGAATAAACCTTATTCGATTAATAGTTTTAAAAACTATATCAATATATATATATAAATATATATTATACTCGGGAGCCTCGCCTCCCGGTTTTAGAAAAAGTTCACCTTTTGATCCCCTATACTAAGGGTATACGCAAATACTGCTTATCTCTAGCATAGGTATTATGCAACGAATAAGCATTTGAACCAACAGATATATAAATCAAGAATACGAAACAGGCATGCATATATACCATATCACATGCTACAATATATCGCAAGAATTTGCTAATAACAAATATGCATTTATCACAAGATCATGCATATACACATATACATCACCAACAACAGTATAACGGGTAGAAAACTTGTCTGAGCGACTGGGGGTTACAAATGGCTCGGGACGAGTCTGGTAACCTATAAACAACAAGTAAGTTGGAATTAAACCAAAGTCACTTGTAAATCTATACTTTAACCAACTTAGACTCTAACGCTTGCTTTGCGCTTACTGATTCTCTTAAGTCACTCGAGTACCCTCGGCTCCACCATTTTTAATAATTTAACCATTATGAGTTTTAAGGCGATTCCTTCGCCAGTGTCTTACCAACTGCCTAACACACTTAACATAATTGTTTCATACACTAATTAACCCTTTAAGGTCCTTAACCAAGGTTTCAAAGTAAGGCGAGGGGTAATGGTTCGGTCGCGAAACGCCGTTACTTAAAACGGTCATTTCTCCTAAACCGTACATCGGAATCAAACGAACTACATATCAAAACGAAGCTCGTAACATGAACTATCTAAACATGGCAATGGTCAAAACTTAGCAGGGAGTTCTCGGGTCCTAATGTTATGAACAAAAGCAGTCTAAAGTAAATCGGACATTACGACGGCTATATTTACGCGATTTCCCAAATTTTTACCATTGCAAATCATATCAATCCAACTACCAATCAACAACAAATCAATATACACATCAATGCTACTGATTTCAGTCATAATAAGCTCAAGGATATCAATCCAATCATATATTATAACATCTCCAAATTCAACTAAACTACTTAACAATTAAGCTCGAATCATGCTTATCATTCAAATTACTACTCATCCATCCAAACCATCTCCAAACTTCAACATTCAAACTTATTACTAAAGGGTGTGAAGATTTATACCTTCCTTGGGAGGTGTTAAGTTTCTAGGAAGCCTTAGGGAGCCTCCTACAAGCTTGATCTTTCCAAAGAAATCAAGAACACAAAGTTAGGCTTTGAAGTTTCTAAAAGTCCGATTTAAAGAACTGTAAAAATGAGGGTCTTACCATGCTTATTTGGAAGAGACTTGTGAACAAGAGTTGTAGGACATCTCAATACCTTTCCAACGAGCTATAGAACACAACTTTTGAGTGAGTATTGAAGGAGATATGGCAGTTTGAAGTTGCTGGGTTTGTTTTAGCCGAGAGCTTTCTTCTTGAAATGGGAAAGTCAACTTCTAATTTTTGTGTTTTATGATATTTGCTTGGTTGCTTCTCCTTTTTGGCCTTGGAAAATGTTTTAGCTTTTTACCATGGTAAATTTTACATGGCCCAAAATCAACCAACAAAACAAAACCCCTTGTCATGCTTATGTCATCTTGCACATGTCATAATGCTTCCACTTGTCCACACCTTGTTGGTTTGATGACATCATCATCCCTAACCTCCTTGATTAACTCCTAATTGCTTGCCTAATGACCGCTGATCTGTTATACGGTTCGCTTAACTTTCATTTTCGTTTATCGTTTGAGGGATCATACCCGGGATCTTATTACTTAGGTTTCTTTAACCTTTCTCAATACATTATATTCCTTTCATGATCCTCTCTTATAATCCTTGAATTTAAATCCTTTTTATTCTGTTACCTTATACTCAATTCTTTCTGTATCTGGTAGATTTTCGGGAAAAATCAAAGTGTTCGGAATTGGATTCTGACGATCTTTACATACACTTATATACCATATAGAGTACTAATAAAATCTCAGAATATCCATAACAGAACCCCTACATAGTGTGGCATGAAAAGTTTTCTCATTCAGCAAAAACACTATTCATAAGGGTTTCAAAAATTTCCAAAAATTGGGGTTATTACTACATGATTCACACATCACTTCCAAATTCTCCATCTTTAACTCCATTAGAGAAGCCAAAAATCCAAGCAAGTGAGCATCATCTTTTAGATGATTTGTTGGCTCACTTGCCAATTCTTTCTGAGTCTACTGAGACATCTGTGCCCAATTTTTATCTATCTGCATAGATTCTAAAATAGTCTCCACTCCAAACTCATTCATTTCTTCTATCCCTGTGGATCTTGTTCATCCGTCGAGTAGTGATTGTATCCCAACTGATGTGCCTAACAGCAGTCATCCGTCGGATAGCCAAACTACTATCCCGATAGATTTTCCTCATCCATCGGTACTCTCTGCACAACTTCGAATTCCAACAATTATCACAAGTGCAGATGACCTAGTAGTAGTACAATCACTCTTAGGACTGAGGGCAGGGTGTGAATTGAGTGAGAGGCTGGGTTGCTCCCAGGAAAAAGGAGAGGAAATGAGTGAACCAATGCAGACCATTTCTTCAGGTCTAACAAAAGTGAGTGAGAGGAGTCCCACCTTAGATGGTGAAGGTGAGGGTGTGAGGGTGAGAAGCCAAGGGGAGCCCTTGATACAAGAATAGAGAGATCATGAGAGAAATGCAGGTACAGGAGAAATAAGGTTGGAAATTATTGTTAGTGAGTCATGAATGCCAATGATGCAGACAGAGAGAAACTATCTCAGCATGATCAAGATGTCATAGATTCCATCTCTTTGGATACTGAGGCATTTACTCATCCTGTTCCAACATATCAACTTTTGGCTGGACAGGGCAATGAAAATACGGAAAAGATGCTGAACTTGGTGCATACTACTCAGTCAATGCAAAGAGCTAAGGATGCCATCACAACCATGCCACCTAGAGCTGGTAATGATGTTGACTATGGTACTGGTGAGTCTGTAGATTTCTTTGGAGATGATGGTGATAGTGAAGAGCTCATGGACATAGGGGGAGAAGCAGGCCCTAGCTCTAGATCAAACATTCCTTCTTGGGTGTTCTCTAAAGAATGTGATGAGCATCATTTTAAGATAACTCTTTTTTCATATCATCCAACAGACACACAATGCTCTTCAGGCCACTACCAATGCTAGCAGCAAGCAGCTTCTACAGGCACATCTTAACTCACTACAACTACATCAAATCCAAGTTCTTCAACATAACCAAGATGTCACTTCCATCAAGATAGAGATTGACCAAGTAAAAAAAGATGTCTCTGAAAGATTGGATGCTAAAATTCCAGAAGCAACAATGCTTGACATTAAAAGACAGCTAAAGAAGAATTCTAATCTTGCCACTAAAGTGGATTCCTTGGATACAAGGCTGACTGCAATGGAAGCCTCTCTAACAGCTATTCATCTTCATCAAGCACAACAAACTCAGTTACTGTAAAAGCTGGTGGTTGCACAAACCTCCACCTCCACTCTACTTAATGATAACAAAAGGGGGAGAAAGAATTAATAATTCAAGTCAGTCAAGCAGAGCCAACAAGTGAGGGGGAGCATGTGATAAATGTTCAGATCAGTCAAGTAATTGTTCCAGAAATTACTCTATCAAAGCCACCAGTATTGGACAATATTGATCTGATCCAAATAGCAGCTGCTAAACTTGATTCAAAGACAAATCCAAAGATGCTTGATGTTGCAGCTGTTGAGAGGGAACTAGATAAGAAATTGAAGAAGATTGATGCAGCTATTCAGGAGAAATTTGGTCAGCTACAGAAGCCAGACAAGACTTTTCATCACCACTCTCAAGTTAAACAACTCTCAGTGCATGAAATGAGTCTGGGCAACTTGGAAAAAGTCCAAACATCATGCATCAAATCTCCAAAAGCAAATCTAATCTTGAAGCATAAAAGAAACTACCCAAAGTTCACAGATAAAAATCTTGTGGATATTGTGTTTGAGACACCTAGGCCAGATGAGAAGAAGCTATTGGTTAGGTCAATTACATTTTACAAAGATCCAACTGATTCAGCACTTAAAAGAAGGATTACCAAAATCTACAGAAATGGTAAGGAAATCTGTGTGGTGGTTGGACATCCTCAGTTTGTAGAAGCTAAGAAGGAAGAGAAGGAAAGAATTAGGCAAGAAAAGAAGCAGGCTTCCTTAGATGCTAAAAAGCTCAAACAAAAGAAGGAGCAAGCTGCTATCTTCGCCAAACTTCAAGTTGTGAAGACTACAACTGAGATCTCTGCACAACTATCTGTGATTGCTGAACCTCAAGTTCGGAAAATGCAATAGGAACCACAACAGAAAAAAAGATTCAGATACAAGCTCCATTCCAAAAGAAAATTGGACTTTAGTGATGAGGAAATGGAAGACTACATTCCCAAAAAGTCTACAACTTCAACTCAGACATTCAAGCCCTCAGTGGTACATGAAGAATTCAAGGTGGATCCAACTAAGAACTTTCATGGTGAGCCTATCATTCCCAAGGATGAGCCACTAGACTGGGAAAGTCTGCCAATTCCTGAGTTCAACTTACCTGTATTCAACAAGCCAAATAAGACAAAGATAAGAGCTACCAAGAAAAGCAAGCTTGTAACTCTCAGAACCAAGACCCTAACCAAATCTAAATCTGCAGTCAACAAGGAAGATCTATTACATATATGTGACATCAAGGAGTTTTCAGATTTAAACCTCTACTTGGATGAACTGGTAGAAGAGGAATTGATGCTCACAGACATCTTCTTGAAAGATTGGTGTTTAAGTACAAGGCATGGAAAGAAATCACATGGCCTCTTCACATGATTCTAGAAGAAAGCCAATCTGTACTAATAAAGATCTACTCATCTTTCAAAAAGAACTTTGGATTCAATGTGACTGCAAGGAGATTGGTTCTGAAGAAGATTGAAGAGCTAAGGAGTAATAAAGCCAAAGATGCACTTTCAAAAATTCTATCAATTCCTTTCACTGGGAAGAGAGTGCATTTGAGGCCTTATTGGCTGATGGAATTCATGGATGATAAGGGAGTTAAAAGATTCTTTAGACTGGATGACCAATTGAGTATCTCTAGCAATGAGACTCTATTGGAAATGCAAGAAATGCTGGATCTATCTGAAGCTGATGAACTTGAATTCCACAAACAACTCCAGAATCAAATAGAGGAAAATAACAGGAAGCTTGGGAAGAAATTCAGACAATCAAGGAAATAGGACTATCTGCTCAGACTAGAGGAGCACCTTGATAATGATTGTGAGAACTCTTTGTACACTTTGCTTTGTTCAATTTTTAGTAAATCTTGTAGCATTTATCAGTTTTATCTACTACTTCTTAATATGTATTTTTAGGGTGTTTTGTTATCATCAAGTTTCTCTTAATTTATGGCTACAATTCCAGTAGAAATAAATTGGGGGAGATTGTCAGGAATATGTTGTGAACTTGATGATAAGTCAAATAAAACACCTTAGTAGATTTAACATAGTGTATTTTATAGCACTCAACGGATGATCTAATATAGTCCCGACGGATGACAGATTAACATCCATCGAGTGAGTAGCTTATGTAACAAATAAGTTTTGTAGCATATTTATGCAAGCAATATTGTGTAGATTCTGTAGGAGTATACGAGTCATGTTGACTACTAGTGGATATGCAGAATAAGGTGACTAATTGTAAATATAAGATGTCTTGTACTTCTGTATAAATGAAATGTAGTCAAGTGACATAAAAGGCTCCCGACGGATGGTTCACAAAGGTTCCCGACGGATGACAAACATAGTCCCGACGGATGATCAAATTCAAATAGTTGTTGACAGTGACAACACAGTCACATGCGTTGGGTGTTTGCAAAAGGAATGTGGCAGCCTGTTAAGCAGGAATTTGAGAACAAAGAAGCATTACCATTTCCATGCAATTGTGAAGATATTCAAAGATGCTGGAATAGAGTAGTAAAACAGCATGAAGATAGACTAGATATGTTTTGTCTTATTATCTTGTTTTATTATTATGTAAACTTGGTGATATATAAACCAAGTGTAGCGAGTAGAACAATTAACTAAGCAAGCCTATTTTCAGATAAACATATCAAGCTGCATTCTGTAAGCATTTCTCTGTAGTTTAATTGTTCAAACTTGTAAGCAGCTGTGAGCTACTCAAAGCTTCACAGAGTGCTCAATAAACTTTCAAATCCACCAGAAAGTTTTAAAAGCCTGTGTTTTTATTACTTAGTGCTTTGATCTCTATCATTCTTTTATTCCGCATAATTGCTAATCAAACACGGTTATATTTATCAAGTTAGAACATTCTTTAAACTTCAAAAACTATCCAGAATTATATTCAACCCCCCTTCTGTAATTCTTGTTGTATTGTTGGGGAATAACAATCTTCTTACTGACGGATTTGCAAGATCCTGGGGTCTTTGAACTCTCAACCTGATCAAATGACTATAATACAAATGTTTAGTCAATAATGTTTAATTATATTCCAAAATATGCAATAACAGTAATTTATGAAAAAAATCTCATACCTCTGACAAATCAAGGGTAGGGAAATCAACATGATTGGATGATACAGAATTTGACATGGCATACATGTTTGAATCATACATGTCTTGGGCTTTGATGATAAAATTTTCAGAAACATCTTTGGCTCCATGAACTTCAACAACAACAGTAATTTCTTTCCCGTCCATGTCGTGTAGAAATGCAGGAAACACTTAAGCAGCTACCTCTTCCTGTTTTGGTAATTAAGTCATAAAAATAATTGGTCTGTATTGCAAACAATTTATAATCTGGAAACAAATTTTAAAAATGTAATTGATTGAACATTTGTTTACTTCAAATAAAGATGTGAAGCGGAGCATCCTATGAGCCGTTTCACAACACGGTCCATGAGAAGAATGCTCCATGAGAACAATTGATCCATAACAACAGCCTTTACACTGAATCTATGAGTGAAAAAAATTATTAAATAATTCAACATTTCATAATCCAAAGAAATTGTACAAACCAAATGTTTAATATATTATTTCCTATTTGTCAATACCTTTTTTCAGCAACTGGAAAAGTGCGATTACATTTATCGCATTTAAATCTATTCCCAACTTCAACAACTTCTAAATGACATTTGCTACATGAATATGAAAACCAAGGATGTCCTTCCTTTAACTTAGAAATTGTGAAACCACAATACAATTTCTTCTGCAATTGATAATTTTGAGGATAATGTTATAAATGAAAAGTATATTGCATATAATTCAAAGATAATGCTCTAAAACTTCTGTCGAAAATGAATTAACCTCAACACTGCCAGCAACATTGTCAATTAATTTTTTCAAATTTATAAACTCATAAGGAGAGGCCAATGTTAATGCATAGCTATTATCCGCATCATCCCTCGATAGCTTGTAGCCTTTAAGTTCAAGCCTACACATTATATGATGTACATATGATATGCAATCTTGACAAAATATGGAAATGGAGTAAAAGTTTATAAGATTGTAGCTGTTTCTCATCTCAAGTACACACTCATCATCAAGATTGAAGTACACTTTCGAGGATGCCAAACTGCTGATTTGAAGCGTATCTAAAGTTTTAAAGCAATAAGTATCTTACATAAAATGTAATTTAATATAACCGTGTGTAACCTTACTGACAAATTAGTATATAGCATAAAATACTAAAGATCAAAGCGTTGTATGTTCCTAGATTTGCGCTTGTCAGGATTACAATAACATTTTCCTCATGGTTATATTCCTCATATTGATCACTGACAACTTTCGCCATATCTCCCCATATATCAACCCTGTGTTTATTGCTATAATGTAATCAAGTAAACATTTAATTATTTATAGAGTAAGGTCCTAAAATTGATAGCGACGTAAAAATTAATAAAAAATTGTATGCTGAATTAAAAGAATAACCTTGCATCACAAATTTTGAATCGAACAATATCCCTATCTCCAAATTTAGTGGGTATTTTGCTTACTTTAATAAAGTCTTCAACAACTCCAATTATATCTACAATATATAAACACATGGATTGCAGTCAAAACTTTTATAAGAATTTTTAATACGAATAATACTAAGCCAAATATGAAAGAGGAAGTAACCTATAGCAAATTCTGGATTCTCTTTGGGACCATATTTTCTGGATTCATCCATCAAATTACCCAAATCCATAAATTCAAATTTGTATTTTGGAATCATAAAATAATTGGTGCATGGTTGGAAAGTGATAGCATTTGTAAATCTTATAGATGTGTCTGTAGAAACAGGCTTTAAATTCCCAGAAGCATCCCTAACCATAAACGCCTTAATAATATAAACAGCTCCTCAAACAATATTCTTCCCAATCAGTTTCCAAGTATTAGCAGAAGCAAATGCATAAATATGAGTATTCTGCACATAGTATAAAGTGGCAAAGTATAATTTTATATACCCATTCTAAAAATATAAACATAATCAATATAAAACGAAATCAACAGATTAGGTAGTTACATCATCATCAAGAAGAATGAGATTCCAGGCTTTCGTTATTCCTGATTTAGAAGACACAATAGGCCACATTCTTGTAACTCTTGCCTTGATCTTCCAATCTGACCTAGTTTTGTCAAGACTTAAAATGTGTTCAAACATGAGGGCTTCCATCTCTGCAAGATTCTGTGAAAACAATTTGTAATTTAAATTAAATAGAATGATCAATTATTAGAATTTAAAAGTCACGACTCATGAGAGAGCTTACATGTTCTGTTCTTAATGAAGGTACTGAACTTAAAATATCACACCGACGTGGTAGTCTTTTTGTAGTCCATTACCCTACATTAACGGGAATGATAATTGATGACATGTTTTTGAATGAAGTGCACGACAAACATATACTGCAGACTTGATCTTTCCCTTTTAATAAGTGACATAAGGCCTGTAAAGGGATAATCCAATCAGCCTTTAACCGAATCATAAACATATCCTTTGATTAGATGGATTATTATTTGATACGATGTAGATCAATATGATTGGATCAACATCAAGTTAGTTAGATGGATTAGTGGGAACTAATTATACGGTTTTGTTATATACATGCCATTCTTTTTTATTCTTTTTTAATACTATAAATTATTTTTCCAAACGAAACTCAATGACATAAAATTATAATAATAAAAACACATTCAACTGTTAAACAAATCACATACCACGAAATAAGGAATTCAAGTACAAAATATTCATGGTCAAACAATTACAATAAGTTAGTTAAAACAAATATGATCACAATTTAGGAAGGTTGTAGAAAAGTTCTTCAAACACGACATTTGATGTAATATTTGTGCTTTTCCCATTATCGTCATCAATAAGAATATGTAGTCCTTCTGGAGATGTAATACGGGATATTGCAACGTATAACTGACCATGAGAGAATACGATCCGAGGAAGATACAATCCAACTGTGTCCAATGATTGACCTTGGCTCTTATTCATAGTCATGGCAAAACACATTTGGAGAAGAAATTGTGTTCTTTTAAATTCAAATGGCCAATTCGTGTCTGTTAAGACCATATCGATTCTTGGAATTAGATGTTTCGTACCAACTTGAGATCCCCAGAGAATTTGACATTCTAAACTATTTTTTTTCATCCAGTAACTATCATCCTTGTACCATTGCATAGACCCATAATCTGATTTAAATTCCTCATCCACATAACAACAGCTCAAACCTTAACTTTCAACTCATGTTTAGGCATACATGGCATATTTATGGAGTTCAGATACTCAACTGGAAATGACGAATCAAAGTCATTATCATCAACGCCTATGTCTTTAATTGAATTTTGGCTGAGATAAGTATGCACATTACCCAGAACTCTTTCAAGAATCTGCGCATTGACGTCATCAACTACAATGTTTGTTGGAGTCAAAATGGATCTCGATCTCAGATACTCCTGTGAATGCATATTATTCTGAAAATATGTATATATTATGTCAATTAGGGTTTTTATGGGACTTTTTAAGGGATTCTTGACAACATATTCATCAGGAACTACAAACTCAGTTTCAACATCTACACGGTGAGTATCAATGCATTCAACTCTTCTATCTCCAATCTCAAGTTGCCATTTACTAAAGTCAACTATTAGTTAATTTCTAGCTTCAGAATTACCTGAATGTAATCTCATGTTTTGACTGAGAAGAAAGACCTTGCAAGATTTCCAAAGCCGGGATTTGTTAAATGATGCATTCACAATTTCAGCCCTTCCAGCCTTAAGCAAAACAGGTAATATATGTCAAAAATCGCCACCAAAAATAACTGTAATACCACTAAAGGGTCTTTTTCATAGTTCTACATCAACGACAACCATTATGTCTCGCAAGCTTCTGTCCACGGCTTCAAATGCATAGCGATGCTGCATTGGAGCTTCATCTGATATTATAAGACTTATGTGTTGCATCAACTCTGCAATGTCTGTACCATGTTTTATTCCAGCAATAGAACTCTAATATAATTTAAGCGGTATTTTAAACCAAGAATGAGCTGTTTGGCCACCAGGAAGAAGTGTAGCAGCAATTTCAGAGCCTGCAACAGGAAGACCAATCTTTCCTTTTGATCGAAAATGTGAACAAAGAGTTTGCCAATGGAACATTTTACCACATCCACCGCTCCCGTAAACAAAAAACATTCCATCTTTATTTTTTTCTACATTATCAACAACTGCATTATATACATCCAGCTGCCTTGAGTTCAGATTTTTATGAGCTTTTTCGTGATTAAGTCTCAATTCTTCTTTATTGTAGCTAGTTTCCTCAACAATGAGACGATTGACAAAACTGTGGAAAAATCGTTCGTCAGGAAATGGCATCATATGAAAATCTCTTAAGGACTTACCAACATCATTTAATAACTTTTCAATCTCTGCACAATAAAAACAAGGGTAAATGTTCCGACATCTAATTAAAAACAATAAAAGTAATACTACAAAGTAACAGACGTATCATGTATTTAATACTGATCAGACACCTGCTAAAGCATAGTTCAGGATTTCATACTCGGACAATGTTAAATGAATGTTATCTGAAATCTTGCACCTAATATGAAGAACATCGTCTGACAATGCTGGCCAGTGTTTTTCCCATAGTGCAAGCGGATCAGACACAGAACAATTTGCCAGTATGTTAACAAACATAGCCCAAATTTGGGTTGGCATAGCTGAGAATGCATTTTCTTCCAAAGCATCATGCCACTGCTTGTCATTATTTAACAGACCAAGAACATCACATGCTTTCTTAAATGTATCATATGTAGTTCCATCAATAGTTCGCAGCTGAGTGAAAGATAAAGCACCTTTATATCTAAGTAACAACATTTGAAGATAAAATAATTCACCGGTTGTTGCATGAACCTATGCTAACCTCCCAACCACATCACCTCTTTTTCTAAGCTTCCATTTAGCAGTTTTCTTTATCCATATAAAATGGGTTGGAAAGTCAGAATACATAAAATTTTGAGCTTTTAGAAATTCACTGTTACCTACAAACCAAGCCTTTAGTTTATTTTTTTTGGAAGTCACGTTATTGCACACATTCTCCAAATCTGCAGAACTCTGAAAATTCAAGTACTTATGACCGGGAAAATGTATTGGTAAGCGTTCAACACTTGGGGAATGATGGTGAATGTCAAACCCAAAAATCCTCCATGATGCCTCAGATGCACAAACCTATCTACCATCAAGAAAATTCTTTACCTCATCCAAATTCTTCACAGATCTTGCAGTTTGTTCATTCCCTGATTTGTTACTTTTCTTCTTCAACAACATTGTAGCAGTGTCATGACCCTTCAAACAGTACTTGAAGAGATATTTCAACGATCTTGAATTGTTGCAAATTTCCAGATTTATATGACACTGAAACCGCAACATAAGATCTCGATTGTATGGAACTACATATTGATTGTCAAGGTTGATCCCTTTTTTGTTGATAACTCTACCAGTGTTACGCATCCGATAAACAGGAAAACCACAATCCTCAAAATAGGTATTAACATTAAATCTGCAAAAAAAATTACATGCATCGATATTAATAATAAAATAGACTTATTACGGAATATATGTATCATTCTATTTATTCACACCTCTTTGGGGAATGAAGCATACATTTTCCTTTCACCATACATGCAGATGTGTATAATTCTTTACCACAGGGTCCATGCATCATGTAGTTTTTAACAGCTTCATATGCTATTGGATCAGAATTCTTATCTGGTATTTCAGTAGAAACCAACTAGTCAACCTTTTCAATAGAATTAGGTCTGCTTTTAGGGCTCAGCCAGATTAGCATATGCACGTGTGGCAAACCACGATTCTGGAATTCAATTACATGCATAACTGTGCAAAACATAAGTAAAGAAAAAATACGTCATTAAATCTATGCATGTGTAGATATGATTCAAAAAATTAAATGTAAAATTATCGGTGTCCAATAAAATAAATTTACCTCCTATACACTTTCCAAAGTAGTTCTTCTTTTTAATCAAATCTAATAGCTGATCAAGCTTCAGTTTAAACACACGAGAAACAATATTCGGTGCATCAACAGGATCAACATTGGGCAACAATTTAAGTATTTCTTGTATCTCTGGCCACTTTGAGTTGCAAGTCATGGTGAGAAATAAGGATGGATGACCAATTGCACGACATATCGCCAAGGAATCCTTAAAGTATTGAGACATGTATCGTTGAGATCCAGTGAATAAAGCAGGCAGTGTAACAGCTTTTCCAACATGCATTGGATCATGATCTCCTTTACTGAGAGCATCACGTACAGAATTATACAAATCAGCACGGATGGTAGTTTGATGCGTTGAAATCCATTCTAATCTATATTGTTCAATGGAAGCAAACTGATCCACAACGTATTGTTGCCACAAACGTCCGACAAGGTGTGGCGTTAAACCTGAAATTAATGACATGATGGTGAGAATATACACTAATTCATTACGTATTTTATATTCTAATCACATTGCATACTTCTAAAAAATACCTTTAGAAGTGCGTGTTATAATCTTGTAACAATAATACTCTCTTAGTGAAATATGTCACCTCTGTGTTGAGTCATGATCAAGATCTTCATAATCTAAATTCTCTATTTCAGAGTATTTATTGCTTATTAGAGGTATACGTTTATGATACCCCTCGGTTCCCCAAGGAAACAGTAGTGGATATTGCAACTGCATGAAATGTGGATATGTTTTATATATCCTCTTCAATCCTTCTTGTTTGAAATTCACAACCGTGTCTCGAAAACCACCGGTATCCGTATCATCACTAACAATGGAAGCACCAACTTCATCAGATGGAGTAATATGGTTTGGTCTCCCGCTAGAAGATTGAGATGATATGAGGACTAAATTAAACTCATCCAGATCTTCATTTTCAAACCGATTCCGAGCCATGCGAAAAGCTTTGACTAACTCATTGTTCTTGTCTAACATACTTAAAAGTTCCTCGACAATATCTGGATCAACATTGTTAAAAGTACCTCCCATTACATTAATTTTATTCTTAACCTCGTTCTACGTGTCATATATGTAGAGCTAGCAAAATTTGGGGCAAGATCCATCCAGCAGTACTAAACTCCCAACCAAATGATAGTTTTGACCTTATAAACGAAAACAATATGGTGAGCTACCTCTGTTTATTGAGTTATCAATCTTACCACCGGTGGAAGTGAATTGGAACATGCAGTTGTACACTCTTATGTACTGTTTAAAATGCCTCGATTTCTCACCACCAAGTAACAAAGAAGCTAGTGGTTCTGGTGGCGGTTTTTTTTGGAAAATGTATCTGACCATTCCGACAGCACATAGAAAATGTGGGCTCTTTACACGGACATGATTTATTATTACGCTCTTCGTTCCATATAGTAGAACCACATTTATTGCATAACTTTGACGGAGGACCAAGATCCATATATCCACGCCACAAATTATGATTCAATATCACACCATCCAGGTCATCATGGTACATATTATCAATTCCAACATCTGATTCACTGGACTCTGAATTTTCAATTTCAACCACATTTTTCAAAATCTGAAATCAAATTCCTCTTCTCAGGAGATGCTTGACATTTATTCTTT
The DNA here is from genome assembly GCF_009905375.1 of Apium graveolens. Lineage (NCBI taxonomy): Eukaryota > Viridiplantae > Streptophyta > Magnoliopsida > Apiales > Apiaceae > Apium > Apium graveolens. Next base: position 238,249,722 of record NC_133648.1, on the reverse strand, counting down.
TCTGCACTGTTTCTTAGCTTTGGTTCATGGGGATTATGACAACTTCTACGTAAATGAGACGTCCCAGGTTGGCTCATTCGCCCATGTTTGAAGATGGGATTAGAGTTTGAAGATGCGTCACCGCTATTCACAGAGGACATACCAAGTCCTTTACGTTTCACAGCTGTATAGTAAACAAATACTTGAGTACACATCTCCTTTGTTGAAGAAAGTGGGATTAATCAATTACATTCTGTAAAGTTTTAAAAAGTTAGAAAATAACATATTCTAAAAAAAACGTACTCATGGCATTTGTATAAGTCTTCTCAATATTAGGACCACGTACTTTACATTTCTTTTCTGCAACAAAATACAACAATGGAAATTAATTGTTTTCCCATCAAAACAAACATAAAATCTTACAATTTTATTAATAGGTAACGCACACATGGTACTGTTCATATCTGAAGGCATGGAAGATGGTTTTGTGTTCTTCACCGCTACACTGTTATTTTCTACACCTGTAATTCCCGAGAAAGATGATTGATGAACAAAAATAAAATAAAATACAGAGTTATTAATATACATTGTTAGTAATGGAAGAAACTGATTAGGGGCAATAATGAAATAGGAAATCATAACAAATTATTTAAAAAAGAATTATTAAAAGACAACATACAGATGGGGTTTGTAAAAATCTTCTCAATATTGCGACCACGTATTCTACGTTTCACGGCTGCAACCAATAACACAATGTAATGTTAAACATATAGCAAAGGCAACAGAACATACAAACTTCGTAATTTTAGTATCAAGTTATAATATAACGTATACGACGCATTGGTAATATATGACAATGCAGCAACTCCTTCCATGTTCTTGGCTGTTGGAGTGTTATTTTCTTCAAGTGTAATACCCGAAATAGGTGAAATTGATACACTGCAAGGAGTGTTATTTGATCCACCAACAGGTCTCAATCCCACACTTTTGTTCATACGTTTCAAATCTAGCAATCAACAAATATCACAGACAATAAAATTATACACAACAATATACATCTGTAAGGAACATTGGTACAGAAAGTAAACATCTGCACATAACATTTGTAAAGAAACTACACATACCTGTGAAGGAATATCTTCTGCTTCTATTAGACGATACATCAACAACAAAGTTAGAAGGTTTGTGGGGGGGGGGGGTGAATCACGCAAAACATTTGTCTCATTTGATAAAGGCTGTAAAAGAGACCTAATTCCCACTACAAAATGCATATGTTACACATGAGTTTCAAAATTAATTTATGTAACAGATAAGATATGTATGATATGGAAAACTTACCAGACGATACTACAGAACCTGGTGTCTGTTGATTTAAAACTGTAAAATTGGGACTGAGATTTTCTTGGCCAACACTAATATTTCTACGCTTCACAACTAAGTTCATGAAACGAATATAAAAACATGATTTATATTCAAATCTACATACGAACGGAAAGATAAAGAAAGATACAACACCAGAAGAGTCAGGAACATTCAAACTTGGGATGGGCTGCAATACAGAAGATTGATTTGCATCCTGATTTGATGAATCTCGGCTACGAATCAAACATTTCAAACCTATAGATAAAGACACAAACCAACCAAATCAGATAACAGTTAACGTGCATAATGATTAACAGGACTTCATAATGAAAACAAAACTATAAGTGAAGTCCTTGAAGAGGTTGTCTGAGAGTGTGGATCCATGATTAACAACAGATCAACGGAGCATGGAACAAATGAAAAGATAAGAGGAGGATGGAGTTATGCAGCAGCCTGGGAGAAACAATTCAAAAAATTTCAAACGTACTATTCAGTTGCTACAATCAGGGAGTGGGTTAAGTTTATTTTAGGGTAGTTTCTAAAATTGGTTATAATTATTTTAAATATGAAAGATCCATGGATATGTGTATAATATAAAGTTTTATGTGTTAAAAAATAAAATGGGTCATGGGTGAATTTATGAGTAAATCTTATATGGGAAATAGTAGCCTTTAAGATTATATAGATTTTTTTTTGCAAAAAATAATTAAAAAATTGTTTCGTAAAATTCAAAACACGCCGCTTGTGAAGAGTGCTTTCCTCCTAAAGCTATCGTTGGAGAAAATATGTCCCCCGTCCTTTTAAAAATAGGTCTATTTTCAACTTTTATAAAAAATTAGTTTTTGATTTCAGTATCAAATATCACCAAAAATTTAATTTTTTAATTTTTTTACATTAAATCATATACATATTATAAATCTAATTTTTTTTAACAACATATTTTTCATGATCACTTCTTCTAGGAGAACATCAATTTCTGAAAACAATTCCAAACAAAGCAATATGTGTACACGTATAGTTACATCACTTTACACCGTAAACATACACACACAGTCACACACACTCATACATTTAGTTATTCATCTCCGGTAACACTCCAACCTTTTTCGTTTCCTCTATTCGCCGACAAACATAAGATGACTTTCAACTTTCAAGACAAAAATGATGAGATGAACTGATATGAAGTTGCCGGCCAAACCAGAAGCAGAGGATTTAAAGAACAAAATGAGGACTATTATTGTTGTAGTTTTTTTAATAATTTAGTTATACTATTTATTTGTCTCAATTTGTACAAAGCTCTAATTCAATACTTAAATACACTACTATATCAGTTATGATAATATTTATTTATTTGCAACTATAGCCTCGTATATTTATTTGTGGAAGTTATGACTGTTTGTAAATAGGAGTTTCATTTGAGGGTAGTTTAGTCTTTTCTATCTTTTACATTCAGTTGGTTTTAATAGGAAAATCAGTTAGAACTTTTTTGTATATATTTCATCAGCTCATTGTTTTAGTTCAGTAGTTTTAGTTTTACAGACTTTTGGCTTGTTTGTACAATTGAGTTTTCTGAAATGAATAAATAAGTTTGTTACAAAAGTTTCATTCTCACATGGTATCAGAGCAGGTTCTATGCTCCATCTTCATTTTCTCGTGTTCTCTATTTCCGCCATTAAACTCGTTTTTCTGGTTTGAAGCTTCTTCTTCATCTTCTTCTTCTTGTTATTTCTGATTTGTTTTAAGATTGTTGTTTACTTCTTAATCTTTAATTGTTATTGTAAAATCATAATTGAATCTGAATCAATATCAGATTCTATGATTGTTTTGTTATTTGTTTCATTTGATTACAACTCTTCTTCTTTCAAGCATTTCATCAAACACGTATGGCTCAAAGTCAATCCACATCTTCTCTAAACATACCGAATGCTTCCAACTCTGCAATTAGCTATAATGATCCATATTTCTTATCTTCGAATGATAACTCGAATTCACAGTTAGGTCATATTTTTTTTTTCTGGTAATAACTATGTGAATTGAAGTCGTAGTGTTGTTTTAGCTTTAGGAGCTAAGAACAAATTATGATTTACTAATGGAACTCTGTTACGGCCTGCTGATGATTCTGAAGAGTTAGAGAAATGGATTTGTAATGACTACATGGTCACAGGATGGATATTAAACTCTATTGATAAAATAATTGCTGAGAGTTTCATTTTCACTCCTTTTGCTATAGATTTATGGCTTGAGATCAAGGAACGTTATGGACACTCAAATGCTCCACAGTTATATGATTTTCATAAAACCTCGATGTCTACTTGTCAAAATGATGACTCAATAGTAGAATATTATAACAAGTTAAAGAAGGTTTGAGATCAATTACAAGTTGTGGAACCAATTCTTGATTGTTCGTGTGGAGCTTTACTCAAATGTTCTTGTGGTTTCTTGAAGAAGATCATTGAAGCTGATCAGTTGAAGAAGTTAATTTAGTTTGTTGCAGGTTTGAATAAGACTTATGATCAGGATAAGATCAACATTCTTAGCAAGACCCTCTTCCAATTGTTAATCGAGTATATCATATGCTTCAACAAATAGAGAGACGTAATTCTATTGTGAATGCTCAGCCAGTAGAGATGAGTGCTTTGCTAACAGCTAAGAATTCTGTTAATGTATTTGCTTCATGATTTTCTCAGAATCCAAGAAGAGAAGTTAGAGACTTCAGGAAACCTAAACCTGATAGGTTTTATGATTTTTGTAAACAGAAAGGGCAGTTGAAGGATCAATGTTTTAAATTGGTAGGATATCTTGAATGGTACAAAGGCAAGACTGGTTCAAATTTTGTTTCTGGTAGAGGTCCTCCTATAATTTGCAGCTCTTGTTCACGAGTCTCCTTTGGATCCTCAATTACAGGATGCTTCTTTTCCAATTGAAGACAACAATATGGTTCTATATAGAGAATTCTTGAAGTTTATGCAGTTTGCTTCTAATCCTTCTCATGGTCCTTCTGTATCTACAACCAGCTTTGCAGGTACATTATCTGTTTTCAATGCATCTTGCTCTTCATCATTGCCTTCTGATAAGCATGTTTGGATTGTTGATACTGGTGCCAGTGATCATATGGCCATTTCCTTAGAGATTTTTTACAGTACTCAACAGCTGTTACAGCCTCTTAACATTGCTTTGCCAGATGGTAGTATTAAACAAGTGTTTAATACTGGAAAAATGGTTCTTAATTCTGAGATTATTCTTTCAAATGTCTTCTATATCCCAGAATTTAAACATAATTTGCATTCTGTTGCAAGACTTTTGGATCAAAATAGTTTGATTGCAAGTTTTCATTCCTCTTCCTGTTCTTTTCATGATTCTACATCAAATGTAATCATGGCTGTTGGTATAAAGCATGAGGGATTATATAAATTTTTATCTGATAAGATTTCCCAACCACAATTTTCTTCTTCAGCCTGTTCATTTCTTGATAATACATCAATTGGTTCTTCTATCAAATCTGATAAATCTCTTTCTATTCTTCATGCTAGACTTGGTCAGATGCCTATTTCTAAATTCAAACATTTATCTGGTTTTACTAATACTTCACTTCCTGCTATTGATTGTGAGGCCTGTATGATGGCTAAGCATCACAAGCTTCCTTTTTCTGATTCAACTTCTTCGGCATCTTCTTGTTTTGATTTACTTCACATTGATTTGTGGGTCCTTATAAGACACCTTCCTTATCTGGTGCTTCTTATTTCCTTAATATTCTGAACGATCATTCCAAATATACTTGGACTTCCATGATTCATTCTAAGACACAAGTTCCTCATATCATTTCAGCTTTTTTATCATATGCTTTAAAACAATTTCAAGTCTCTGTTAAAATAATCAGAAGTGATAATGGGACAGAGATTGTTCAAGAGTTTTGTACTAGTCTTTTTTCTTCTCTTGGAATTGTTCATCAGAGATCTGTTGCTGGTAACCGTCAGCAAAATGGCCGTGTGGAAAGGAAATACAGGCATTTGCTTGATACTGCTAGTGCCATCAGAATTCATGCCAACTTACCTATCAAATTTTGGGGTGATTGCATTTTAGCTTCTACACATCTGATTAATCTCATGCCCTCTTCTGTGCTTCACTGGAAGGTTCCTTATGAGATTTTAATAAAAAAAGAGCCATATTATTCAAGATTAAGAATACTTGGTTGTTTGTGCTATGCTGCTTGCAAGACTTCTGACAAATTTGGTGCTAGGGCTTTAAAGTGTGTTTTTCTGGGATATCCATATGCTCAAAAGGCTTACAAACTGTTTGATTTGGATAATCATAAGATGGTTTACAACAGGGATGTCAGCTTTAAGGAACATATATTTCCTTATAAACAATCAGTTTCTTCCTTGCCTGATGCATATACAGGTTCCACTCTTATGTCTTTTGAAACTTCAGATATTACTGATAATTTTACTCCAATAGCTGATTCTGATACATCTTATATTCCTAGTATTGATTTGCCTTCTTTTTTTGACAATCATAACATGTTAGATATATTTGTGATGTCATGTCTAATATGATTTGTGTTTAGTTTTCAGATCTTACTTAACAGGACAAATCAGGACTTAACTGGAAATCAGTACTTATACTGAAGTCAGGACTTAAGATATCAGAACTTAAATTGTCAGAACTTAAGTTATCAAGAGATAATTATCAGGAGATGATATTAGGACTTAAGGAGACGTTCATATAAGGAAGGCGACTGATTGAAGGAAAGAAGATCGAGACAAACATAAGAAGAGATATGCATGGAGAAGAATTCTATAAGGAATAGAATACTTGGAAGAAAAGATAACTGATTGATATATATTAGGAAGCAGAATTATATTCGATATCAGTTAGAAGATTATCTTGCAACTGTGTAGTATATAAACATAGACATAGGGTTTACACTATATGTGTTATCTTAATTAAGATTATTATTCATTGTAACCCTAGCAGCTCTCGTGATAATTTATTCATCACTGAGAAAGAACAGTTCTTTGTAACAGAGTTTATTGTGTTAAATAAAATCTGTGTTCTGTTACTTGAGTTCTTATATTCGATTTGATTCTAGTAAACACTATATTTAACGCCCTTCTACAGTGTGTGTGACCTAACAAGTAGTATCAGAGCAATCTGTTAACATACATACAGTAAAGATCCAAAAACAATCATGTCTGAAGAAGCACAAACTCCAACCAAGCCCACCAAAACTGAAGAAACTCCAAAGACTCAAATCCATAATCGATATGAGACTATTAGGGTTCCCATACTGAAACCTTCTGAGTATCCCATATGGAAGGTGAGGATGTCTATGTTTCTGGAAACTACAGATCCAGAATATCTTGACAGAATCAATGAATGACCATATAAGCCAACCAAGATCTCTGTTGTAGTTGCAGATCAGCCAGCACAGACTGTACCAAAGGAGAAAAGTGAATATATAGCTGAAGATATCTCATTTATTGCAAAGGATGCAATGGTAAGATATTTGCTGTACAGTGCCACTGATAATGTCATGTCAAACAGGGTAATTAACTGCAAGACTGCAAAGGAGATATGGGATACCTTGGAGACAAGATGCCAGGGAACTGATTCAATTAAGAAGAACATGAGGACTGTACTCACTCAAGAGTATGAGCACTTTGACTCAAAACCTGATGAGTCATTAACTGGTTTATATGACAGATTTTTCAAACTCTTGAATGATCTGTCACTGGTGGATAAGGAATATCATCTTGAATATACTAATCTCAAATTCCTTTTAGCTCTTCTTGAAAGTTGGGATTTGAAGGCCACAACTATAAGAGACAACTATGCTCTTGATGAAACTACTCTTGATGAAATTTATGGTATGCTCAAGACTCATGAACTTGAGATGGATCAAAAAAGCAAGAGGCATGGGATAAAGTCAAGGACAGTTGCTCTTAAGGCTGAGGAGGAATCCCCTAAAGTGGTTGTCTCAAAGAAAGGCAAAGGAAAGGCTCTCATCACAAAGTCTGATACTGAGTCATCAAGTTCTGATAGTGATGATGATTCAGAAACTGAAAGTCTATCTGAGATGGATCCTGATGAAGAGATGATGAAGTTGTGTGCTCTTATGGTGAAAGGTATCACAAAGATTGCATACAGGAAATTCAGAAGGGGAAAGAAGTTTTCCAGGAAAGGTGCAAGTTCTGATAAGAAAGGTTTTAGAAAATCTGAAGGCAAAGGAGGAACGTCTAACAGAGGAGATTATTCAAATGTCAAATGCTACAACTGTGGTGAGAAAGGCCACATATCTCCTGATTGCAAGAAAGGAAAAAGTGACAAAGGTAAGGCTCTTGTCACAAAGAAGAAAAGCTGGACAAACACTTCAGATTCTGAAAGTGAGGTGAACTATGCCTTGATGGCAAATGCTGATAGCAGTTCTGAAGCTGTTGAGTTAAAGGTACCTCAAACAACTTATGCTTTTCATACTGATGATATTATTGAGTTGAGAAGATATCTTAAAACCATGTTCATTAGTTATAGAGATCAAACTTTAACATGTGAAAGATTAACCTCTGAAAATCTTGCTTATAAAAAGAGGAATGATTATTTAGAAAAAGAGTTAGTTATGTTCCATCAAACTCAGAAAGATAGAGATGATGCTTTCTATGTTAGAGATGAAGTGCTCAAAATGAATGAATCTCTAAAAACTGAGTTAGAAAAGAAAAGAGAGATTATCAGGACTTGGACTAATTCTGGCAGAACAACTCAGAATTTGTTAAGTAGTGGAAATTAGAAAGAGGGATAAGGTTATGGAGATGATAAGAATAATAAAGCAACTGTAGAAATTGAGCCTATAGTTGTCAAACAAAAGCCAAAGGTAAATCCTGTTAAGTTTGTAGCTGTTATTGATAAATCAGAAGTTAAAGAGAAATTAACTTCTGACAAACCAAAAAAGGATAAGCTAACTAAAGTTAACATAGGCTTAATGACAAAGAAGCAGCTTAAGCATAAGCTGAAAGATGTTAAGAATATAAACAAGGTAAAGCCACCTAGGAAAAATAGGAATGGAAAGGAATGTGTGAATAAAATCAATGATTATAAGCCTGTTCCTAATGCTCCTAGAAAGAAATGTTATAACTGTGGAAATTCTAACCATCTGGCTTCTTTTTGCAGGAAGAATAAGAACATATACTCCTTACCTTCAAAATCGGGAGTTGAGAGTCAGTCTGTTAGATATAGGCCACAAAATCCTTGTTTTCATTGTGGTAGTTTATGGCATTCCATTTATACTTGTAAGGAATATCATAGTTTGTACTATGATTATTATCAAATAAAAACCTTCTTTAAAGAAAGTTAGCATTATTCCTTTTAGTGTAAGTTCTGATGCAAAGTCTGATATTGTAAATTCTGATAAGAAAACTGTTAACATAAACTCTGATGCTAAATCCGCTGCAAATGTTAACAACTTAATAAGGCCAAAGGATCCAAGCAAGTCTGGATCCTTAAAACTAATCATTAGTGGTCTTTGTGATTGCAGGGCAACAGGAAAAATATCCTAGTTCTGGACAGTGGATGTTCAGGATGTATGACTAGAAATAAAGCCCTGCTATCAGACTTTGTGGAGAAAGCTGGCCCATGTGTTTCTTATGGAGATGACAACATGGGAAAAACTCTGGGATATGGCAATATCAATCTTGGGAATGTCATCATTGAAAAAGTAGCTCTAGTCTCAGGACTTAAACATAATTTGATGAGTGTTAGTCAAATCTGTGACAGAGGTTATCATGTGGATTTTTTTGAAGAACACTGTGAAGTTGTAAGCAAATCTATAGGCAAATTTGTTTAAAAGGGATACAGGCATGGTAACAATAATGAAGCCAAGCTTTCAACAAGTTCTGATGGTTCTGCAATCTGCCTGTTAAGTAGATCATCAATTGAAGAAAGCTGGGATTGGCACAAGAAACTCTCTCATTTAAATTTCAGCAATTTAAATGAACTAGTCAAGAAAGATCTTGTGAGAGGACTGCCAAAATCAGTATTTGCTCCTGATGGCCTCTGTGATTCATGTCAAAAGGCAAAACAAAGAAAATCTTCATTCAAGAGCAAGACTGAATCTTCAATTCTTGAGCCTTATCACCTACTACATGTTGATCTATTTTGTCCAGTGAATATCATGTTTATTGCAAAGAAGAAATATGCTATGGTCATAGTGGATGAGTTCACCAGATACACATGGGTGTATTTCTTGCACACAAAAAGTGAAATTGCATCTATCTTGATTGATCATGTCAAACAACTGGATAAGTTGGTCAAAGACTCTATGAAAAATTTAAGAAGTGATAATGGCAATGAGTTCAAGAATTTGATTATGGAAGAGTTCTGTAAAGACCATGGAATAAAGCAGGAATTTTCTGCTCCTGGAACTCCACAGAAAAATGGAGTTGTTGAAAGAAAAAATAGAACTCTTATTGAAGCTGCATGAACTATGCTTGATGAAGCAAAGTTACCAACCTATTTTTGGGCTGAAGCTGTGCAGACTGCTTGTTTTACTCAGAATGCAACACTTATTAACAAGCATGGAAAGACATCATATGAGATAATGAAGAAAAAGAAGCCAAATCTGAAGTATTTTCATGTATTTGGATGCAAGTATTTTGTTCTTAAGACTCATCCTGAACAGATATCCAAATTTGATTTAAAAGCTGATGAAGGAATTTTTGTTGGATATCCACTTTCCACAAAAGCCTTCAGAGTCTACAATTTAAGAACAAGGGTTGTCATGGAATCTATCAATGTCTCTTTTGATGATAAGAAGATTACAGGACTTGAAGATTTCAATGATCATGATCAGCTGAGATTTGAAAATGAAGTTTTAAATTCTGATTCTGTAATTCCTGACAGTCTAAATCCCGACAGTCTAAATCCTGATACTGCAAACTCTGATGGGTTAAACTCTGATGTTATTGAAACTGTGGTAACTACGCCAAAGGAAAATGCACTTGTGCAGGGGGAGCATATTGAAGATACAACCTCATCTCAAGAAGCATCAGAATCTAGAATAGGCTCATCAAGCTCTGATTCATTAAGTTCTGATTGGTCAAGTTCTGAAAATTCTGGAAACTCAAATTCTGATAATTCTGGTAACTCAAATTCTGAAGGATCCAACTCAGAGAGCATAATTTCAGGGGGAGCATCAGAAAATGTTGATAGAGACAGCATGGATCATGGGGGAGCATCCAGTTCTAGAGATAACCTTCCATCTGCAAGGAACTGGACAAAAGCACATATACCTGACTTAATTATTGGAAATCCTGATACAGGTGTCAGAACTAGAACAGCTACATCAAATGAATGTCTCTATCACTCTTTTCTTTCTCAGGCTGAACCAAAGAAAGTGGAAGAAGCTCTTCAAGATGCTGATTGGGTGCAAGCAATGCAAGAAGAGTTAAATGAATTTTGAAAGAAACAAAGTCTGGACCAAGACCAAAGAACAGATCAGTTATTGGTACAAAGTGGGTGTTCAGAACCAAAACTGATAGTGATGGCATAATTACAAGGAATAAAGCAAGGCTGGTTGCGAAAGGATATTCTCAACATAAGGGAATTGATTATGATGAAACATTTGCACCAGTTGCTAGATTGTAAGCCATAAGGATATTTTTCGCTTATGCTGCTCACAAAAAGTTTACGGTCTTTCAAATGGATATAAAAGTTCTTTTCTTAATGGAGAATTAGAAGAAGAAGTATTTGTTGAACAACCTCCAGGTTTTGTAGATTCAAAATTTCTTAATCATGTCTACAGACTTGATAAAGCACTTTATGGTCTTAAGCAAGCTCCAAGAGCATGGTATGAGACATTAGCTCAGTTTCTTCTGAAAAGTGGATTTAACAGAGGGACTATTGACAAAACATTGTTTTATCTCAACCATGGAAAGGACTTACTTTTGGTGCAGATATATGTTGATGATATCATTTTTGGTTTTACAAATGACAGGATTTGTAAGAAGTTTTCCAAGCTGATGCAGTCAAGATATCAAATGAGTATGATGGGAGAACTTAGCTATTTTCTGGGCCTTCAAGTCAAGCAGAATGAAGAAGGAACTTTTCTTTGTCAATCTAAGTACACCATAAATTTGTTGAAAAAGTTTGAAATGCAAGATTATTCAAGTGCATCCACTCATATGGCCACTGCAATAAAATTGGATAAGGATACTGGTACATCAATAGATATTACTGATTACAGAGGTATGATTGGCTCACTACTCTATCTAACTGCAAGTAGACCTGATATCATATTTGCTACATATCTTTGTGCAAGATTTCAAGCAGATCCAAGAGAACCTCACTTAACAGCTGTGAAAAGAATTTTCAAGTATCTTAAGGGTACAGCTGATCTAGGATTGTGGTATCCTAGGGAATTAGACTTTAAGCTAATAGTTTACTCAGATGCAGATTTTGCAGGATGCAAAATTGACAGGAAAAGCACAAGTGGAAGCTGCCAATTTCTTGGAGGCAGATTGGTTTCTTGGTTTAGCAAGAAACAAAAGTCAATTTCCACATCAACTGCAGAAGCAGAATACATTGCTGCAGGAAGCTGTTGTGCACAGATTCTTTGGATGAAGAATCAGTTACTGGATTATGCGTTAACATATTCTAAAATCCCTATTTATCATGATAATCAAAGTGCTATTGCTATGACAGGTAATCCAGTTCAACACTCAATGACAAAGCACATCGGCATAAGGTACCACTTCATAAGGGAACATGTGGATGAAGGTACAGTGGAATTGCATTTTGTTCCAACAGATCAACAACTAGCAGATATCTTCACAAAACCACTGTGTGAAGCTACTTTTACAAGATTGGTAAATGAGCTTGGAATGGTTTCAGGTTCTTTCTCTAAATCTGCATAGTTTATGTTCTGATACATCAGATTTTATGATCAGTATTTACAGATATTACTATCTTTGTGTATTCTGTGCTTAATTTGAAATTTTCTAAGTGCTGATTGTTGTCTGATGTGAATTTCTAAACTCTGATAGTGGTATGAATGTTTCTGTGACTATTCAATCCAATGACGAAAACTGTGCTAGATGCTGACCTAGTAGTCTTTAATATACTAAAGATCCCATGTTTGAAGTAATTGTTTATGTGGAAATCTTTTAACACAAGAAAATTCTGATACTGAGCTTAGTCAGGTTTACTTTGTGTATCTTATTACTAAGTAAAAAACTAGAATAGTGCTTCTTATCTGTTAAGTTCTGATGTTGGTAAATCTTATATATGTACTAAGTGCTGATAAGCCTCACTTATCAAAAGAAAAAGAAAAAGAAAAAAAATAAATATCAGGTACTCCTTTGAGATCTAGAGAAAAATATATGTGGAAGGGAAGACCCAAGTGGATTGCTGGTATTAAGTAATATGCATTAGAAAAGCAAATAAAATTTTCTTGGTGACTTTTCACATTCTCTGATTACAGGAGAAATACTCTGATAATAGCATAAATTCTGATAAGCAGTCGTGACTCACTTACACTGAGAAGCCACTGTAAAATTGAATTTCAAAAGATGCATAAAATGAGCACAAAACAGTTAAGGTGGACTCATGCATGAACTCATTCTATAGTAGACTTCCGAATAGTGACAGATTTTGAACAAAGTTCTTAGTTATGCCTTATTTTTAAGATGTACTGAAGTGAATCAGACTTTACTCTTTGTCTAATATTTAGCTTATTGCACACACATACACTCCATATGAATGATGAAAATTACTGTGGTGATAAATGTTGTTTTAGATGAACAGTTTAAGTGTCAGTTGCATAAATTCTGAGGACAAGTTCTGATGGAAGTTTTGATGATTAAGTTCTGATGAAACCAAATCAGTATTTGTGTGAAGAATTACAGGAATAATGATTCACTTTTCGAGTTAAGGAGCCATATTCTGATGACTTTTAAATTCTGATAATAATCAAGTTCTGATGCTGACGTGGCAGTATTTATTTACTTGGTTTATTTTTGGTCATTACTTGAACGGTTATATTTTCTCAGAATATTGGTTATGTGAGATAGAGCAGTAATAATCATTTGTTTAGTGGGAACAGTTTTTTAAAAAAAAATTGAACATGCAATATAATCATTACTTATTTACCGTGCCCATTAACTTTTGCCTTAACTACTGCATGGCTGACAGGCGTTAAAGGTCTGTTCCACTTCTCATTAACTGCTGTCACGTGGGGTGTCTAAGTAAAAGAGTTAAAAGATTTTCAAATATTTTATTTTCATTTTTATTTTACTCACTCTCTCTCTTTTCTTATTATCTCTCACATTTTCTGACGATTTTCTATACAGACATTTCATCAAACACCTTTCAGGCAATTTTTTTTCCACTTATTTCTAATGGCGCCCAAGGATTTAATTGTTTATGGAGCCAAGTTTGTACCAAATAACTATGCTACAATCTTGAATAAGGCTGAAGCTCCATCATATCTGCATTTTGTGCAGGATTTATTAGCCAATAGTGAGATTGGGTATGCTTTGACCCAACCCCAATCTATTTCAAGCAAACAAGTGCTGACATTTTGGCGAACTGGGCTTTTTGATGATGGTGGTGCTACTGGTACTTCAAGCATTGTTTTCACATCAGGAGATGTCGAGCATATGGTTACTCCTGGAGCAGTTCGTAAAGCTCTCCACTTACCTGAAGGTTGCATATTCTCAACAGTGGAGGATCATGTCTTACAGCAGCTTATGGCCATTCTGGGCTATGAGAAAAGTTTGGGAAGGCTAGTTTAACTGAAAAGATCAAATATCAGAAAGGAATGGAGCTTTTTCTTTGATTGTATCACTAAGGCATTCGCCAATAAATGCTCCACCTTTGATGATATTCCCATCATGAGTCAGCAAATCGGGTATGCCCTTATTCATCAAACTCATTTTGATTTTGCAAGTGCTGTGCTAGGTTTCATAGGGGATAGGATGACAGAGGATAGGAATGTAGTATACTTTGCTAGATTCTGTCAGCTTATATATACTTTGTGTTGTGCTGATGAACCCCAACCTACCAATGATTTAATTCCACCCTTTAAGTTTGCAAAAAGGGCTTTTAATGATTTGTTAAATGCTGACATTAAGAAACAAGTGCAGAGACCCTTACAGATTCCTCAGTCAGTAAAAAAAATCTTGGTAAATGCTGATCCACAAATATACACATCTGTTTACCCTGATGTCCAACCCACCAACACATCACAGCCAACCCAACAACCATCAGAACATACCATCTCTCACCAACTTCAAACTTCTCAACCTCAACCAACTCAACCCTCCATCAGGACATATTACAAACCAACACAGTCATCTCAACCTCAACCTTCAGCACATCCTGTGAAGCCTTCATCTTCAAAACCCAAGGGGACTAAGATAGTACCCCAGTCTCAACAGAAGAGAAGGATAATTGTTCTGAGAGATGAGTCAGACAATGAGGAACAGGTTCCAATATTAGAATCTGTTATTGTAGAAGCTGAAAAGATCTCTTCTCAGAAAGATACTAAAACTAGGAGTTCTAGGCCCCTCAAAAGGATTAGAAAGCTAAATACTGATGATGAACCTCCCAAAGTCTCTAATTTTGCAAATAGACTTAAAAAGCAAAGAGCCAGGAGGGCTGTAAGTGAATCATCTCACTCTGAGGAAGTCCTGGAAGCAGCTATGGAAGTGGGTCAGGAATCTCTGATCCCAACAGAACCTATAGTCATTGAATTACTTCCCACAGCTGAATCAGACTTTACTCAAGCTCAAAAGTCTCCTATTCAAGAGCAAGAGGATATTCCAGAGCAAGTGCCTACACCTCCTGTGTCTCCTATAATTGATCTAGTACATGTTGAAGACCCAGGTACAAGTGCTGAAATTGATATTCATAACTTGATGGTGCCTAGGTTCTGTACTTGGAAGCTCCACCAACTCAACTCACTCCACCAACAACACCAATTCTAGATGCTGATTTCAATGAAGATATTCCAACAACACCAATTCTAAATCTGGATGATGAAAATCAGATTTTAGGTGGGCATCAAAATTTGGATGCTGATCAGAACTTAATTGCAGATCATAATTTAGAGGATGATGTTGAAGCCTCTATAGCCTCACATACTGTTATTCTATCAGAGAATGTTGATACCGCAGGCTCTGTAAGTTCTGATGCTGACAATGCTGAAATTACTGGTGAAGCTTATAATGACTCGTACATTTTTGTAATATTTAAATGTGTGATTACTAAATAATTAATTAAATAAATTATGTGTATGGGTTCTATTAGTTGGATATTATTTTTGTTAATATTTTATTAATTATGTGTGATTATTGGTGTTCGAGGATCGGTTGTGCAATTAGCAGTGACGTTGAGTTACCTGTTTTATGGTTAAATGTGATTTTATTCAAGATTTATTCTCATAAATATGTGGATTGTCTCTAAAATTATTTTTATCACTTTATAATTTTATTTATTATTTTTAGGAATTTATAAAATTTAGAAATCAATATTTTACTGTTTATTTATCTTTAAATGATTTTTCTGATTTTATTTAATAGTAAAATCAGTATTTAATTCTAAAATTTCTTAAAAATTACGAAAATTTTATTTTGTTAAGTTCTATTTGATTCGGGAATTTTGAAGCTTATTTGGAATTATCTAAATTTAGTTAATCCGCATATTATATCGTTAAACAAAAAGGTATGGGTCAGATAAAACATTGCTGCGGGATTTATTCGAAAAAAAAAAATAACAAACAAAATGAAACATAAATAGGGGGGCTGTTTTTCATTCGGGTATCACCCGACTTCCTCTTCAATCCCTCGATTCTCTCTCTCGCGATCTCTGCATCTCTCTCTAATCCCTCTGCTCTCTTCCTCCCTCTCACACTCAATCTCTCCTTCACTCTCTTTCTCTTCCCCATATTTACCCCCTGTTTTGGGTGAGTTTTCCGGCTGCCTTGCATTTTTCCGGTCGCCGTTTCTATTTTTTTTTTCCGTTTAATTGCTTCGGCCCTGTCTTTGTTTGTTGATATACATATACATACATATATGTGTGTAATCAGTCGAATGTTGTTATAGCTAGGTTGCCCTGCTCTGTGCCATCACTGCCGCCCCGGTTGTCGCCGTTTTGAACTACCGGCGAGGTCACCGGAGGGGTAGAGGAATGGGTGCTGTGTTGTGTGTTCTGTCCCTGTTATATCGATTGCATATGTTGTCTTGTTGCGGTTCTGTTGCCTCTGTTCGGTGATGTGGTGTTAACTGGTTTATCTGCTTTAATTGAATTATTCATGAAATATTCGAATAGAATTGTGCTGATTATTCGATCAATTATTTTAATTATTCGAAGTTATATCGATGGAATTTATGTTGGAACCCGAAATTAATCGGGTACCCGTAAATTTTATCGCCGTCGGCGATGAGCTTCGGCGAGCCGACGGTGGACTATGATGAATATTTCTGAGTCCTATAAATTAAAATACAAAATATGATTTAAAATGCGAATTGCGAATAAAATACGATTAAAACATAAAAACACGACTAATAATTAATAATTGTATTTAATTGGTAACTGGGAATTTTGGACTGATATTGATGACTGAAATTGGTGGTTGGGTTTTAATTGCGATTGATTGTGGTTCTGATTGTTTTGACGTCGGGATGTTCGACGGGTTAGCTGATAATCAAAGGAGATGCTATCCGATTTCCGGGAAAATTTAATTACGGAAATACGAGGCCGTACCCAATGGTTATCGGAATGTCGATCGATTATATGTAACTATTTTGTACAAAACCTGATTATGTGTTGCGATGGAATACTTTGCGAAACCGAGACCCTACTTTCGTAAAAGGACAAATATACCTATTTTCTGAAAACGAACACCGAACCGACTTTCGAAGACGTGAACCCTAATTGATACGTGTATTATAATATTGGATATATTACGAGTCGGGTTCTGTTAATGTTCAGGTAGATTGTTAGCAAGGATAGTCAAGCATATTCGGACGTCTAATTTAGGGTATTTCGGTTCTTATAGGTTTCAGTCGAAATCCTTAGCATCCCGGTCGGTGCAAAGCCAGTCATAAATTAGTGTTAAAGCGTATTAAGGCAAGTACCCCTGACCATATCTTTATGGTTCAGCATATATGAATATAATGTTGTTTTATTCTTGTAGTGGAACATAGCGATTTAAGTTACGTATCCCCTGGGTTCAAATTGTTTTGTTAACTTGTGTTTTGGGGGAAAAGTAACTTTTGAAAATGCCTATCTCTAAAATTTTGAATAAAATGAAAATGTTTTGGAAAATGTGTTGTGTTATAATTGTTTTGACAAGAGATAGGTAAGTGATTTGGAAAACTGGATAAAAACGATCAGATAATTGGATGAGTGTGCGCAGAAGGCCCGTAACGGCCTGGAAGTTAGCGTAAGAGGCGAAGTGGTTGCGTACCCTATTATAACCACCAACCCAGCGTGACAGAGTCCTAGCTAGTCTCTGAGTTCCGGAACAAGTTTTATAAGATAGCCTGATCAGCTGTCTCACCAGGGATCATCCAATGCTTTTATATCTGAGCAAGTGATTTTGAGGTTCCCAGAGAGGAACAAATTTTATAGGTCCTGTGATGGGACAAGTTTTATAGGTCCGTAACGGAACAATTAGTTTTATAGGTCCTGCGATGGGATGAATGATTTGAAAATGAAAGTAGCATGCTAAAATTTAACCCTGGTAATTACACAACACAATTAATAAAATGTTTAGAGAGCATGCTAGCTATTAAAGATCCAGTTTTCAATAGTTCATCAGTTTTTATCTGTTTACGCTTATTTTACTCATTTTCTACTAACAAGTTGTGATTTATGTACCTACAATTGTTTATTATAAATTGTTTTAGTTAGTATTCATATAGTGGTACTGCTGAGCGGTTGATCGCTCACTCTTGCAAAAGTGTTTGTATATTTTCGTATTGCAGATGCCTAGGAGATGTTGCTGCCTTGCAAAGGGCCAGTTTCCAATTCCTCTTGTGTTGAGCTCCTCTGAATAGGTTGTGTCTGACCAAGTTTGGTCTGTGAGTTGCTGTAGAATAATAGTCATGGCAGGTTGCTTTCAATAAGATAGTTTGTAATAAGTGTGGGTAACTTAAATTAGACTTGAACCTGGAAAAGATCTTGTGGAAGAGTTGTTTATATTGAAATAAAGTAAGTTTGTTGTATTATAATCGTAGTTTCATGTTGTTAGTGACGTCAACTCCTGACCCGGGGTTGAGGCCGTCACAGGTTGGTATCAGAGCTACAGGTTTGAGTCCCTGATTTAGGTTAGAAGCCGAGTCGGAAAGGGGTAATGTTGGTATATAGGGTGTGAATCAGCAACTCACATCTAGAGGAGCAAGTTTAAGAGTCTAGTCGAGGGTTCGAAGGTGTAACCCTGGCATATTTTGAGGATTCTAGAACTGCTCTGATCTTTAGTGTGTTTCCCTGGTGCAGGTGCCATTGGTAATGGCCGATAGGGATTCCTAGATAGTTTTTCCATGAGAACGAGTCTGACCACGTGAATTTAGTTAGTAGGTTGCGATATTAGCTGGTGGCTGTTATAAGTATTAGTGTATGCGGTTAGTGGCGTGCTATTATTATTGTTGTTATTTTTATTGTTGCTGATTTTTTTAAATCTAGCCACTCATTACAATCGGACCCCAACTAATTGAGGGTGGGAATATTTTATTGCGGCAGCATTCTCTTGGCACATGAAAATGTTTCTACCCGGGGGCAATTCTTTTTAACTAAAACCATTTGTTATGTTTCAGGAGAATGCTGCCCAAGAAGAATGTCCCATCCAATTCCTCTAACAGAGCTTCAGAAGGGGGCCCAGTTATGGGTGAGCTTCTAGATTTGCTGCGCCAACAGTCTAATCAAATGGCTCAGCAGCAAGAACAATTTTAGCAGCAACAGCAATTTCTACAACAACAGCAACAACAACAGCAATTCATACAGCAGCAGCAACAACAAATTCAACAACAATAGCTGTAGCTTCAGCAGCAACCTCAGCAAAGAGAAGTGAACCAAACTGTGAGTTTTAAATCTTTTCAGTCGGTAAAGCCCCCAGAGTTTAAGGGCGAGGCGGACCCAGTTGCTGCTAGAATTTGGCTAAAGGAAATAGAAAAAGCTTTCACCCTCACGCAAGTAAGTGATAATCTTAGATCAGACTATGCGAGCTATTTTCTCAAGGGTAAAGCGAATTATTGGTGGGAATCCACCCGTGCCGTGGAAGGAGAAGGCCCTGTCTCTTGGGCCAGGTTTACAGAGTTGTTCTTGGAAAAATATTTTTCGGACTATTTGCAGAACCAGTTGGAGGTTGAGTTTTTAGAATTGAAGCAGGATGAAAAGAGTGTGGCCGAGTATGAGGCCAAGTTTACGGAATTGGCCCGATTAGTGCCTGTGTATGTGAGTGCTGAAGCTCAAAAAGCGAAGAGATTCCAACAGAGACTGAAGCCAGAAATTTGCAGTGGGGTTGTATCCTTGCAGCTCAAGACATATCCCTCCGTAGTTTAGGCCGCACTGGTAATTGAAAGTGATCAGAAGTTGGCTGCCAAGGAAAAGAGCGATAAGAAGTGGAAATCTGAAAGCGCCACTGGTGAAACGAATCCAGGAGGATCCAGTCAAAGGTTTCAGAAGAGGTTTGGCCAGAACAGAAATAAAAGATTTAGAAGACATAATTTTCCTCAGGCTTCGGCCTGCTGCCACCTCAGTTGCCTCCACTCCAGCTCAGTCATCAAACTCCGTAATGGATTGTAAGGTATGTGGGAAGAGACATAGTGGCCCATGTAAAAGGGATGTTCAGTGCTTCAAATGTCATCAAAAGGGTCATTACGCATCCGAATGCAATATAGAGAAACCCATAGTTACTTGCTACAACTGTGGGAAGGTGGGACATGTTGCTCGGTATTGTAAGACAGCTACTCAAGGTACTGCATCTCAAGGACCGTCATCCAGCACAGCTAAAGCCAGAACTTCCAAAATGACAAAAAGGTCCAATGCTCAGGACTCGGACGTAGTGGCATGTACGCTCTCTCTCAACTCTGTACCTGTTAAAGTTTTATTTGATTCGGGAGCATCTAAGTCTTTTATATCAAGGAATTGTGTGGTTAGAATGGACTTAATGTTAGAAGATTTGGCTGAACCTTTGATTATAGAAGTAGCCAATCAGGATAGAGTTTCAGTGAGTCAGTTTTGCCCTAAGTGTCAATTGGAAATCCATGGGTACTCTTTTTTGGCTAATCTAATACCCTTTGATCTAGGAGAGTTCGACGTGATTTTAGGAATGGATTGGTTGTCCCAGTATAAGGGTAGCATTGATTGTAAGAAGAAGAAAATTCTGATAGTTACTGAGGATAATATTAAGGTGACTTATCAAGGATAAAGGCAAGAAAAGAAATTTCTCTCGATATTCTAGACAAAGAAATTGTTAAGACAAGTATGCGAAGCTTACTTAGCACATGTGGTAGACGTGGAGAAAGAAGTACTTGACCTAGACAAGATTCCAATAGTATGGGAATTCCCAGATGTTTTTCCAGATGAATTGCTCGGATTGCCACCAGATCGTGAAATTGAGTTTTCCATAGACTTAGTTCCCGGAGCAGAACCAGTTTCAAAGGCACCTTATCGCATGGCTCCAGTGGAAATAAAAGAGCTAGCTAAGCAACTCCAGGAATTATTGGACAAGGGCGTGATTAGGCCAAGTGTATCTCCGTGGGGTGCTCTAGTACTATTCGTAAAGAAGAAGGATGGAAGTATGAGATTGTGTATTGATTATCCAGAATTAAACAAGTTGACCATTAAAAATAAATATCCCCTACCAAAGATAGATGACCTTGTTTGACCAACTTAAGGGAGCGTGCTGTTTCTCGAAGATTGACTTGAGATCAGGCTACCATCAGTTAAAGATTAAGCCTGAAGACATACCAAAGACTGCATTCAGAACCCGATATGGACATTATGAGTTCTTAGTAATGTCGTTTGGATTGACCAATACACCAGCTGCCTTCATGGATTTAATGAACCGGGTGTATAAGGAATACCTGGATAAGTTTGTGATTGTATTTATTGATGACATCCTCATTTATTCGAAGACTAGAGAAGATCATTCTAATCATATGAGGATTTCCCTGCAAAGGCTAAGAGAGAAGCAGTTGTACGCAAAGTTTTCGAAGTGCGAATTTTGGTTGGAAGAAGTTCAATTCTTAGGTCATGTAGTAGGAAAAGATGGAATTAAAGTGGATCCCATAAAGATTGAGGCTGTATCCAAGTGGGAACAACCAAAGACCCCGACGGAAGTCAGAAGCTTTCTTGGATTAGCAGGTTATTATCGAAGATTCGTAAAGGATTTCGCCAAGATTGCGACTCCATTGACCAAGTTGACCAGGAAGAATGAGAAATTTAATTGGACGGAGAAGTGCGAGGAAAGCTTCCAAGAATTGAAAAAGAGGTTAGTAACAGCTCCAGTACTAGCATTGCCATATGAGACAGGAAACTTCGTAGTCTATAGTGACGCTTCCTTGAAAGGTTTGGGTTGTGTATTAATGCAACATGATAAAGTCATCGCCTACGCTTCTAGACAATTAAAACCTCATGAGCAAAAGTATACAGTGCATGATTTGGAATTAGCAGCAATCGTGTTCGCGTTGAAGCTGTGGAGACATTACTTATACGGAGAAAAATGTGAAATTTATACAGATCACAAAAGTTTAAAGTATATATTTACTCAGAAAGATTTAAACATGCGACAACGGAGATGGCTAGAACTGATTAAGGATTACGATTGTTCTATTAATTATCACCCAGGCAAGGCCAATGTAGTGGCAGATGCCCTAAGCAGGAAGGAATGGTTGAATACGATCAAAGTTTCTGAGGAACTCGCCAGAGAATTGGAGAAGCTGGAAATTGAGGTTCGAGTGATAGACGAAAATCAAGGACAATTATATGAGATCAATTTTCGGATTGACAAGATTCAGAAGTGTCAGGAAGAAATGATGGATCAAGAGTTAAATAGTTTAACTGGAGAAGAACTTTGCACACAAAAGGATAGCAAGGGTATGTATAGGTTTTCCTCGAGGATATGGATTCCCAATGTGACTAAACTAAGAAATGAGATATTGCGGGAAGCTCATAATTCCAAGTTTTCCATTCACCCGGGAAGCACTAAGATGTACCAAGATTTGAAGATGAACTTTTGGTGGCCAGGGATGAAAAAGGAAATTGCAAATTGGGTTAACAAATATCATGTATGTCAGACAGTGAAGGTGGAACATCAAAGACCAAGTGGATTGTTGCAACCTTTGGAGATTCCACAGTGGAAATGGGAAGAAATCGCGATGGATTTTGTAGTAGGACTACCAAAGACGAGATCGAACCATGATGCAATTTGGGTAATTATTGATAGATTGACCAAGTCTGCACATTTCCTTCCGATCAATGAAAAGTATTCCTTGGACAGGCTAGTCAAATTGTATTTGGATGAAGTTGTGACCAAGCATGGAGTCCCTGTTTCAATCGTGTCTGATCAAGATCAAAGATTTAATTCCAGATTTTGGATGAAATTCCAGGAATGTTTAGGGACTAAATTGAAAATGAGTACCGCCTACCATCCCCAGACAGATGGCCAAAGTGAAAGAACCATTCAGACGATAGAAGATATGTTAAGGGTTTGTGCTTTAGATTTTAAAGGAAATTGGGATGAGCACTTGCCGCTGATCGAGTTTTCTTATAATAACAGTTATCATGCCAGTATAAGAATGCCGCCCTACGAAGCCCTATATGGACGTAAGTGTAGGTCCCCTCTCTATTGGGATGAAGTAGGAGAAAAGAAATTACTAGGCCTTGAGTTGGTTCAATAGACCACAAACGCAATTATATTGATTCGAAAAAGGTTAGAAGCAGCTCAAGATAGATAGTAAAAGAACGCGGATCTTCATCGAAAAGACGTGGAGATGGAAATAGGATCGTTGGTGTTGCTAAAAGTGTCGCCCTGGAAAGGATTAGTTAGATTTGGACAGAAAGGTAAGTTAAGTCCTAGATATATCGGACCTTTTGAAATATTGAGGAAAGTTGGTAAAGTTGCCTATGAATTGGCATTGCCACCGCAATTACAATATATCCACAATGTATTCCACGTATCCATGCTGAAGCGTTATATCCCCGATTCAAACCAAGTTATTGAATATGAACCGATTGAGCTTCAGCCAGACTTGTCCTATGTGGAACGGCCGATCCAGATCCTAGATCGTAAAGAGCGAGTTCTTAGAAATAAGTCTATTCCCATAGTTAAAGTATTGTGGCGGAATCCTCGAGTGGAAGAGTCCACTTGGGAGTTAGAGTCAGATATGCTTGACAAATATCCTCATTTGTTTAATTAGATCAGATTCTGAGGACAGAATCTTTTTAAGGGGGAAGGATATAACGACTCGTACATTTTTGTAATATTTAAATGTGTGATTACTAAATAATTAATTAAATAAATTATGTGTATGGGTTCTATTAGTTGGATATTATTTTTGTTAATATTTTATTAATTATGTGTGATTATTGGTATTCGAGGATCGGTTGTGCAATTAGCAGTGACGTTGAGTTACCTGTTTTATGGTTAAAAGTGATTTTATTCAAGATTTATTTTCATAAATATTTGGATTATCTCTAAAATTATTTTTATCACTTTATAATTTTATTTATTATTTTTAGGAATTTATAAAATTTAGAAATCAATATTTTACTGTTTATTTATGTTTAAATGATTTTTCTGATTTTATTTAATATTAAAATCAGTATTTAATTCTAAAATTTCTTAAAAATTACGAAAATTTTATTTTGTTAAGTTCTATTTGATTCGGGAATTTTGAAGCTTATTTGGAATTATCTCAATTTAGTTAATCCGCATATTATATGGTTAAACAAAAAGGTATGGGTCAGATAAAACTTTGCTGCGGGATTTATTCGAGAAAAAAAACAACAAACAAAATGAAACATAAATAGGGGCAGTTTTTAATTCGGGTATCACCCGACTTCCTCTTCAATCCCTCGATTCTCTCTCTCGCGATCTCTGCATCTCTCTCTAATCCCTCCGCTCTCTTCCTCCCTCTCACACTCAATCTCTCCTTCACTCTCTTTCTCTTCCCCATATTTACCCCCTGTTTTGGGTGAGTTTTCCGGCTACCTTGCATTTTTCCGGTCGCCGTTTCTGTTTTTTTCCGTTTAATTGCTTCAGCCTTGTCTTTGTTTGTTGATATACATATACATACATATATGTGTGTAATCAGTCGAATGTTGTTATAGCGGGTTGCCCTGTTCTGTGCCGTCACTGCAGCCCCGGTTGCCGCCGTTTTGAACTACCAGCGAGGTGACCGGAGGGGTAGAGGAATGGGTGCTGTGTTGTGTGTTCTGTCCCTGTTATCTCGATTGCATATGTTGTCTTGTTGCGGTTCTGTTGCCTCTGTTCGGTAATGTGGTGTTAACTGGTTTATCTGCTTTAATTGAATTATTCATGAAATATTCGAATAGAATTGTGCTGATTATTCGATCAATTATTTTAATTATTCGAAGTTATATCGATGGAATTTATGTTGGAACCCGAAATTAATCGGGTACCCGTAAATTTTATCGCCGTCGGCGATGAGCTTCGGCGAGCCGACGGTGGACTATGATGAATATTGATGAGTCCTACAATTTAAAATACAAAATATGATTTAAAATGCGAATTGCGAATAAAATATGATTAAAACATAAAAACACGGCTAATAATTAATAATTGTATTTAATTGGTAATTGAGAATTTTGGACTGATATTGATGACTGAAATCGGTGGTTGGGTTTTAATTGCGATTGATTATGGTTGTGATTGTTTTGATGTCGGGATGTTCGACGGGTTAGCTGATAATCAAAGGAGGTGCTGCCCGATTTCCGGAAAAATTTAATTACGGAAATACGAGGCCGTACCCAATGGCTATCGGAACGTCGATCGATTATATGTAACTATTTTGTACAAAACCTGATTATGTGTTGCGATGGAATACTTTGCGAAACCGAGAACCCTACTTTCGTAAAAGGACAAATATACCTATTTTCTGAAAACGAACACCGAACCGACTTTCGAAGACGTGAACCCTAATTGATACGTGTATTATAATATTGGATATATTATGAGTCGGGTTTTGTTAACGTTCGGGTAGATTGTTAGCAAGGATAGTCAAGCATATTCAGATGTCTAATTTAGGGTATTTCGGTTCTTGTAGGTTCCAGTCGAAATCCTTAGCATCCCGGTCGGTGCAAAGCCAGTCAGAAATTAGTGTTAAAGCGTATTAAGGCAAGTACCCCTGACAATATCTTTATGGTTTAGCATATATGAATATAATGTTGTTTTATTCTTGTAGTGGAACAGAATGATTTAAGTTACGTATCCCCTGTGTTCAAATTGTTTTGTTAACTTGTGTTTTGGGGGAAAAGTAACTTCTGAAAATGCCTATCTCTAAAGTTTTGAATAAAATGAAAATGTTTTGGAAAATGTGTTGTGTTATAATTGTTTTAACAAGAGATAGGTAAGTGATTTGGAAAACTGGATAAAAACGATCAGATAATTGGATGAGTGTGCGCAGAAGGCCCGTAACGGCCTGGAAGTTAGCGTAAGAGGCGAAGTGGTTGCGTACCCTATTATAACCACCAGCCCAGCGTGACAGAGACCTCGCTAGTCTCTGAGTTCCGGAACAAGTTTCATAAGATAGCCTGATCAGCTGTCTCACTAGGGATCATCCAATGCTTTTATATCTGAGCAAGTGATTTTGAGGTTCCCGGAGAGGAACAAATTTTATAGGTCCTGTGATGGGACAGGTTTTATAGGTCCGTAACGGGACAATTAGTTTTATAGGTCTTGCGATCGGATGAATGATTTGAAAATGAAAGTAGCATGCTAAAATTTAACCCTGGTAATTACACAGCACAATTAATAAAATGTTTAGAGAGCATTGTAACTATTAAAGATCCAGTTTTCAACAGTTCATCAGTTTTTATCTGTTTACACTTGTTTTACTCGTTTTGTGGCGTCCTCCAAACCCGGGTCAGAAGTTTGGGGTCCACAACACATAATCAATATATAAACCTGTATATATAGAATATTATTTGTAATGACCCTGCTTTACATAACCACGGATCGCAACAGGTTAAAGTATGAAAACAAGCCACCACCTTAACTTTTATTATAACGTACCATATTCCAACTAATTTAATTTACAACTGAAAAAAAAATTATTCTTCAACCTTGCTATCTCACTACTGCCATAAGCTTTTGCTAGCTCGATCAATCATAATCTGGAATCCTAGCTCGAACATTGAACTGGGAAACCTCGCTATCAACCGTATCCTTCTTAACTGTAAAATACATAAAAAGATTCGCAAGAGTGAGCTAACTAGCTCAGCAAGTCATATTATCAATAACTGAGGTTAAACAATAATAAACGAGGTGATTCAAAAGAATCAAGTTTCCTGTTATACAGTCAATAGAATTGGATATTCATTTTAAGTTTTTTTTTTAAAACCAAGGTTAGGCTGCTGATTAGTCACGCACTAACCCCGAGCAAAGCACACATCACTGTTCTATCTACTGGATCCAAGACACACATTGGCCTAACTTGACCATCGATATGGTCTGACCATGAATCTGGTTCACACAAAGAAAACTATCCAATTCTAAAGCATTTCAATATGATAAACAATAGAGTTCAATAAAATCAGATCATAATCAATAACCATAAAACATTTGTAAAAGAGCATGGTAAAAATTCATAGTTACCAAAAAGGGTATGTCAAAATACATAAAAGAAGTGGCCTCCAGCCGGTAGGATAATCGGATATTAGATGAATAGTGTTTTTACAAGGTTTTAGTACTTTGATATCACAAGGTATGGTTGAGTATAAAAGTTTCTGTATGTGTAAACAATTCTGTTCCAGTGTTTGGTATATATGATGGATATATATTTGTGGAGTAGTATCTTATTTGTGTGGTTTAGTATCTGGTAAATCAACAAGAAATGGTTTACAAAGAATAAGGCTTACGGCTCAAAGATCGAATGCTGTGGCTCAGGTTCAAGGCTGAAGGATTCAAAATGTGTACAGTATAAAACAGAACTATTTTGGGTATTAACAATATGTCACAAGAGAATTTAGAAATATTTGTATTGTATTTTGAGAAAGGTTTAGAAATACTTGCCTTATCATAATCGATTTCAACTTCACTTGTACTTGTCTAATGACCCCATTCAACAATCACTCGTCTGTTTCTCTTATGCCTCGCTTCTATCCTCTGATCACTTGCGGTATTTTCTACATGTCAATTCTATTTTCTGATCACCTGCTTCTCTTTCTTACGCCTTGCTTACTCTGCTAGGCATCATAAGTATCTATTAATATTTAACTCATACCATTCTATTCGACATACACTTCTATCTACCCTTCATTTTACTCAAATCCGATTAACGGATTGAAAGTTACGCTATAAACAAGTAATCACCGAACATAACCGACAGTCAACCAACAAGTCACATATAACACATAACACGTTAAATAATCAATGCCATCCCATTTATAAAGAAGTCTCGGGTCATAAACAGGCTTTCGGTTACTTAAAATGATTTTTAAAACATTTTTCGGAATTAAAACGGGTCGTTGGATCAATTTTGGAGTAATAAACAGGGTTCGGTTGGCCAATTCTGGCTCCGAAATAATTTTAGAATAATTATCGAGCCTTGAAAATAATTTAGAATAATATTTTAAAGCTCGAAACTATTTTTCGGAATTTTTAAATCATTTCTAAATAATTAAATCTAATTAAATAAGTAATTAAAATCAATTAATAATTAATTAAATCAATTAATCAATTAATTTTCAAATTAATTGACCAATTAATCAATTAAAAATTAACTAAAATTAATTAACTAATTAATTCAGATTTATTTTTGAATTGAAAATAATTTTCGGAATTAAAATACTAATTTTTAGAATTTTCAGAAATTAAAAGTGAATTTTTATAATAAAAATAAATTGGAAATATGATTTTTAAACATTTTTAAAACAGGAATCCAACTTTTGCAAACTCTGGAAAGTTCAGGGACTGAACTTCATCGTTTTCAAAAGTTGGGGTACTAAACTGCAATTTTCCAGCCCTTCGCCGGAAAACAGTCGGGTTCACCGGAGAACTCAACTCCGGCCTCCTCCCACCACCACAAACTCCAGATTTAATCTATACTTCACAAGGAACACAACCATGCCATCAATTCATTCTAATCATCCAGGAATTAGCCGGAAAATGATCAAGAATTTCGCCGGTTTCCGGCGAGTTCGACGAAAACTTTAAAACCTAACTCCCTCTTTTACAGACCTCGTTGATTCATGAAAATTATACGACTAGATTGCAAATTTCACAGAGAACACAACCCACTATAACAAAACATCAATCTATCACAGAATAAGAAACCCTCAAATTTCAATTAAGAACATTCATACGGGTTATAAACCCTAATTTTAAAATTCGAAACTCAAACTCAAATTTGAACATGTTATTGAACTCCAAATCAGACGTATGACATATGAAAATCATCAGGAAAACAAGCTCTACAACATGCAATCATCAAATCATACAAATAATCATCCGAACAAAAATTCATATTTTTAATAATTTTAATTCGAAAATAAATAAATTTTCAGAAAATAAACCTTTGGTTCTGCAGTGAAACAAAGCTCAGAATCTGATAAAACACTTCAAATCCTTCGTTTTGGTTACTCAAGCTTTGAAACAGAGATCGGTAACGCCTTCGTTTTGCTGTTTGATTCTTAGAACAGTTTATGTAATTAGGATTTTTCTCTGAAAATTATAGAATTAACTATCTGCAAATGATTTTGATAGGAAATAAAATACGGTAAAAGGCTATTTATAATTACGGAAAATTAGTATCCCGTTGGATCATTTCGGATATAAAATGGTACATTTATT
Organism: Apium graveolens; assembly: GCF_009905375.1. Lineage (NCBI taxonomy): Eukaryota > Viridiplantae > Streptophyta > Magnoliopsida > Apiales > Apiaceae > Apium > Apium graveolens. The sequence goes on along the minus strand of NC_133648.1, from coordinate 238,220,357 downwards.
TGTAAAAACTGATCCAAACGGTATCGGTTTTCGAGATAATTATCCAAATCAGTACAATTTGTACTGCGGTCTTGGTCTCAGCGCCTGGTTACACGTATTACGAGGTGATAATTATGATAGTTTAATAAAAAGCTCCCGTTTATCGAAAATACGAGTTTTATTGATTTACCGAAACGAATATTGTATCGAAAATGTTGCGCCGGGACCCGCGCAGGACAAACCGTACGCCGGATCGAAAAAGTCGAAACATGGAATATGCTCGGAATATTACAATTAGGTTAGGAAGGAGTTCTCGGAAAAATTTCGGGTTCTAAAAACGTAACAACGGATGACGTCGGTTGGTTCCCGCTTTTATAAAATAGATTTTAAATACTCGGAAAAAGATTATAGAAATTTCAGATGATTCTTATGAATCCATAAACCAACATAAAAATAAGGAAGATATGACAATTATCTATATTTTATTTTGGACATATAAAAATTAAAATACTCAATTAATATTATTTTTGAATATCCAAGTACAGATAACATTTAACAATTAACTCACAGAATAGATACTGTACACACATAATAATTGTATAATAGCAAAAATAATTACACGATATATCCCGGATATTACATCCTTCCCCCTTAAAAGGATTCTGTCCTCAGAATCTCCTAAGAAAACAAATGAGGGTACTTTTCTCTCATATCACTTTCTAACTCCCAGGTTGACTCTTCAACCTTTGGATTTCCCCACAATACTCTTACTAACTTTACCACTTTATTCCTCAATATTTTCTCTCTATTCTCTAGAATCTCTACCGGATTCTCTACATATGACAAATCTGCCTGAAGCTCTATTGGCTCATATTCTATTACATGTCTGGAGTATGGATTATATTCTTAAGCATTGATATGTGAAAAATATTATGAATGTGCTCCATGTGCGGAGGTAATGTTAACTCGAAAGCTATTTTGTCAACGTGCTTTAAGATTTCAAAAGGTCCGACATATCTTAGGCTCGGTTTTTCTTTCTTTCCAAACCCCGTTAATCCCTTCCACGGCGCTACTTTCAGTAGTACTAAGCTTCCTTCTTCGAATTCCATGTCTTTCCTTGATTGAACTGTTTATTTCCTTTGACGGTCTGGTACGGCTATCAATTTCTTCTGGATAACTTCAATAACTTCCTTTGTCTGCTGTACTAATTCAGATCCAAGTATTTTACGCTCTACTGCTCCGTCTTAATACACTAGAGATCTGTATTTGCGTCCATAAAGGGCTTCTTAGGGTGACATCCCGATACTAGCGTGATAACTGTTGTTGCAAGCAAATTCTATCAGAGGTAAATGCTCGCCCCAATTTCCTTTGAAATCAATAGCACAAATACGTAATAAGTCTTCTATCGTCTGGATTATTCTTTCACTTTGGCCATCCGTCTTTGGGTGATAATCTGTACTCATATTCAATCTTGTTCCTAAACATTCTTGAAAACTCTTCCAAAATCTCAAATTAAATCTTGGATCTCGATCAGATACGATAGACACAAGAATTTCATGATGAACTACAATTTCCTTCAGGCACCTATGGATCAACTTATCGAGCGAAAATCTTTCGTTTATAAGCAGAAAATGAGCTGGCTTGGTAAATTTATCCACTATAAGCCAAATGGCATCATGATTAGTTTTTGTGCTTGGTAACCCCAACTATGAAATCCATGGTGATATGCTCCCACTTCCACTCTAGAACTTCCAATGACTGTAACAATCCACTTGATCTCTGATGCTCTACTTTAACTCTGTTGACATATATAACATCTACTAATTTATTCTGCAATTCCCCGCTTCATATCTAACCACCTATATTTTCCTTTAAATCTCTATACATCTTGGTACTCCCTGAATGGATTGAATACCTCGAATTATGAGCTGCCTGTAAAATTTCATCCTTCAATTCCATCACTAGTGGAATCCAAGTTCTAGAAGAAAACCTAAGAATACCTTGATCGTCTTTTTTTTTGCGTGCACTATTCTTTCCATACTAAATGATTTATATCCTGATTCATTACCTCTTCCTGACACTTCTTTATCTTTTCTAACAATTCTGATTGAAAAGTTATACTTATACATTTTTACTCCTTTTTGGATTATGCACTCTGACTTCCAATTCCAACTTCTAGAATTCCATTGATAATTCTTCTCGTACAGTCTCTATGTTCATTCTCTCTCCTTCTTGCTCATCTCTTACCACTACATTTACTTTTCCTCGAGAGTTCATACTTCAACTCTTGTGGTCCGTATATAGCTCACATCTTTCTCTATACTTATAATATTTCCCTATCTTTCAAAATGAATATTATTGTTGCTTTTAATCCCCAGTTATGAGTAGGGTACTTTTGCTCATAAGGTTTCGGTTGTCTGGATGCATATGCAATAACTTTATTATTTTGCGTCAACACACATCCTATTCCCTTACGAGAAGTATCACTATAAACTACCAAATCTCCCTGATGCTTTCAAAGTGATAAAATAGGTGTTGTAACCATTCTTTCATTTAACTCCGCAAAACTTTCTTCAACCTTCTCCATTTCATATAACCTTCTTGCTTTTCCTGGTTAACTTCATCTCGAATATTACAACTTTCAAGAAATCTTGCATAAATTTCCAATAATAACCGGCCCATGATAAAACTTCTTACTTTTGTTGGTGCTTCTGGTCTTTCTTTATTCATACTATCTTTAAATTTTCTACTGAATCCCCTTTTGTCTCTTCCTTACTGACTGTCTATACTAAGAATTATACCTCCTGCCATTAAAGTTTTCACCTGGTAAACTCTTTTTATACCGCTTCTTTCTTCTTTGACTCCTCAGCTATCATTGTATAGGTTGCATGGTTCTTCTTAATTAACACAAGTATATCTTATCCAAATTCTTCCTTCAAAATTCTACTCATCAAATTTAAATATCACTGGTATATCAGTTCATCCCACTAACATTTCTAGAATTTTATAACAACAGTACTGAGTTTTGAAAATTATCTTTGATACGTCCATAAGTTAAATTTTCACTTGGTAATATACCTAGTCTCAAATCAATCTTATAAAAATACCTTGCTTCGTTCAATTAATTAAACAAATTATTGGTTCGAGATAACATATTTCTGCTCTTGAGAGTAACCTTGTTGAGCTTTCGCTAACATATAATCTCACACTTTCATCTTTCTTATTAACACATCGTGCTAGGGCACTTTAAGGGGTACGCTAGGTCCAGTTGCTTTTTCTTCTATTTATCTCCTACGTTTCCTTTGGTAACTTCTTTATTTTATCTGGTGCCATTCTGTGCAGGGCTTTGGACACTGGCTTCATTTCAGGTGCCACATCAATCATAAATGCATTTTCTTTATCTAAAGGAAATATTGTAACTCATCTGAAAACATATCTTGAGACTGTAAAATCTTCAAGTTCGGTTTGCTCCTGACTCTTATTTATAATCGCCATAGCACTTATATTCTGGTCGCTGTAATCTTAAATCGTTCTTAACAAGTTCTTTACTTTCCTTTGTCCTTTAAACTTCTTCATGTTCTCATTTGGCATCTTCAGAACTATCTTCCATCACGACGGTCTACCTAGGCATCACACTTGAATAGTTAATCCACTTCTTAGAATAATGTCAAATCCTCTTATCTCAAATGATATCAATTCTTCACAGCTTATTGCCAGAAATATCGATTCCGCCATTGGTACTTACTTATTTAATAACTGCACGTTCTTAACTTGCTATTCCTTTAGTCATAAACTTATTGATTCGACAGGATAATTCATCTTATCAATAAAACCTTGAGAGATATACGATCCAATTGCTCCCACATCTTTCAATACTTCAACACATAAGGTATCTGCAATAATCTTCCACGTCATCACATCCATATTCTAAATAACATATCGCAAATTCTCGTTCTTGGAGATATATCCCTTATTGAAGTAGATTCCTTTGACTCGTAATGCATCCCTGGCTAGGGCCAGTGATTTGCAATTCTCACCATATGCCCTTGTTTCCTTTCCATGCATGAGAGGTAGATGAGACTTTGCCCGCTGGGTGTATAATATGTTGACTTTTGTTTAAAAAGCTCTCGCAAAGAACAACGGTACAACGAAACAACTAGAAGGATTCACAATTTTAATAAACTTAGATTTGAAAAGAAAGAAGAAGTAATGATTTGAATATGAATGAGACAATCATATTGGTACTTAAGATGGCCAGTCTTTCATACCGTATGGCATACAGCACATGATTAGGTGGCGTCCCACCCGACTCTTCGTCATTCCGACAAAGTGTCTCATCATAACACTGTTTGTCCCAATCAGAAAACAAAACCCGAGGGGAACAATTAAATTTGAAAGGAATGCAAAATCCTTCTTTTTGATATTATCAGAAAGAATTTATTAAGGAAAGGAGTTTAGACATTTTAGGAATTAAAAAGGAATATACGCTGTAATGTTGAGGACGAGGATGGTACCATTGGTCACCATCCACATTTCACTTGTATTCATCTTTCGAGCTTGCTCAATCATTTCCCAATTGTATCACATAACAACTTTAGAAGTATGCTAAAATGCCTTCGCAACTAAGCATTATGGTAGATTCTTACTCGTTAAGTCTCGCGTCTATAACGTCGCACCTACACGTATAATACTTTAACAATTTGATCATAATGGCATTCTTATCAGATAACCTTAAGTTTCCTCTTTTTAATTTGGAATAATCGTAAATCATTCAACATAATGATCATTTTATTAATAATATTCTTCCTTTAGAAAAGTCTGGAAATTTTCCCAATCTTCTTCGGTCATGCTCAGGCTTCCGTTTAATCAATGAATTCTTCGAACTCTGATAATCCCAGTAATTGGATGAATAGTTATTCTGTACGCTGGTTCTGTTGTTAATCCTATCAGACAATACTTGCACTCACTTCTTCATAATCGCAGGTTACCTCGTTCTCCGAATTAACAATACTGAGTCTGAAACAACATCCTTCCAGATAATCCGGGTCTTTTAACAAATAAGAAACTCAAGTAGTAACTTGACAACCAAGGTTTAAAACTTATTTTATTCAAAAAGGCTTTTAGAAATTTTGTGAGGAAAAATCTTTTTCGAAAACTTGTTAAAAATTTTGAAAATTTTGAAAGTTACACCTCCGGTTGTCCTTGCTGTATGAGTTGGTTGTTTTCCTTCTTATGACCAGATACCAAGTTAAAGAAATGATCACCCAAAGATCCATTCACTTTCATTTTTCTCCTTTCCTTCATTAGGTCTATTACTTTCCGTAATCAATGAAAACTTCCGCTGTCGTTGCACGTTATCTTATTCATAGCTTCACATTAAGGCTCCCATACTGGTAGTACTCCCGTTAACCACTTTGCAATCATTGAGTGGAACAGATTATCCAATAGTCAACAAGTCAGCTAATGTCACATCATCTTGTTAAAATGTTTATCACATCATTACAACACCATTTTCTAATCTCAAGAAATCTTCAGATCCCTAATCTCCTCTAACTCTCTCTTTTCAACACTTTTCTACTTCATTTCACAAGCTAGTCATGAGTGGCCTAATTACTAATAGCTTCTTTTAACCGGATACAGCCATCCTCCAGAACACTTGAATCTTCTTTCTAAACTCCTTCTCACCTTAATTTATATCTCAATACTCACCGTTTACTGCCGCTATCGCGTCCCTTCTCGCAAACGCTGTTGTTTCGTTGGAAAGGTTTTTAAACTAAGGATGTAGAATATGGTGTATAATAAACAGAAAAGATACATTCATAGTTGAATGTTCAAAAGAACAAGAATAAGCAAATGAAGGTTCTTGAATTGGTAGTCTCATATCGAGAGATGATAGAATAGCGTTGAATAACTTGGAGAGGCGCAACTATCATAACAGAAGGTAATACCGCTAATACTGATGGAAGATCAAGGCACAAATCGAATCTGAGAGAAGATGACGATCTTTAAATGGAAGGTTCCAAATGATCAGTTGATGCAGGGAAATCAGGATCTGCCATTGCCGTTGCCTGGATATCACGTCGCTAGTCAAGAATCCCGAATCGCAACACGAACCGTGCCGGAGACCTAATATACAGTCGCACTCAACCTCACAATGACCTATCTTTCTATTTCCTATTCCTAATCCTAACCCTCTACCCAATCCCGACAATCTAGGCTTGTTTCAGTGACTTATAACCTGTAGCTCTGATACCAACTTGTGGCGTCCTCCAAACCCGGGTCAGAAGTTCGGGGTCCACAACACATAATCAATATATAAACCTGTATATATAAAATATTATTTGTAATGACCCTGTTGGATTATAAACACAGCGGGGGCATGGCAAAACACTTTTACACATACAAAATCTAAATAAAAGCATATAAATCATGAATAAAAATTTGAGGGATCGAATCTAACCTTTTAAAATAATTCGGAGACAACGATCAGAGATCCTTAGCAGTTGTTCCTCAAGTGTGAAGTACTCCACCGGTATCCACCAAGAAAACGGTGTTAAGGAGGAGGAAGGAGGTAGAGAGAATTGGGTTTTCCAAACTTTTTGGGTTTTCGGGTTCTTTGTGGGTTAGAATAAAATAGGGTCTATAATAGTGTATTTATAGGCAAAATTTTTAGCTGAAATTTTCCCATAAATATTATTATTATTATCCCATTTATTATTCTCATTAATAATTAAAATACCTTTTAATCATTAATCCTTTTTCTAAACACTTTAGAAATAATTCTCTCTCTTGATTTAATTTCCAAAAATTAAATCCTTTAATTAATAATATTAAGAACTTTTCTTAATTAATTTATAATCAATTAAATCTCATTTAATTAATTATTAAATTTGCCAATTAATTATTTATTTCATAAATAAATAATTATTAGCCATTATTAATTAATTCCTCCACCATTAAATCATTCTCTTTTTATGGTGTGACCCTGTAGGTTCAATATTAAGTCGGTAGTAGAAATAAATAATAATAAAACTATTTTATCATTATTTATATAAATTCTCTAATTTATTAAATATGATTAATTAATTAATCACATTTATTCTACATCGTGAGTGATGCTTCTCAACATATCGCGACTATCCGGATAATATGAATTCACTGCTTAGAATACCAAGAACCTGTCAGTGAATAGTTACCGTACAATAAACTCCTTCTACCCTACAATGTCCCGATTAAATACAAGGCATGGATCTCGTGTCAAACCTATCTAATTTAATCACTTGCTTACCATTTACTATGCGTAGTTCTATGCAAATTAGAAACTCCTTTCTAATTTCATTCACTCTGGCCAGAGATTCCTGAACTAGCATAAGTGGATCAGCCTTGAACATTCGCTTCCTTCACTGGAAGGGGTAGATCCTTTATTGATCATACACTATCTTCGTGTACAAATTCCTATACCCAGAAGAGCCCTAATAATTGTCCCTGGAGACTAAGAACTAAACCAAAGCATAGTTCAGTGTACACAAGATGACTATGATGACCTCAAGTCTAAGGATACTTGTACAACTATCACTATGTGAATAACTGCTGACACGTGAGTGAACTCCATCAGTTGTTCAGCTGTGCGAGTCATGTTCAGTGAACTTATTCTATAATAAGCACCTACATACTAGCTATAGTGTCACCACACAAATGTCTATGAGAACAGACATCCTTCATAACGAAGCAAGCATAGTATGTACCGATCTTTGCGGATTATTAATTACCAGTTAGTAATCCTATGACCAGGAACTATTTAAGTTTAGAGTTACCATCTTTTTAGGTCTCACTATTATGATCTCATCATAATCCATAAAAAGTTTTACTCTGAATTATGGTATATCTTATTTAAACACTTAAATAGATAAAGCCCGTAATAAAAACAAAACAAGTCTTTTATTAATATCAATGAAATCAAAACAGATTACATAAAATTATTCCTAAATCCTAATACATGATTGGACTTAGGACATATTCCTTTCAATCTCCCACTTGTACTAAAGCCAATCACTCTGGTATCTAATACCCATCTTGTCTTTATGACGATCAAAATGACTTTCAGAAAGTAGCTTTGTGAGTGGGTCTGCTATGTTGTTATGTGTGTCAACTCTATTTCAATACAATACAAGAAATGTTATCGCGCTCCCACTAACCCTTTTGTAGACCCATGGTTCATCTTTGTTTTTTTTGATAAAATCAAACTCTTTGATTGTCTCATCAAAACGAATGTTCCATCATTCGAGAAGCCTGCTTTAAACCACATTTGGTTTGCAGCAGCTTACACACTAGGTTTTCATTTCCCTTGGAAAGAAAACCATCTGGCCATCTGCCAGATTTCATAGTCGTAGTAAGCAGCAATCGCAAGCAAAATCCGAACTGATTTTAACAGGGCTACAGGTAAAAGGTTTCATCAAAGTCAATCCATTGCCTTTGTTTGAATCCTTTTGCCACAAGCCTGGCCTTATAGGTCTCCACCTGGCCATCTGCTATAATCTATCTTTTGTATACCGTATACATAGATTCCATTCTGGATTTCATGGCACTATGCCATTTCTCTGAGTCAATACTACTCATAGCCTCATTATAGGTCACAGGGTCGTCATCATCAATGATCGATAACTCATTGTCATTCTCAATGACAAGGCCATATTACCTCTCAGGTTGGCGAGACACTCTCCCTGATCTATGAATGGGCTGTTCTACAAAAGGTTGTTCAGTCAGAACAGGTGTTTCCACTCGATCTGTAGTAGTTTGTGCTTCTTGAACTTCATCAAGTTCAATTTTGCTCCCACTGTTTCCTTCTAGGATAAACTCCTTTTCCAAGAAGGTAGCATGTCTGGAGACAAACACCCGATGATCGGTGTAAAAGTAATACCCTAAAGTCTCTTTAGGATATCCCACAAAACTACATTTTACGGATCGATATTCCAGCTTATCTGGGTCAACTTACTTGACATAAGCTGGACATCCCCAAATCTTAACGTGTTTAAGACTCGGTTTCCTTACTTTCCATATCTCATATGAAGTTTGAGGAACAGATTTGGAAGGCACCTTATTCAGTAAATATGCTGAGGTTTCCAATGCATAACCCCATAGGAATACTGGAAGATTTGCATAGCTCATCATGGAACGAACTATGTCTAACAAAGTTCGATATCTCCTTTCAGATACTAATCTGGAGGAGTCCACTGGGAGACTATACCATTTACTTTGAGATAATCCATAAACTCTCCATTCAAGTATTCACCACCTCGATCTAATCGAAGAATTATAATACTATGTTTGGTTATTTCTCTACTTCATACTTATACTCTTTGAACGTTTCAAAGGCTTCAGACTTGTATTTCATCAAACACATATCCGAATCTAGATCTATCATCTATGAAAGTAATGAAATATGAAAATCCACCCATGGCTTGCGTAGACATCGGTCCACATACATCTGTGTGTACCATTCCTAGCAAATTTGCAGCCCTCTCTCCATGTCTACTAAATGGAGACTGCAGTGCCACAACGAAGTGAGATTTTCATCATCCCTTTTCTTTTATTAGTTTGTTCAATCTGAAGTAAATTATGTCACATATATTCAGACCATTATTTAAAGTACCACGTCCATAAAGAATATTATCTCTAAGAATAGAACATTCATTATTCTCAATAATAAATGAAAATCCAGCCATGTCTAACATGGGAATAATATTCCTCACAATCGAGGGAACAAAATAATAATTATTTAAAACAATAGTCTTTCCCGTAGGCATAAGTAAAAGAAATGATTCTACATCTCCAGCAGCAACTCTTGCTCCATTTCCATCAGTAGAATCACCTCCTCTTCCTCAAGAGTCCTACTTCTCCTTGGTCCCTGCAACAAATTGCAGATTTGAGAACCACAGGCGGTATCTAATACCCAAGTAGAAATTTGATTTAATGACATATTCACTTCTATCATGAACATACCTGAATCAGAAGCGGTAGTCTCACTACCCTTCTTCTTCTTCAATTGTGCAAGGTAAACCTTGCAGTTACTCTTCCAGTGCCCCACCTTGTTACAGTGAAAGCAAACAACTTTGCTCTTGGGGTCTTCAGCTTTTGGTGGAACCGGCTTTTCTTCACCTACTTTCTTCTTCTTGGAAGAGTTCCTCTTCCTTTTCTTAGGATTGGAACCTTCACCAATTAGAAGAACAGAACTCTTCTTAGGGGGAAAATTCGATTCCGCAGTCTTCAACATGTTGTGGAGTTCAGGCAGGCTGACATCCAACTTATTCATGTGAAAGTTCACAACAAACTGCGAGAACGAACTCGGAAGCGATTGCAAGACCAAGTCTTGGCTCAGCTCCCCATCCATGGCAAAACCAAGTTGTCCAAGACGTTCAATCAAATTGATCATCTTAAGTACATGGTAATTCACAGATGATCCCTCGGACATCCTACAACCGAACAGCTCCTTCGATATCTCATATCGAGCTGTCCTCCCTGCCACATCATACAACTCTTGTAGATGCATGAGGATAGTGTGAGCATCCATATGCTCATGTTGCTTCTGTAGCTCAATGTTCATGGAAGCTAGCATGATGCATTGAGCAACATTTGCATCATCTATCCACTTACGATACACAACATGTTCATCATTATGTGCATCACTAGCAGGTTCAGTAGGCTTAGGTGAGTCAATCACGTATTCCAGCTTCTCAATCCTGAGAACAATTCTCAAGTTTCGAAGCCAGTCAGCATAATTAGGACCAGTCAATTTGTGAGCATCTAGTATGCTCCTGAGTGATAGTGCAGAAGATATAACATACAAAGTAAATCTGTAAATGATAAACACATAACAACACTTAGCAAATATTCGATTTCATTTCAAAACACTATATGAATCGGGTCTTTATTCATAAGTGGCTCCCACTAGTTTTCCTAATTTATTCAACCCCCTACGTGAAAAATTAAGCATTCATAATGCTAGTGGGAATAGGGATCCTACATTCCATTACACGACCCCGGCTGTAGCACGAACCGCCATGTAATGTTCAATAGGCAGACAACTCTTGTCAATTACATCTCATGTTATTCCCTAATCAAACTTTAGCCTCTTGAATAATTGAGTCTCGGCTGTAGCATGACAAACTCAATATTCTAAGTCAAGTCTAACCCAACATTCCGTACAGTTGAATCAGTCCCCAAAGGCCCACGGCTGTAGCACGTACCGACCTTTAGATTCTTATTCAAAGTACACATCTCTATGTAATAGACAAGTATTTCTTATTTCGAAATCAAAGCCCTCGGCTGTAGCACGAACCGATAATGATTCAAAAATAAGAACTACTTTTCTATCATGCTGGAAGGCTATGACCGACACAAGCCCGTTGTATCATTGGCCAATTACTACTTGATATTATTTAATTTTAGAGGGATTATATTACGTTACAATCATTATCATATTATAAAGAGATTCTTCCTTTTAAATTAAATATTTCAAATCAATAATCAATAATCAGATGATTCCCAGATCGGGTGGAGCATTGTCAAGAGGCGTCACTTAATAACCCTTTCTTACAGATAGAAATATGTTGTTGACAGAATCATCCTTTCTCTCATATCGAAAATTCATATTCAATTACGTGTTTCACAAATACAAGAATCTCATGATTGTATTCATAATATTATTCTTAAGGTTATGAAACAATTTCACTATACTAGGTTGTCTAACAAACGCCTTATGTTCATTTAAGTTCACCTAAATCTATCATCGCATGATAAACTAAGCATATATCACATATATCAACATGAATAAACATCAAGGTAGGCACGTTAAATCATCTAGCATATTAGTCTAAGCATTATACATCTCTATGTATCACATGAAGCATTTAAAAACAATTAAAACAGTCAAAAACAGCTTTAAAACACTTCATGGAAATATAAACAGTTCAAATCTTTTATATAAACTAAAATTGATCACTCCATTAGATCCGTCTCGGAAAAACGAATCCAACGGTATATTACACGCCCAAAACGGAGTTACGAAACTCCCAGAAAATCAATTTTAAAATCTACAGAGCGCTGTAACGCATTATAGGAACGCGTTACAAGCCCTGTAACGCATTCCGGTGATGCGTTAAACCCTTTTTAAGCCATTAAAGGGTGTAACGCATTCCGTGAATATGCCACAGGTGTGTAACGCATTCCCGGAATGCGTTACACCCCTATATTTTTTTTTGCAGCCGCCATTGCTTTTCTGTCTCGAACTGCGTGCATGACAGACATTTGTGTACCTGATTTCTCTTTCTTTCCGTGCATCACACAAATAGCAGACAAAAGCAGCAGATGCATAGACAATATAAACATATATATATACTATATATACATATATTTATACTTATTTAATTACGAATTTAATTACAAGAACTTCAAAAATTCATAATAAAAAATCTATACATCATAAAATTATGAAAAAATACCCAGACGATCTACAACACTTGTAGAACCCAGATCAACATTCAAAATTATTCTGAGAAACGATTTCTAATCAGACAAAATTAATCCATGATATAACTTGTAAAAATCATAATTAATTTATACAAGCACATAAAATTCTGAAATTTTTACCACAGATCTATATGCATACAACCTATGCTCTGATACCATTGTTGGATTATAAACGCAGCGGGGGCATGGCAAAACACTTTTACACATACAAAATCCAAATAAAAGCATATAAATCGTGAATAAAACAACTTTCTTCTTGGGGTCTTCAGCTTTTGCAGTTACTCTTCCAGTGCCCCACCTTGTTACAGTGAAAGCAAACAACTTTGCTCTTGGGGTCTTCAGCTTTTGGTGGAACCGGCTTTTCTTCACCTACTTTCTTCTTCTTGGAAGAGTTCCTCTTCCTTTTCTTAGGATTGGAACCTTCACCAATTAGAAGAACAGAACTCTTCTTAGGGGGAAAATTCGATTCCGCAGTCTTCAACATGTTGTGGAGTTCGGGCAGGCTGACATCCAACTTATTCATGTGAAAGTTCACAACAAACTGCGAGAACGAACTCGGAAGCGATTGCAAGACCAAGTCTTGGCTCAGCTCCCCATCCATGGCAAAACCAAGTTGTCCAAGACGTTCAATCAAATTGATCATCTTAAGTACATGGTCATTCACAGATGATCCCTCAGACATCCTACAACCGAATAGCTCCTTCGATATCTCATATTGAGCTGTCCTCCCTGCCACATCAGACAACTCTTGTAGATGCATGAGGATAGTGTGAGCATCCATATGCTCATGTTGCTTCTGTAGCTCAATGTTCATGGAAGCTAGCATGATGCATTGAGCAACATTTGCATCATCTATCCACTTACGATACACAACATGTTCATCATTATGTGCATCACTAGCAGGTTCAGTAGGCTTAGGTGAGTCAATCACGTATTCCAGCTTCTCAATCCTGAGAACAATTCTCAAGTTTCGAAGCCAGTCAGCATAATTAGGACCAGTCAATTTGTGAGCATCTAGTATGCTCCTGAGTGATAGTGCAGAAGACATAACGTACAAAGTAAATATGTAAATGATAAACACATAACAACACTTAGCAAATATTCGATTTCATTTCAAAACACTATATGAATCGGGTCTTTATTCATAAGTGGCTCCCACTAGTTTTCCTAATTTATTCAACCCCTACGTGAAAAATTAAGCATTCATAATGCTAGTGGGAATAGGGATCCTACATTCCATTACACGACCCCGGCTGTAGCACGAACCGCCATGTAATGTTCAATAGGCAGACAACTTGTTAGATATATTTGATAATGTCATGGCTAATATGTTTTATGTTTAGATTTCAGATCTTATTTGAACAGAACAAATCAGTACTTAACTGATCAGTACTTATACTGGAAGTCAGAACTTAAGGGATATCAGTACTTGTGTTATCAGGAGATAGATATCAGAACTTAAGTGCTGAAGGACGATCAGATAAGGACAATAGCTGATTAAAGTTAAGAAGATCAAGATAAACATAAGAAGAGATATGCATGAAGAAGGAATTCCGTGAAGAATGGAATACTTGGAATAGAAGATATCTGATTGATATATTTTAGGAAGCAGAATTATATTCCATATCAATTAGCGAATATCTTGTAACTGTGTAGTATATAAACACAGACATAGGGTTTACACTAAAAGTGTTATCATTATCGAGAATATTATTTAATATAACTCTAGCAGCTCTCGTGATATTTTGTTCATCACTGAGAGATAACAGTTCCAGATTGTAACAGAGTTTATTGTTTAAATAAAGTTTGTTTTCTGTTACATAAGTTCTTGAAGTTTGATTTGATTGTAATAAACACTGTATTCACCCCCTCTACAGTGAAAGTGTGACCTAACAAGTGGTATCAGAGCTATCTGTTAACACACATACAGTTAAAGATCCAAACACAATCATGTCTGACACAGAAACTCCAACTAAGCCTACCAAAACTGAGGAATCATCAAAGACATCAACTCAGAGTCGATATGAGACTATCAGAGTTCCCATATTGAGACCATCTGAATATCCCATATGGAAGGTAAGGATGACCATGTTTCTGGAAGCAACAGATCCAGAATACCTTGATAGAATCAAGGAAGGGCCTCACAAACCTACCAAGCTCGCTGTTGTAGTTGCAGGTGAAGCAGCAATGACCGTACCAAAGGAAAAGAATGATTACACTGCTGAAGATATAGCATCTATTGCTAAGGATGCCAAGGTACGTCACTTATTGCATAGTGCCATTGATAATGTAATATCAAACAGGGTAATCAACTGCAAGACTGCTAAGGAGATATGGGATGCACTGGAGACAAGGTGTCAAGGAACTGAAACAGTTAAGAAGAACAGGAAGACAATACTCACTCAAGAGTATGAACACTTTGACTCTAGGACTAATGAGTCATTGACTGATGTATATGATAGATTTGTCAAACTCTTGAATGACTTGTCATTAGTAAATAAGGAGTATGATCTTGAAGATACAAACCTCAAATTCCTGTTAGCTCTTCCTGAATGTTGGGATTTGAAGGCAACAACAATAAGAGACAACTACAATCTTGATGAAACAACTCTTGATGAAATCTATGGAATGCTCAAGACTCATGAACTTGAGATGGAACAAAGAAGCAAGAGGAAAGGAGGAAAGTCAAGGACAGTTGCTCTCAAGGTTGAAGAGGAATCCCCCAAACCACCTTCCTCAAAGAAAGATAAGGGTAAAGCTCTTATCATAAAATCTGATACTGAGTCATCAAGTTCTGAGAGTGATGATGACTCAGATTCTGAAAGCTTGCCTGAAACTGATGCTGATGAGGAGATGATGAAGCTGTGTGCTCTTATGGTGAAAGGAATCACAAAGATTGCATACAGGAAGTTCAGGAAGGGAAAGAAGTTTTCCAGGAAAGGCATAAGTTCTGATAAGAAGAATTTCAGAAGATCTGAAGGAAGAGGAGGAAAGTCTGACAGAGGAGATTACGCTAATGTTAAATGTTATAATTGTGGTGAGAAAGGCCACATATCTCCTGATTGCAAGAAAACCAAGAATGACAAAGGCAAAGCTCTTGTCACAAAGCAGAAAAGCTGGACAGACACCTCAGACTCTGAAAGTGAGGAGAACTATGCATTGATGGCAAATGCTGATAAATCAAGTTCTGAGAGCAGTTCTGAAGCTGCTGAAACAAAGGTACCTCAGACTACTTATGCTTTTCATACTGATGATATTAATGAGTTGAGAAGATATCTTAAAACCATGTTTGTTAGTTATAGAGATCAAACTTTAACATGTGAAAGATTAACTTCTGAAAATCTTGCTTTTAGGAAAAGAAATGATTTCTTAGAAAAAGAGTTAGTCGTGCTTCATCAAACTCAGCAGGATAGAGATGATGCTTTTTATGTTAGGGATGAAGTGCTAAAAATGAATGAATCTCTAAAAACTGAGTTAGAAAAGGAGAGAGAGATTATCAGAACTTGGACTAACTCTGGCAAAACAACTCAAAATTTGCTAAGCAGTGAAAACTGGAAAGAGGGCTTAGGCTATGGAGAAAATAAAAAAGGAACTGTAGAAATTAAGTCTGTTGATAAGCAAAAGCCGAAGTTAAAACCTGTTAAGTTTGTAACTGAAAAATCCGAAAATGAGAAATCAGAAGTTAAAAAGAAATTAGCTTCTGACAAACTAAAACAGGAAAAGACAGCTGAAGTTAACATAGGCTTAATGACAAAGAAGCAGCTTAAGCATAAGCTGAAAGATGTTAAGAATGCAAACAAGGTAAAATCACCTAGGAAAAACAGGAATGGAAAGGAAGGTGTGAATAAAAGCAATAACTATAAATCTGTTCCTGATGCTCCTAGGAAAGCATGTCATAACTGTGGAAGTTCTAACCATCTGGCTTCTTTTTGCAGGAAGAATAAGAATATTAACTCCTTATCTACAAAGTCAGGAGTTAAGAGTCAGTCTGTTAGATACAAACCACAAAATCCTTGTTTTCATTGTGGTAGTTTATGGCATTCCATTTATACTTGTAAGGAATATCATAGTTTGTACTATGATTATTATCAAATAAAACCTTCTTTAAAGAAAGTTTATGTTGTTCCTTCTAGTATAAGTTCTGATAAGAAAACTGTTAACATAAAATCTGATGTTAAATCCGCTGCAAATGTTAACAAACCTAAAAAGGCCAAAGGATCCAAGCAAGTCTGGGTCCTTAAAACTAATAATTAGTGGTCTTTTTGATTGCAGGGCAACAGGAAAAATATTTTAGTTCTGGACAGTGGATGTTCAGGACATATGACTGGAAATAAGGCCCTGCTATCAGACTTTGTGGAGAAAGCTGGCCCAAGTGTTTCTTATGGAGATGGCAACATTGGAAAAACTTTGGGATATGGCAATATCAATCTTGGGAATGTCATTATTAAAGATGTAGCTCTGGTCTCAGGACTTAAACACAACTTACTGAGTATAAGTCAAATCTGTGACAGAGGTTATCATGTTGATTTCTTTGCAGAACATTGTGAAATAGTTAGTAAATCTAAAGGAAAAATTGTTCTGAAGGGATTCAGGCGTGGTAACATTTATGAAGCTAAGCTTTCAACAAGTTCTGATGGTTCTGCAATCTGTTTAGTGAGTAGAGCTTCAACTGAAGAAAGCTGGAATTGGCACAAGAAACTCTCTCATTTAAACTTCAACAAGATAAATGAACTGATCAAGAAAGATCTTGTGAGAGGACTGCCAAAATCAGTGTTTGTTCCTGATGGTCTTTGTGACTCATGTCAGAAGGCTAAACAAAGAAAATCTTCGTTCAAGAGCAAGACTGAATCATCAATTCTTGAGCCTTATTATCTACTTCATGTTGATCTATTTGGTCCAGTGAATGTCATGTCTATTGCAAAGAAGAAATATGCGTTGGTCATAGTAGATGAGTTCACCAGATACACATGGGTGTATTTCTTGCACACAAAAAGTGAAACTGCATCTATCCTGATTGATCATGTCAAACATCTGGATAAATTGATCAAAGATTCTGTGAAAATTTTGAGGAGTGATAATGGCACTGAATTCAAGAATTTGATAATGGAAGAGTTCTGCAAAAATCATGGAATAAAGCAGGAATTTTCTGCTCCTGGAACTCCACAGCAAAATGGAGTTGTTGAAAGGAAGAATAGAACTCTAATTGAAGCTGCACGAACAATGCTTGAAGAAGCAAAGCTTCCAACCTATTTCTGGGCTGAAGCTGTGCAGACTGCTTGTTTTACTCAAAATGCAACACTCATTAACAAGCATGGAAAAACACCATATGAGATGGTGAAGAACAAGAAGCCAAATCTCAAATACTTTCATGTATTTGGATGTAAGTGTTTTGTTCTCAAGACTCATCCTGAACAGCTATCCAAGTTTGATCTAAAAGCTGATGAGGGAATCTTTGTAGGATATCCACTTTCTACAAAAGCCTTCAGAGTCTATAATTTGAGAACAAACGTGGTCATGGAATCTATCAATGTCTCTTTTGATGACAAGAAGATCACTGGACTTGAAGATTGCATTGATCATGATAAGCTGAGATTTGAAAATGAAGATTCATATTCTGATATCTCAAGTCCTGACAGTCTAAGTCCTGATACTGTAAATTCTGATGGATTAAACTCTGATGTTATTGAAACTATGGTGACTACGTCAAAGGAAGATGCACCAATGCAGGGGGAGCATACTCAAGATATTATCACATCTCAAGAAGCATCAGAACATACATCTGGCTCTTCAAATTCTGATTCGTCAAGTTCTGATAAGCCAAGTACTGACAGTGCTGAAAATCTAAATACTGAAGGATCCAACTCAGAGAGCATAGTTTCAGGGGGAGCATCAGAAAATGAAACCGAAGACAGCATGAATCATGGGGGAGCATCCAGTTCTAGAGAAAATCTTCCATCTGCAAGGAAGTGGACAAAATCACATACACCTGATTTAATAATTGGAAATCCTGAGGCAGGTGTCAGAACTAGAACAGGTACTTCGAATGAATGTCTTTACAATTCTTTTCTCTCTCAGTCTGAGCCAAAGAAAGTGGAAGAAGCTCTTCAAGATGCTGATTGGGTGCAAGCAATGCAGGAAGAGTTGAATGAATTTGAAAGAAACAAAGTCTGGACCTTAGTGCCAAGACCCAAGAATAGATCGGTTGTTGGTACAAAGTGGGTATTCAGAAACAAAACTGACAGTGATGGCATAATTGTAAGGAACAAGGCAAGGCTGGTTGCAAAAGGATATTCTCAACAGGAGGGAATTGACTATGATGAAACATTTGCTCCAGTTGCTAGGTTAGAAGCCATAAGGATATTCATGGCTTATGCTGCTCACAAAAAGTTTACTGTCTTTCAAATGGATGTGAAAAGTGCTTTTCTCAATGGAGAATTGGAAGAGGAAGTATATGTTGAACAACCTCCAGGCTTTGTAGATTCCAAACATCCAGATTATGTCTACAGGCTTGATAAAGCACTTTATGGACTTAAGCAAGCTCCTAGAGCATGGTATGAGACTTTAGCTCAGTTTCTTCTGGAAAGTGGATTCAACAGAGGAACTATTGACAAAACATTGTTCTATCTCAACCATGGCAAGGACTTACTTCTGATCCAGATTTATGTTGATGATATTATTTTTGGGTCTCCAAATGACAAACTTTGCAAAAAGTTTGCCAACCTAATGCAGTCAAGATATCAGATGAGTATGATGGGAGAACTTAGTTATTTTCTGGGCCTTCAAGTCAAGCAGAGTGAAGAAGGAACTTTTATTTGTCAATCTAAGTACACCAGAAACTTGCTGAAGAAATTTGGAATGCAAGACTGTTCAAGTGCATCCACTCCCATGGCCACTGCAACAAAACTGGATAAGGATACTGGTAATTCAGTAGATATTACTGATTACAGAGGTATGATTGGCTCACTTCTCTATCTAACTGCTAGTAGACCAGATATCATGTTTGCTACCTGTCTTTGTGCAAGATTTCAAGCAGATCCAAGAGAACCTCACTTAACAGTTGTAAAAAGAATCTTTAAGTATCTTAAAGGAACAGCTGATCTAGGATTATGGTATCCTAGAGAATCAGATTTTAAATTAATAGGTTACTCAGATGCAGATTTTGCAGGTTGCAAAATTGACAGGAAAAGCACAAGTGGTAGCTGCCAATTTCTTGGAGGCAGGTTGGTTTCTTGGTATAGCAAGAAACAAAAGTCAATTTCCACATCAACTGCAGAAGCAGAGTATATTGCTGCAGGAAGCTGCTGTGCACAGATTCTCTGGATGAAGAATCAGTTACTAGATTATGGGTTAACGTATTTCAAAATCCCTATTTACTGTGATAATCAAAGTGCTATTGCTATGACAGGTAATCCAGTTCAACACTCTATGACAAAGCACATCAGCATCAGGTACCATTTCATCAGGGAACATGTGGATGAAGGTACAGTGGAATTGCATTTTGTTCCCACAGATCAACAAGTAGCAGATATCTTCACAAAACCACTGTGTGAAGCTACCTTTTCAAAATTGGTAAATGAACTTGGAATGATTTCAGGTTCTTTCTCTAAATCTGCTTAAACTTGTTCTATGTTATCAGACTTTATGATCAGTATTTACAGAATTAATCTCTTTGTATATTCTGTGCATTAATTGATAAATGTCTTTAAGTACTGACTGTTGTCTGATATATGTTTCTAAACTCTGATAAGTGATATGTCTGTTTCAGTAACTATTCAATCCTATGAGGATAATTGTGCTAGATACTGACCTACTAGTCTTCAATAAACAAATGATCCCATGAAAGAAGTAATTATTTCTGTGGAAATCTTATGACACAAGCAAATTCTGATAACTGAGCTTAGTTAAGTTTACTTTGTATATCTTATTACTAAGTCACAAATTAGAATAATGCTACTCATCTGTTTAAGTTCTGATTCTAGTAAAACTGCTGAATGTACTAAGTGCTGCTAAACCTCACTTATCAAAAGAAGAAGAACAATAATCAAAGAATAATATCAGGTACTCCTTTGAGATCTAGAGTAAAAATGTGAAAGGGACGACCCAAGTGCATTGCTGGTATTAAGTAAATATGCATTAGAAAAGCAAAATATTTTCTTGGTGACTTTTCACACTCTATGATTACTGGAGAAATACTCTGATAATAGCATAAATTCTAATAAACAGTCGTGACTCACTTACACTGAGAAGCCTCTGTAAAATAGAATTTGAAAAGATGCATAAAATTAGCACAAAAACAGTAGAGGTGAACTCATGCATGAACTCATTTATCAGTAGGTTTCAGGATAATGACAGTTCTTTAGCAAAATTTTAATTATGACTTATTTCTAAGATGTACTGAAGTAGATCAGACTTTACTCTTTGTCTGTTATTTAGCTTAATGCACACACACATCACTCCATATGAATGATGAAATTTCTGTGGTGGTCTATGTTATTTTAGATAAACAGTCATTGTGTCACTTTTGCACAAATTCTGAGGACAAGTTCTAGTTACACGTTCTGATGATTAAGTTCTGACGTTCATAACTAAGAACTTGTATGAGTAATTACTAAGATAGATATTCCTTGTTCGAGTTAAGACATTATGTTCTGATGACTGTTAAGTTCTGGTATAGGTCTAAGTTCTGATTTTTTAGTCTAACCCTTTACTTGACTTATCTGTGAGTAAAATTTGGTAACAGTCTCAGATTAATTTCGAAATGTTGAAGTGGAAGATTAATAGTCTATGGTTAAAACATAATGGCACTCGTCCTTGAACAGTTCACTCTTGTTACATGTGCCCATTCCTTTTCCAATGACTGTTATTCTTTTTCAAGGTCTAGGGAGACGAGGTAGAATTAATTCTACCTGTCTGCATTCAATATCTTTGTGTCTCTTGGCATTCTCTTGCCTATATATGCAACCACTTCACATCAGTCTTTCCATCACATTCTTCTCACACACTTATCCTCCTTCTTCTGTCAAAAACACAATGGTTCGATACAACATGTTTTTGAACACACAAACCTTCACAATGGAGCTCAGTTGTGCCGAGTGGCAGCAGGAGTGGCATATAACAGCCATTCCTGAGGAGATCTGGGACTCTGTCCCACAGGAGGTGCTGGCTCAACTTCTATTCTTCGAGATGGATTATCATCGCCATCTGGAGCGCCTGGAGGAGGAAAGGCGGGAAGCTATCCGTTCTTCTTCCTGTTCTTCTTCATCCTCAGCTTTGTCAGGCTTCTTAGCTAGGACTAAAGCTGTTGACGTTAGGATTAGAAGCTTAGGGAAAATCTTGTATTGATGTAATTTCTATTTCATATATGTATTGACTTGATATATTAATGAAAACTGTTTTTACTTCAAGATTTTATCTCTGAGTTATTTTATCTGTGTTGTTAAATCCTGCTTGATATTCTGATGACCATTTAAATTTTGTCTTTATTTAAGTTCTGATTCTTTGTCAGCACTTATTCATCGAAATTATCTAGGTCATTTTTAACATGATTCATTTTCAGAATATTAATGTTGCAGTGAAAAATAATTCAATCAGTGCTAACGGTTTTAATTTTGAATTAAAACTGTGTCTCTTGATAACTGAAATGGTTTTTCCTTGAAACAAGGCAACTGGGTAAGTAATCATTCCTGTTTTCTCGAGCCCAGTAACTATCCGTTATTACTGCATGTCTGACAGGTGTCCAACGGTAACATTTTTTTTCAGAGTATAAGAACAACAGAGAGAAGATTTCCTTAATCTTTTATTTTCTTTATACTTTATCTCTCTTCTTACTTTTACTCTCTTTCTCATTCTTTCTCACGTTGGTTTTTCATACAGACATTATCTCAAACACCTAACAGGCATACTTGAATTTCAATATTTTTTCACATGGCACCAAAGGATTTAATCATTGATGGAGCAAAGTTTGTTCCAAACAACTATGCTGCAATTCTTGATCATGCTGAAGCTCCATCTGAATTGCATTTTGTGCAAGATCTTCTCGCACATAGTGAGGTTGGGTACGCCTTAACTCAGCCTGAATTATTTTCAAGTCAACAAGTTCTGCGGTTCTGGAGGACTGGAGTTTTTGATGATGGTGGTAAACGAGGAACTCCCAGTATTATCTTCCAAGTGGGTGATTCATCCTATGTAGTCACTCCTGGTACAGTACGAAGAGCATTACATCTTCCAGAAGATTGTACCTTCTCTATACCAGAGGAATCAGAACTTCGGGGGTTAATGACTGATTTGGGATATGAAAAGAGTCTGACGAAACTTGGACAGTTGAAACGGGCTAATATCAGAAGAGAATGGAGTTTCTTCTTCGATTGCATCACCAAGGCTTTTGGCAACAAGTGTTCAAATTTTGATGCCATCCCAATTCTGAGTCAGCACATCGGGTATGCTATTATCCATCAAACTCATTTTGATTTTGCAACTGGAATAATTGGTTTTATTGGGGATAGGATGACAGAGGATCGAGATGTTGTTTATTTTGCTAGATTCTGTCAACTTATTTATACGTATTGTACTGCTGAACCCCAGTTAGTCAGCACTCAAACCCCACATTTTAAGGTTGCAAAAAGGTACTTTAACGACCTGATAAATGTTGACACAAAGAAATCAATGGTGAGACAATTACAGATTCCTCAGTCTGTGAAACAGATTCTGGTAAATGCTGATCCAGCTACTTACAAATCTGTTTACTCAAATGTTCAACCAACTCACCATAACCAAAATCCATCAACCTCAGTCCCTACCTCTCATTCTACTCAACCTACCCTCAGAACTTATCTCAAATCCTATCTCTCCACTTCACAGAATGCTCAACCTTCTTCTTCAGCACCTACTGTGAAGCCTACATCCTCTAAGCCAAAGAGAACAAAGACTGTTCCTCAAACATCTCAAAAGAAGAGGAGGATTCCTTTGAGAGATGAATCAGATTCTGAGGATAATATTCCCTCTTCAGAACCTATGATAGATGAAGCTGAGAAGGCAACTTCTCAGAAGGATTCTGCAATTGGGGGTTCTAGGCTTCTCAAGAGGCTTAGACGTATGACGGTTCCTGCAACTCCCAAGGAATCCAAATCAACAAGAAAGTACAAGAAACAGAGGGCACAGAGGCCAGTTTCAGATGATGAGGAGGAAGCAGCTAAGGAAGGGGATCAGGAATCTCTGATCTCACAAGACAAGGAATTTGCTCCAGTCACTTCTTCTCCATCAACTCCATCTCAGGAACCTGTATCTGACAAGGCTAATTCACCTTCTATATCTCTTGTTGATCCAGGCACAAGTGCTGAAATTGATATTCAGAACTTGGTTGTGCCTGACATACTTTTCTTAGAAGCTCCAACAGCAAATAATCCTTCCACAACACCTGTTACTGATGCTGTTCAAACTCCTGAGTTATCACTAACACCTTCTCTGCATCAAGATGATGATCAGATTTTAGGTGAGCATCAGGATATGGCTGTTGATCAGAACTTAGTATCAGATCAGCAATTAGAGGATGATGAAGCCTCCATTGCTACTCATACAGTTGTCTTATCAGAAGATACTGATTCTTTAAGTTCTGATGCTGCAAATGTTGGAGATACTGGTGAAGCTGCTACAACTGTAGATGCTGATGCAGCAGGTCCTTCAGGACATACTCCTCCACTGACTCTTCCTAAGTCTGAACTGCTAAAGGAGTTTGTTATCAGGGATACACCAGTACCTTGGAGTGAAACTCCTGCAGGTCAGGAGTGGACTAAGGAATGGAACTCAGTTTCATGTGTTCCAAATGCTTTACATCTTGCTGAGCACTTGACTAAAGCTAATGAAATGTTACATTCTGATGATTTTAAAATCCAGCTTAGAGTCACTGTATTGAGTACTAAACATCTACAAGGTCTTCATTCCAACACTCATGCAGAGCTACACAAGATTCAGGAGAACTTTATTAAACAGGAACAAGTTTGGAAACTTGATAAGAAAAAGTTCTTCCAACCTACCATTGACAGGGTTGCTTATATTGAGAAAACTCAAGAGAAGCAACAAGCTCAGATTGATCAAATTCTGACAAATCAAGCTTCTCAGCAATCGCAACTTACTGAAATCCAGACCTCAGTGGAACTACTTATCTCTCTTTTATTACCTGCTGATGCCAAAAATGGGGAGAAGGTAATTAAGTCCAAATGCAAAACCAACAAGTCACTGCAAGGAAAGGATGATGGAAAAGATGACCAAGGAAACTCTGGAATGGGTAGTGGTCATAGTCAAGGTAGAAGGTTTACATCAAGACAAGCTAGTCACAGAGCAAGTTCTGATACTGGGAAAAGAATAAGTTCTGCTGCTGGTAAAAGGATAAGTTCTGATGAACTTCTAGATCTTGATGAGGAAATGTCAAGACAGTTATTTCTTCAAGAAAATCCAGGGATGGACTTGGAAAGTTTAAAGGAAGAAGAAGCCAGACTTAAATCAGAGAAAGTCACATCTAAATCTGAAGCTTCTGGTAAAAAGTTACTTCCAAAACCTAAAGGCATTGTGATCAAAGAAAGGATACATACTGAAGAAACTTTGGCTAGATCACAACCACAGATAGATCCAAGATCCAAAGGTAAAGAAAAGGTTGGTGAACCTATCAAGCCTTATGTACCTCCTGAGGAAGAAGAAATTACTGATGGAAAAGATAATCTTGCTCTGACTTCAAGAAAAGTTCTTAAAACAACCTCTGACATGGCTCAAGTTGTTCAGAGTCAAGAAATTGTAAGTTCTGATATTCAGAAGAAGCAAGTAACCTCTGACAGTGCTCAAGTTAACTTGATATCAGAAAATAAATCTAAAACACTCCTACCAGGATTCACTAAAGCAAAACAGACTCAATCTTTGAAGACTACTTCAAGTGGTTTTGAAGCAAGAGTAGTTACTGGAAAGGAAGCTAGAGATAAAACTGGATTGGGAAGTGCTGATGAAAGAAGAGTACACAACACTACCGATGATCCAACTTCCTTGAGTGAACCAGGTATTGGAGCAACTCCTGAGAGATTGAATCAACTAGAATCTGTACAGATGGTTTACCATACCTACTTGAAAGAATACATCATATTGTATTTCATGACAGATGGTAGGGTTTATCATATAAGACAAAATGCCATTCCGTTGAAGTATTTTGAAGAATTGGAGCATGTATTGTTCTTACTTCAAGTGGATGACAGAATAACAGAGACTGCTGCAAACTACTTAAAGGAACAGATTCAGAGACAGAAAAGACTTTATTCTGTTAAGTCTGACAGCAGATATGTTCCAAAGTACAGAAATCACAATGGTGATATTGTTGATATGAAGCCTAATACTGCACAGATCAGAACATATCTTGGTATTAAGGGGCTTGAATTCAATCTAGAGTCTAATAAAGCTTATGTCATAAGACTAGATCGGGAGTTGAGAAAAGCAAAGATTAATGATCTCAGAGCTGCAATATTTCAAACTGGTGAAGATACTGCAGAGCTTAAAGATGTCAAACGGAGAATGATTGATGAACTCAGATATGCTGAGAAATGTTTGTTGAAGAATTATCTCAGAACAACTCCTGACATCAGAGAGATCAGAAAATGATGAAGCCAAGTCGAAGATCTACAACTGCTTAAATTCTGATATTTATACAGATTGAAGTTGTTATCAGAAGTTGAATTGGTAAAAACTTTAAGGACTGTAAGTTGTAGTTATCTTGTCTATTTCTCATGCATTTGTACTTAATGTTTTTGACATCATCAAATATCTGTTAAACTTGTATATTTTGTTAATTTACAAGTTGGGGGAGATTGTTAGATATATTTGATAATGTCATGGCTAATATGTTTTATGTTTAGATTTCAGATCTTATTTGAACAGAACAAATCAGTACTTAACTGATCAGTACTTATACTGGAAGTCAGAACTTAAGGGATATCAGTACTTGTGTTATCAGGAGATAGATATCAGAACTTAAGTGCTGAAGGACGATCAGATAAGGACAGTAGCTGATTAAAGTTAAGAAGATCAAGATAAACATAAGAAGAGATATGCATGAAGAAGGAATTCCGTGAAGAATGGAATACTTGGAATAGAAGATATCTGATTGATATATTTTAGGAAGCAGAATTATATTCCATATCAATTAGCGAATATCTTGTAACTGTGTAGTATATAAACACAGACATAGGGTTTACACTAAAAGTGTTATCATTATCGAGAATATTATTTAATATAACTCTAGCAGCTCTCGTGATATTTTGTTCATCACTGAGAGATAACAGTTCCAGATTGTAACAGAGTTTATTGTTTAAATAAAGTTTGTTTTCTGTTACATAAGTTCTTGAAGTTTGATTTGATTGTAATAAACACTGTATTCACCCCCTCTACAGTGAAAGTGTGACCTAACACAACTCTTGTTAATTACATCTCATGTTATTCCCTAATCAAACTTTAGCCTCTTAAATAATTGAATCTCGGCTGTAGCACGACAAACTCAATATTCTAAGTCAAGTCTAACCCAACATTCCGTACAATTGAATCAGTCCCCAAAGGCCCACGTCTGTAGCACGTACGGACCTTTAGATTCTTATTCAAAGTACACATCTCTATGTAATAGACAAGTATTTCTTATTTCGAAATCAAAGCCCTCGGCTGTAGCACGAACCGATAATGATTCAAAAATAAGAACTACTTTTCTATCATGCTGGAAGGCTATGACCGACACAAGCCCGTTGTATCATTGGCCAATTACTACTTGATATTATTTAATTTTAGAGGGATTATATTACGTTACAATCATTATCATATTATAAAGAGATTCTTCCTTTTAAATTAAATATTTCAAATCAATAATCAATAATCAAATGATTCCCAGATCGGGTGGAGCATTGTCAAGAGGCGTCACTTAATAACCCTTTCTTACAGATAGAAATATGTTGTTGACAGAATCATCCTTTCTCTCATATCGAAAATTCATATTCAATTACGTGTTTCACAAATACAAGAATCTCATGATTGTATTCATAATATTATTCTTAAGGTTATGAAACAATTTCACTATACTAGGTTGTCTAACAAACGCCTTATGTTCATTTAAGTTCACCTAAATCTATCATCGCATGATAAACTAAGCATATATCACATATATCAACATGAATAAACATCAAGGTAGGCACGTTAAATCATCTAGCACATTAGTCTAAGCATTATACATCTCTATGTATCACATGAAGCATTTAAAAGCAATTAAAACAGTCAAAAACAGCTTTAAAACACTTCATGGAAATATAAACAGTTCAAAACTTTTATATAAACTAAAATTGATCACTCCATTAGATCCGTCTCGGAAAAACGAATCCAACGGTATATTGCACGCCCAAAACGGAGTTACGAAACTCCCAGAAAATCAATTTTAAAATCTACAGAGCGCTGTAACGCATTACAGGAACGCGTTACAAGCCCTGTAACGCATTCCGGTGATGCGTTAAACCCTTTTTAAGCCATTAAAGGGTGTAACGCATTCCGTGAATATGCCACAGGTGTGTAACGCATTCCCGGAATGCGTTACACCCCTATATTTTTTTTTTGCAGCCGCCGTTGCTTTTCTGTCTCGAACTGCGTGCATGACAGACATCTGTGTACCTGATTTCTCTTTCTTTCCGTGCATCACACAAATAGCAGACAAAAGCAGCAGATGCATAGACAATATAAACATATATATATATATATACTATATATACATATATTTATACTTATTTAATTACGAATTTAATTACAAGAAATTCAAAAATTCATAATAAAAAATCTATACATCATAAAATTATGAAAAAAATACCCAGACGATCTACAACACTTGTAGAACCCAGATCAACATTCATAATTATTCTGAGAAACGATTTCTAATCAGACAAAATTAATCCATGATATAACTTGTAAAAATCATAATTAATTCATACAAGCACATAAAATTCTGAAATTTTTACCACAGATCTATATGCATACAACCTATGCTCTGATACCATTGTTGGATTATAAACGCAGCGGGGGCATGGCAAAACACTTTTACACATACAAAATCCAAATAAAAGCATATAAATCGTGAATAAAAATTCGAGGGATCGAATCTAACCTTTTAAAATAATTCGGAGACAACGATCAGAGATCCTTAGCAGTTGCTCCTTAAGTGTGAAACACTCCACCGGTATCCACCAAGAAAACGATGTTAAGGAGGAGGAAGGAGGTAGAGAGAATTGGGTTTTCCAAACTTTTTGGGTTTTCGGGTTCTTTGTGGGTTAGAATAAAATAGGGTCTATAATAGTGTATTTATAGGCAAAATTTTCAGCTGAAATTTTCCCATAAATATTATTATTATTATCCCATTTATTATTCTCATTAATAATTAAAACACCTTTTAATCATTAATCCTTTTTCGAAACCCTTTAGAAATAATTCTCTCTCTTGATTTAATTTCCAAAAATTAAATCCTTTAATTAATAATATTAAGAACTTTTCTTAATTAATTTATAATCAATTAAATCTCATTTAATCAATTATTAAATTTTCCAATTAATTATTTATTTCATAAATAAATAATTATTAGCCATTATTAATTAATTCCTCCACCATTAAATCATTCTCTTTTTATGGTGTGACCCTATAGGTTCAATATTAAGCCGGTACTAGAAATAAATAATTATAAAACTATTTTATCATTATTTATATAAATTCTCTAATTTATTAAATATGATTAATTAATTAATCATATTTATTCTACATCGTGAGTGATGCTTCTCAACATATCGCGACTATCCGGATAATATGAATTCACTGCTTAGAATACCAAGAACCTGTCAGTGAATAGTTACAGTACAATAAACTCCTTCTACCCTACAATGTCCCGATTAAATACAAGGCATGGATCTCGTGTCAAGCCTATCTAATTTAATCACTTGCTTACCATTTACTATGCGTAGTTCTATGCAAATTAGAAACTCCTTTCTAATTTCATTCACTCTGGCCAGAGATTCCTGAACTAGCATAAGTGGATCAGCCTTGAACATTCGCTTCCTTCACTGGAAGGGGTAGATCCTTTATTGATCATACACTATCTTCGTGTACAAATTCCTATACCCAGAAGAGCCCTTATAATTGTCCTTGGAGACTAAGAACTAAACCAAAGCATAGTTCAGTGTACACAAGATGACTATAATGACCTCAAGTCTAAGGATACTTGTACAACTATCACTATGTGAACAACTGCTGACACGTGAGTGAACTCCATCAGTTGTTCAGCTGTGCGAGTCATGTTCAGTGAACTTATTCTATAATAAGCACCTACATACTAGCTATAGTATCACCACACAAATGTCTATGAGAACAGACAACCTTCATAATGAAGCAAGTATAGTATGTACCGATCTTTGCGGATTATTAATTACCAGTTAGTAATCCTATGACCAGGAACTATTTAAGTTTAGAGTTATCATCTTTTTAGGTCTCACTATTATGATCTCATCATAATCCATAAAAAGTTTTACTCTAAACTATGGTATATCTTATTTAAACACTTAAATAGATAAAGCCCGTAATAAAAATAAAACAAATCTTTTATTAATATCAATAAAATCAAAACAGATTACATAAAAGTTATTCCTAAATCCTAATACATGATTGAACTTAGGACATATTCCTTTCAGACCCTGCTTTACATAACGACGGATCGCAACAGGTTAAAGTATGAAAACAAGCCACCGCCTTAACTTTTATTACAACGTACCATATCCCAACTAATTTAATTTACAACTGAAAAAAAAATTATTCTTCAACCTAGCTATCTCACTACTGTCATAAGCTTTTGCTAGCTCGATCAATCATAATCTGGAATCCTAGCTCGAACATTAAACTGGGAAAACTCGCTATCAACCGTATCCTTCTTAACTGTAAATTACATAAAATGATTCGCAAGAGTGAGCTAACTAGCTCAGCAAGTCATATTATCAATAACTGAGGTTAAATAATAATAAATGAGGTGATTCAAAAGAATCAAGTTTCCTGTTATACAGTCAATAGAATTGGATATTCATTTTAAGTTTTTTTTTTAAAACCAAGGTTAGGCTGCTGATCAGTCACGCACTAACCCCGAGCAAAGCACACAACACTGCTCTAACTACTAGATCCAAGGCACACATTGGCCTAACTTGACCATCGATATGGTCTGACCACGAATCTGGTCCACACAAAGAAAACTATCCAATTCTAAAGCATTTCAATATGATTAACAATAGAGTTCAATAAAATTAGATCATAATCAATAACCATAAAACATTTGTAAAAGAGCATGGTAAAAATTCATAGTTACCAAAAAGGGTATGTCAAAATACATAAAAGAAGTGGCCTCCAGCCGGTAGGATAATCGGATATTAGATGAATAGTGTTTTTACAAGGTTTTAGTACTTTGATATCACAAGGTATGGTTGAGTATAAAAGTTTCTGTATGTGTAAACAATTCTGTTCCAGTGTTTGGTATATATGATGGATATATATATTTGTGGAGTA
This sequence comes from Apium graveolens, assembly GCF_009905375.1. Taxonomy (NCBI): domain Eukaryota; kingdom Viridiplantae; phylum Streptophyta; class Magnoliopsida; order Apiales; family Apiaceae; genus Apium; species Apium graveolens. Next base: position 238,189,268 of record NC_133648.1, on the reverse strand, counting down.
GTATCTTATTTGTGTGGTTTAGTATCTGGTAAATCAACAAGAAATGGTTTACAAAGAATAAGGCTTACGGCTCAAAGATCAAATGTTGTGGCTCAGGTTCAAGGCTGAAGGATTCAAAATGTGTACAGTATAAAACAGAACTATTTTGGGTATTAACAATATGTCACAAGAGAATTTAGAAATATTTGCATTGTATTTTGAGAAAGGTTTAGAAATACTTGCCTTATCATAATCGATTTCAACTTCACTTGTACTTGTCTAATGACCCCATTCAACAATCACTCGTTTGTTTCTCTTATGCCTCGCTTCTATCCTCTGATCACTTGCGGTATTTTCTACATGTCAATTCTATTTTCTGATCACCTGTTCTCTTTCTTACGCCTTGCTTACTCTGCTAGGCATCATAAGTATCTATTAATATTTAACTCACACCATTCTATTCGACATACACTTCTATCTACCCTTCGTTTTACTCAAATCCGATAACGGATTGAAAGTTACGCTATAAACAAGTAATCATCGAACATATAGACCGACAGTCAACCAACAAGTCACATATAACACATAACACGTTAAATAATCAATGCCATCCCATTTATAAAGAAGTCTCGGGTCATAAACAGGATTTCGGTTACTTAAAATGATTTTTAAAATATTTTTTGGAATTAAAACGGGTCGTTGGATCAATTTTGGAGTAATAAACAGGGTTCGGTTGGCCAATTCTGGCTCCGAAATAATTTTAGAATAATTATCGAGCCTTGAAAATAATTTAGAATAATATTTTAAAGCTCGAAACTATTTTTTGGAATTTTTAAATCATTTCTAAATAATTAAATCTAATTAAATAAGTAATTAAAATCAATTAATAATTAATTAAATCAATTAATCAATTAATTTTCGAATTAATTGACCAATTAATCAATTAAAAATTAACAGAAATTAATTAACTAATTAATATTTTTGAATTAAAAATAATTTTCGGAATTAAAATACTAATTTTTAGAATTTTCAGAAATTAAAAATGAATTTTTATAATAAAAATAAATAGGAAATATGATTTTTAAACATTTTTAAAACAGGAATCCAACTTTTGCAAACTCTGGAAAGTTCAGGGACTGAACTTCATCGTTTTCAAAAGTTGGGGTACTAAACTGCAATTTTCCAGCCCTTCGCCGGAAAACAGTCGGGTTCGCCGGAGAACTCAACTCCGGCCTCCTCCCACCACCACAAACTCCAGATTTAATCTTATACTTCACAAGGAACACAACCATGCCATCAATTCATTCTAATCATCCCGGAATTAGCCGGAAAATGATCAAGAATCTCGCCGGTTTCCGGCGAGTTCGACGAAAACTTTAAAACCTAACTCCCTCTTTTACAGACCTCGTTGATTCATGAAACTTATACGACTAGATTGCAAATTTCACAGAGAACACAACCCACTATAACACAACATCAATCTATCACAGAATAAGAAACCCCCAAATTTCAATTAAGAACATTCATACGGGTTATAAACCCTAATTTTAAAATTCGAAACTCAAACTCAAATTTGAACATGTTATTGAACTCCAAATCAGACGTATGACATATGAAAATCATCAGGAAAACAAGCTCTACAACATACAATCATCAAATCATACAAACAATCATCCGAACAAAAATTCATATTTTTAATAATTTTAATTCAAAAATAAATAAATTTTCAGAAAATAAACCTTTGGTTTTGCAGTGAAACAAAGCTCAAAATCTGATAAAACACTTCAAATCCTTCGTTTTGGTTACTCAAGCTTTGAAAACAGAGATCGGTAACGCCTTCGTTTTGCTGTTTGATTCTTAGAACAGTTTATGTAATTAGGGTTTTTCTCTGAAAATTATAAAATTAACTATCTGCAAATATTTTGATACGAAATAAAATACGGTAAAAGGCTATTTATAATTATGGAAAATTAGTATCCCGTTGGATCATTTCGGATATAAAATGGTACGTTTATTTGTAAAAACTGATCCAAACGGTATCGGTTTTCGAGATAATTATCCAAATCAGTACAATTTGTACTGCGGTCTTGGTCTCAGCGCCTGGTTACATGTATTACGAGGTGATAATTGTGATAGTTTAATAAAAAGCTCCCGTTTATCGAAAATACGAGTTTTATTGATTTACCGAAACGAATATTGTATCGAAAATGTTGCGCCGGGACCCGCGCAGGACAAACCGTACGCCGGATCGAAAAAGTCGAAATATGGAATATGCTCGAAATATTATAATTGGGTTAGGAAGGAGTTCTCGGAAAAGTTTCGGGTTCTAAAAACATAACAACGGATGACGTCGGTTGGTTCCCGCTTTTATAAAATAGATTTTAAATACTCGGAAAAAGATTTTAGAAATTTCAGATGATTCTTATAAATCCATAAACCAACATAAAAATAATTAGGAAGATATGATAATTATCTATATTTTATTTTGGACATATAAAAATTAAAATACTCAATTAATATTATTTTTGAATATCTAAGTACAGATAACATTTAACAATTAACTCACAGAATAGATACTGTACACACATAATAATTGTATAATAGCAAAAATAATTACACGATATATCCCGGATATTACACGTTTTCTACTAACAAGTTATGATTTATGTTCCTACAATTGTTTATTATAAACTGTTTTATTTAGTATTCATATAGTGGTACTGCTGAGCGGTTGATCGCTCACTCTTGCAAATGTGTTTGTATATTTTCGTATTGCAGATGCCTAGGAGATGTTGCTGCCTTGCAAAGGGCCAGTTTCTAATTCCTCCTGTCTTGAGCTCCTCTGAATAGGTTGTGTCTGACCAAGTGTGGTCTGTGAGTTGCTGTAGAATAATAGTCATGGCGGGTTGCTTTCAATAAGATAGTTTGTAATAAGTGTGTGTAACCTAAATTAGACTTGAACCTGGAAAAGATCTTATGGAAGAGTTGTTTATATTGAAATAAAGTAAGTTTGTTGTATTATAATCGTAGTTTCATGTTGTTAGTGACGTCAACTCCTGACCCGGGGTTGAGGCCGTCACAGGTTGGATCAGAGCTACAGGTTTGAGTCCCTGATTTAGGTTAGGAGTCGAGTCGGAAATGGATAATGTTGGTATATAGGGTGTGAATCAGCAACTCACATCTAGAGGAGCAAGTTTAAAAGTCTAGTCAAGGGTTCGAAGGTGTAACCCTGGCATATTTTGAGGATTCTGGAACTGCCCTGATCTTTAGTGTGTTTCCCTATTGATGGTGTTGCAGGTTATTTAAAATCAAATATTTAAAGATAGAAGAAGCTTTACTCTATAAAGTCTGACAACCCATATTATCCTAAGTACAGATTTCACAGTGGAGAAATTGTTGAAATGAAGCCTAATACTGCTAAAATCATCACTACATTTTCTGGTATTAAGGGACTTGAATTCAATCTAGAGTCTGATAAAGTCTATATCATCAAACTAGATCAGGATATAAGGAAAGCTAAGATAAATGATCTCAGGACTGCTATCTTTCAAACTGGTGAAGATACAGTTGAATTGAAAAATGCTAAAAGGAGGATGGTCAATGAACTTGAATATGCTGAGAGATGTTTGTTGAAGAACTATCTCAGAACAACTCCTGATATCAAAAAGATCAGAAATTGAAGCCAAGTCAAAGATCTACAACTGCTTATATTCTGAAGTGTATACAGACTGAAGCTGAAATCAGATTTTAAGGATGGTAAAGCTACAAGGACTATAAGTTGTAGTTATCTAGTCAAATTATCATGCATTTGTACTTAATGTTTTTGACATCATCAAATATCTGTTAAACTTGTATATTATGCTAATTTACAAGTTGGGGGAGATTGTTAGATATATTTGTGATGTCATATCTAATATGATTTGTGTTTAGTTTTCAGATCTTACTTAATAGGACAAATCAGGACTTAACTGGAAATTAGTACTTATACTGAAGTCAGGACTTAAGATATCAGAACTTAAGTTATCAGGAGATATTTATCAGGTGATAATATCAGGACTTAAGGAGATGTTCAGATAAGGAAGGCGGCTGATTGAAGGAAAGAAGATCGAGACAAACATAAGAAGAGATATGCATGGAGAAGAATTCTATAAGGAATAGAATATTTGGAAGAAAAGATAACTCATTGATATATATTAGGAAGCAGAATTATATTCGATATCAATTAGAAGATTATCTTGTAACTGTGTAGTATATAAACATAGACATAGGATTTACACTATATGTATTATCTTAATCGAGATTATTATTCATTGTAACCCTAACAGCTCTCGTGATAATTTGTTCATCACTGAGAGAGAACAGTTCTTGGTAACAGAGTTTATTGTGTTGAATAAAATCTGTGTTCTGTTACTTGAGTTCTTATATTCGATTTGATTGTAGTAAACACTGTATTCAACCCCCTTCTACAGTGTGTGTGACCTAACATGACAATCATGTCATTGGTTCTTTACATGATCATGTTTCTTCTATCAATACCGATTATTCTGAAAATACATTGATTCTTCCTATTAGAAGGTCCACAAGAACTTCTATCATTCCTAAAAGGTTTGATGAATTCATTTTTACACCTTCTGTAAAATCTTATACTTCTACTCACAATGTCTCACAAGCATTTTGTGTATTCACTGATTCTCAGTTGACTACGTTTAGTACTGCTTATCTCACCACTTTAGATAAGGTTATTTCAATTCATGAGCCTAGTTGTTATTCTCAAGCTAAGAATGATCCAAACTGGGTTCTTGCTATGGAATCTGATATCTGATATTAAGGCTTTAGAACAAAATCAGACTTGGGATTTGGTCCCTCTGCCAAAACACAAATATGCTATTAGATGCAAATGGGTTTATAAGGCTAAGTTTAATCCTGATGGTACCTTAAATAAGTGTAAAGCTAGGTTGGTAGCCAGAGGGGATAAACAAATTAAAGGAAAAGATTGTTAGATCACACAACACTGTAGAAGGGGGTTGAATACTGTGTAGAATACAATCAAATCGATTTCGAACACAAGTAACAGTAAACAGATATATTCAATATAATAAACTCTATTACAATGGAACTGTTCTCTCTCAGTGATGAACAAATATCACGAGAGCTGCTAGGTTACAATATATGATCTTCTCGATAATGATAACACATATAGTGTAAACCTATGTCTGTATTCATATAGTACACAGTTACAAGATAACTTCTAATTGATATGGAATATCTCCTAAAATATATCAATCAGATATCTTATACAAGTCTTCTTATCTTCTAACTCTTTCCATGCATATCTTCTTTTGTATTAGTCTTGATCTTCTTTCCTGTAAATCAGCTTCCTTCCTTAACTGTTAGTCCTCCCGTACTTAAGTTCTGATATCCATCTTCTGATATTTATCTTCTTATAATCTAAGTTCTGATATCCTTAAGTTCTGACTTCTAGTAAGTACTGATTTAAGTAAGTACTGATATTTTCTATTTGTTAAGATCTGAAAACTAAACATGAAACATATTAGACATGACATCTCAAATATATCTAACAATCTCCCCCAACTTGTAAATTGTACAAAAATATACAAGTTAATAGATTTGATGATGTCAAAAACATTTAAGTTCAAATGCCATGAGAGTTTAATAAGACTATTAACTACAACTTACAGTCCTTGTAGCTTTACCAACTTCACTGGATCAATCTGAATCCATAATGATTCTTAACAAAATCTCTTACCAGCTTGTCTTTAGCTTTTCTCAGAACTTCAACTAACCGTGCTTTGACCTGCATCAGTTCTTCATCTTTACTATCACCAATTAGATAAATGGATGTTCTGAGAGCTTGAATTGATGTTCTTTCAAGTCCATCACCAAGTCTGATAACTCTAGGATGTGAAAAATTTTCATTATAAAATAAGCATTTTCTTTTCAGAATAACTTCCACCTTAGCAGAGTTCTTCAGCATAGGAATTTCTCTTCCATTACCTTCAGTAATCATTGGTATATACTGAGAAGTCTTTGTACCAGAGATTCTAAATAGATCTCTTATAGCCTTCAAAATGTATTCTAGCCATCTTCCTGTAATATCAGATTTTACTTCCAGAAGATAGTGAATATGTTGAAGTTCTCTGACAGACTTCTTTAGCACATCAGTATCAGCTAGTCTATAAGTTAATCCATCATAGAAAATAAAATCAATTTCTCCTTTTGATTATCCTTATCATGAGTATCTATCATAATTTGAGCAGACAACACTTTGTCAAGGTGCTTTTGTTTGATTTGTTCATATGGTTTGTCTGTCAACATGAAAGGATCTCTTAGAGTAACTTCTACTCCTGTTTGTATCTTCTCTTCATCAGAACCCAATCCAGCTTTATCTCTAGGTTTCTTGGATCTCAATCCAAATGTTTGAGTTGATTCATCATAAGATTGGATTTTGGTTCAACTGGAGTTGCTTTCTTTCATAACAGCTTCTTCTTATCAGCAATTGTCATCTTTTCCAAATTAACTTGATCAGAATTTGTTGTTTCTTCTATAGCTAGTTGTTCTTCATTCTGAATAACTTGAGCAGTGTCATAGGTTGTTTTAGATTCTTCAATTATCTCTCTTCTCTTCAGAATTTGAACAGTTTCATCTTCTATCAAATCATCATCATGCATTGTAGTTTGATAGATTGGAATGGAAGAACTTATCTTTTTCTCAATCTTTAAAGGTTCACTAACCTTTTCTTTTTGAAAGGATATCTTCGATATATTATTTATTTTGGTATTTGTACGATTAAACATAAAATTAAGAACACGTAGATCCTCTCCATTAGGACATGAATTTAATTGATCCAAATCAGAGTCAAAAAGTCAAACTAGCAAAATCATGTCTTTTAAACAGATAAAAGAGATATTCCATTTTTGCAATATATCAAAACTATATCTTTATGGAATATATCTCTAAGGAAATATGATCAAAGAAGAAACATCAATATATGATATTTCTTAGATCTGTGTTGCAACAAGAATATAGCAACAAGCTCGAATAAGGAATATTGTAGAAATATTCTTTAGAGGTCTCGTGCTATATCAAAAATATTTAACTCTTCACTCCAAAATATATCTCTACATATATTAAAATAGTTTTTATTCAAAGATTATTAATATTCAAGGTTGGAATATTAATAGCCAGTTCTGCAACTCATTTATGAATACTTACAATAATTTTCTCCCGTTTCGTAAAATCAGCATTTCTCGGAGAAAATTATTCAAAAATACTCAAACACATTTCCTATCGTCCAAAAATATTTTATATATTAGAAAATATATTTTAAGTATTTATACAAGTCAAAACTTTGGTCAAAAGATCCATCTCCTTTATTTCAAGACCAACGATATTTTTATTCGGAAGAAAGGCTGACAGAACAGTTTTATTTTTATATAAAATACTTCCACATGCTAGAATGACTTGAAATTTGATATGAATCATTTAAATGTTATTTTCTAAGTATGGTAAAAATTTCGTAGCATTTAGAGAATTTTTGTCCGGGCACAAAAATAAGGCAGTTGGTTCCACAGTTGACCACGTTTGACCTAGTTACCATTGACTAAAGTTGACCAAAACTTTCAGGACATCATTTTATAATATTTAGGTAATTATCATATTTTTTATGATATTTATTTAAGAGTTTTTGGGGTGGTCATAATAAATGGTGCTTAATCCTTAATTAAAGTAGTTAAAGAATGATTAAAAGAAAAGGAAAATATATATTTAATATATATATATATATATATATATCATCTGAGATTTGAATGAATACTATCTTGTGCTTCCTTCCCACTTGCAAAAAAACACAACCTACTTGCCATGTCATCAATCCATGTGATACACTCCATCCACCATTCATTCCTTCTCAAATCTCAACCATTCAATCCACCCAACTCCTCCTATAAATAAACCCCCATCCCAACCCATTTTCTTCAAGCTAAAGAGCCACAAAGTTTCTGGGATTTTTTCAAGAAGTGCTTCTCTTCATCTCTTTCAAATTCTATACACACACTTCTTCTCAAAAAACTTCTCTCTCTTCTATATACTTACATATATACAAGGTTTTTGAAACCCAAGCTTAGCTTCACCCAACCAAGCTTTATCCCAACAAGTGATCTCATCCACTACCACTTCCCGGCCTCCCGAAGGGCTGCCCAAGTTCGACCAAAGTTCCAAAATCCGGCCCAATCTCCGACGAATTTTTTCGGCGAACTTTTCCGACCGTTTTTCAAAAGTGGTTAGTTTTAGCTTCTTATTTGAGTTCTTTGTATTTAAGCTTTGTACTTAACTTCTCTACTTCATCTTAATCTCTAATACAAGTTCTCTTATAAAGGAAGTTCTCGGGGAGAACTTAGATTCGAACTCGGAATTCGAATAAGTACTTGATCTTCATAAAAATCATTCCAACGAGAAGATCTAAAAAGAAAAGTACTTTATCTCCAAGGGGAGATTATATGACACAAGTACGAGTTAGCCAATTATTTCTTGCACTTTAATTGGATCTTGTCTAACACTCATTCGTACTCATAAAATAATTACGAAGTTTAAGTGTAATCTCTTCTAGCATCTTTAGTGCTCTCCGGGGGATTATTACTTGTCTCATATAAACACTTCGTAATTTGTCAAATCTTAAAATGGATCGTACGAGTTAGACAATTACTTAACGCTCTTTAATTGGATCTTGTCTAACTAATAACGTACATATAAAATATAACAAAGTAAAAGTGTAATCCCTTCTAACATCTTTAGTGTTCCGGGGGATTATAGCTTGTTTCATATAAACTATTTCGTAATCATCCGTTATTTAAAGACGAATCAAATCCACGAGTTAGCCAATTATTAACGCTCTTTAATTGGATCTTGGCTAACACATATCGTGTATATAAACAATTACGAGACATATTGTATAAGCCCCTTCTAACATCTTTCAGTGTTCTGTGGGGTTATTATTCGATATATATAAACTACTCGTAATTATTCGTCTAAACTTCAAAAGCACGATCTTACGCCAATTACTTGCACTTCTATTATTTGGATCTTGGCTAAGAATCTTAAAACTTATACAAGTTCTTGAAGCTAAAAGTATATTTTGACCACATAAGTGTCAAAACATAAGTATACTAAAATCCTTAAGCCTACGAGCGTAAAGGATAAGTTACAATTCCGAGATTGTAACTAAAGTATTCTTCGATTTATAAATACGTAATCGAAAGAAGAAGAATACTAAAGAAGTCATGAGCTATACGTGCTTTATATAAAAAACTTCTCATATTACTCCACAACTTCATTAAATCTATAAGGAGTAATTATAAAAATACTTGGACTACCATTTGTTATCCTAAGTCAAGTATTCTTATTCAGTTTTAATATTCTTATTTGAATATTATATTATTTATGAGCTAGTACAGTAACATACTAGTTCAAACCATATTTTCTATACTTGTTTTGTTTCGTGGATTGTCTTGTTAGTTTTGTAGTGAGGTGAAGTGACGTGAGGTGATTCTCGTTCTAAGACCCAAGTCCTAGACGTACTAACGGGGAGTTAGTAGTCTTCACACCGTGAAGAAGAGGAAAGACCAAAGACCGGATCACTAAGATCCAAGACCGACAAAAGCTAAGGAAGCCAAGTCCACACAAAGGCTCTACAACAACTTTGAAAAAATAGCGGGGAGTTATTATCTAAGATAAGTTGTGTAGGTCATACATTTATTTTGAGGTGGTGACCCTTGTGTTACGCACCAAGACAAATACTTGTAAAGGGTGTAAAGGCTTCTCCGCCTACTAAAGGAGCGAGTTTGTTATAAGGGAAAATTCCGAGTCCGGGAGAGGAGCTCGGGGACTGGAGTAGGGGTGAACGAATCCATTAGAGGTTGCACCATCGCGAACCAGGATAAAATCATCGTGTGGTATTTTCTTTCCTTGCACTTTATCTTCCGCACATATAAACTGCATAACCACTCGATAAAGTTTTAAAAAGGGATAAAATATTTTTAAAATGCCACAACAATTTTTAAATTGGTAATTAAGCTATTCAACCCCCCTTCTAGCTTAAAATAGCCGTGTTACGAGACCTTACACTTTTCCTTTTGACTTAGGATCAATCTCAGTTTGTGATCTAGTCTTGGACTTTGAAGTCTCAGAATTTGAATTTTCCCTGATCACAATGCCTTTTTCCTTAGGCCTTGGAGGTTTCTTTGCATCAGAAGCTTTAGACTTAAGATTTGTCTTCTCAGCTGCAAAGCTAGCTTCTTCCTCCTTGAAAGTTTCCAAATCCATTCCTGGATTTTGTTTCAGAAATAATCTTCTAGCTATCTCCTCATCAAGTGTCTGGATTTTAGGATTTTTGTAATAAATAGTAGTATGCTTCCCTTTTAGCTTCAGAGTTTGTAAAAACTTCTGAGAGTCTTTAGATCCTGACTGAATCAGAATATCAGAACTTGACATCAGACTTTGCTTATCAGAACTTGTCTTCAGACTTTTAGCATTCACAGCATCATAAATTGACTTGTACTGTGTAGAAGATTTTCCTTGAACTTTTCCTTGACCTCTACTCTTATCAGAGTTTCCATGGTCATCACCTTTATCATCCTTTTTCTTCAGTATTTGAGTAGGTGAGCATTTGGACTTAACTACCTTCTCCCCCTTTTTGGCATCATCAGGAAGTAAGAGAGAAAGAAGAAGTTCAACTAAAGATTGGATTTCATCCAATTGAGCTTTCTGAGAAACTTGGTTAGCCAGGACCTCATCAATTTGGGTCTGTTGCTTCTCTTGAATCTTCTCAATGGCTTCAATTTTCTCAAGAGTAGGTCTGATATATCTGTTCTTGACAAGCTTGATCTATAGATCTAGCTTATCATCATGTTCCTTTAGTGTATCAACCTTTTCATGAGTAGAAGAATATAGACCTTGAAGGTGTTTGGTAGATAGAGCAGTGATCTTGAGTTGTGTCTTTAAATCAGTATTTGTGAGCAACTCATCAGCTTTAGCAATATGCTCTGTCAAAACATTAGAACTTGGAATGAAATCAGTGACATTCCACTTCTTGGTCCACTCCACACCTCTGTGAGTATCCTCCCAAGGAATAGGTGCTTCCTGTTCAACAAATTTCTTCACCAATTCTTCCTTTCCCAGAATGGGAACTGGAGTCTCAACAGAAACATTGTCTTCAGAACTTGAGGAAGACTCATTATGTTCTGACAGCACAACAGTGTGTGAAGCAACTGGAGATTCAGGAACAGCTTCATTTAAATTCTGGAAATCAGAATTTATCTCTAGAGCTGGTGTGGTTGATGTAGATGGTATCTCAGCATTTAAAATTGGAAAATGAGTTGGAGATTACTGATCAGCTTCTGTAGATGGAGCTTCCAGATAAAGAACATTTGGTATATTCAAATTATGAATATCTATTTCAGAAGTTGTAGGTTGTTCTTCAGAATCATCTGTAGCTTTAATAGGAGAGACATGAGGTGTTGACACAGTATCCTGAGCTTGAGTAGGGAATGGCAGAGCTTCAATTACCACAGGTTCTGATGAGATCAGAGATTCCTGATCCCCTTCCTCAGCTTCAGTTGAATCCTCAGATATAGGCTTGGCCTTGTACCTTTCTTCCCTCATTTTCTTTAGTCTCCTTGCCAGTGAAGGAGTTGCTTTAGCAGCTTCAGAACTTACAGATTTCCTCTTCAAAGTATCAGAACTTTGAGCTGCAGTTTCTTTCTGAGAAGTAACATTCTCAGCTCCAACTATCACAGGTTCTGATGCATGAACCCGTGCATCAACTGTTTCCTCAAATCAACACAATTTATTATTGACCATTATTGTAATTAAAACATTCATCAAAGGATAAAGACTAACAAATTACAATTAGAACATTCACAGTCACATAATATGAAAGAAACAGAGACTAAATCTTGCAATTAAGGGAAATTCCATTAATATATCAAATGAGTACATTTCATGAAATTTATAGATTATATGCAAAAATTATAAGATAGTCCTAGTCTAAGAAGGCTAACATCAATAGCCTTAGTCCTAGTCTAAGAAAACCTATCGACTAGTTCCTCCTACTGCTGACAAAGAGCACTGCAAGACGGATGATCCGTTCTTGCTGAAGGAGAGCCTCTCTCCTTTATTCTTCCAATCGATCAAGATGGAGCTGGTAGTCCATCGAAAAGAACAAGAGATCTGTGTGAACCTCTTGTGGAACAGAGTTCCAGAGCTCTTCAAGAATGGCGGTGACATGCCACTCCTGTTGCCAGTCATCACAACTCAACTCTATATTGAAAGTTTCATAGTTCATGAACAAGTTGAAAAGAACCATTTTTGTTTATGAAGAAGAAAAATGATGAGAATTAAAAGAGAGAGTGAGTTTGTGAGAAAATGGAAGATGATTTGGCTGAGATGAATTGTCGATTTAAATAGCCAATGGAATACCAAGGGACGTGAGGACTGTTTAACGATTAAGAGTAAAAAATAATGATGCCTCGTCTCCCTAGACCGATGTGTAATAATAACAGCCAGTAAAAAGTTAAAACAGGAGTTAATGAGCACGAGAAATAAACAAAATTACTGCGCACATGCAGTTTTTCAAGACAAACACGTTTACCACTAACCCATAATGATTATGACTACTTTTATCTTACCCAAATATATTATGATTTAAATATGACTGTTTCAGTTTTTACCACAAATAAGTCACGTAAAGAATAATGCCACGTAAGCATCAAGGATTCCATCAGGATTTAATATCAGAACTTAAACTTATATCAGATTTTAACAGTCATCAGAATATGGCTTCTGTACTCAAAAAGTGAATATCTTTTTCTGTGATTCTTCATACAAATACTGACTTGTTTTCTTCAGAGTTTAATCATCAGAACTTCCATCAGAACTTGTCCTTAGAATTTACGCAAATGACACTTAACTGTTTGTCAAAAATAACTTAATCACCACAGTAATTGTTAGGTCACACACACAATAGAAGGGGGTTGAATATAGTGTTTAGCACAATCAAGTCGAATTAAAGAATACAAGTAACAGAAAACATACTTTATTCAATATAATAAACTCTGTTACAATATGGAACTGTCCTCTCTCAGTGATGAACAAATATCACGAGAGCTGCTAGGGTTACAATGAATATTATTCTCGATAATGATAACACGTATAGTGTAAACCCTATGTCTGTGTTTATATACTACACAGTTACAAGATAATCTCTAATTGATATGGAATATAATTCTGCTTTCTAAAATATATCAATCAGTTATCTTTTCTTCCAAGTATTCTATTCTTCATAGAATTCCTTCTTCATGCATATCTATTCTTGTGTTTGTCTTGATCTTCTTTCCTTTCAATCAGCCGCCTTCCTTATCTGAAAGTCCCCTTAAGTCCTGACTTCAGTATAAGTGCTGATTTCCAGTTAAATACTGATTTGTCCTGTTTAAGTAAGATCTGAAAACTAAACACAAATCATATTAGACATGACATTATCAAATATATCTAACAATCTCCCCTAACTTGTAAATTAGCATAATATACAAGTTTAACAGATATTTTATGATGTCAAAAACATTAAGTACAAATGCATGAGAATTTGACTAGATAACTACAACTTACAGTCCTTAAAGCTTTACCATCTTTAACTTCTGATAACAACTTTAGTCTGTATACACATCAGAATTTGAGCAATTGTAGATCTTGACTTGGCTTCAATTACTGATCTCTTTGATGTCAGGAGTGGTTCTGAGATAGTTCTTTAACAAACATCTCTCAGCATATTTAAGTTCATCAATCATCCTCCTTTTAGCATTCTTCAATTCAACTGTATCTTCACCAATTTGAAAGATAGCAGCCCTGATATCATTTATTTTAGCTTTTCTTATGTCCTGATCTAGTCTGATCAAATATTCCTTGTCAAACTCAAGATTGAATTCCACAGCCTTATAACCCAGAAAGGTAGTTATAATCTTAGCAGAGTTAGGCTTCATCTCGACAATATCACCCTTGTGATCTCTGTACTTGGGACAGTATGTGCTGTCAGACTTTTCAGAATAAAGCTTCTCCTGTCTCTGAATTTGAGTCTTCAAATAATTTGCAGCACTTTCTGTTAATTTGTTCTTCACTTGAAGTAGGAATAGAACATGTTCTAGTTCCTCAAAATACTTTAATGGTATAACATTCTGCCTAATATGGTAAACCCTTCCATCTATCATAAAGTATAACAAGATGTGTTCTTTCAAGAATGTATGGTAAAGCATCTGTACAGATTCCAGCTGATTCAATCTTTCAGGAGTTGCTCCAACACCTGGTTCACTTAAGGAAGTTGGATCATTGGTTGTGTTATGTACTCTTCTTTCATCAGCACTACCCAATCCAGATTTATCTCTTGCTTCCTTTCTTGTAACAACGCTTGCTTCAAAACCACTTGCTGCAGCCTTCAAAGGTTGAGTCTGTTTAGCTTTGGCGAATCCTGGTAGGAGTAACTTTGAGGATTTAACATGAGCAATGTCAGAGGTTTTTTTTAACTTATCTTCTGATATCAAGCCAACTTGAGCTATGTCAGAGGTTGCTTGTTTCAGTGTCATATCAGAACTTACTATATCTTGACTATGAACAAGTTGAGCCATGTTAGAAGTTGTTTGCGAAATCTTCTTTGAAATCAGAGTAAGATTAGCATCTTCAACAGATATTTCTTCATCCGTAGCAGGCACATGACCCTTTACAGGTTCTCCAACTTTTTCTTTGCCCTTGGACCTTGGATCTATCTCCATTTGTGATTTGGCCTTAATTGCCTCAGGATTTATCCTATCTTTTATCACAATGCCTTTAGCCTTAGGAATTTTCTTTTCAACAACATAAGCTTCAGATTTGGAGTTGACTTTTTCTAACTTAAGTCTAGCTTCTTCTTCCTTTAGACTCTCAAAGTCCATTCCTGGATTTTCTTTCAGAAATAACTATCTTGAAATTTCCTCATCAAGTTCCAGAAGTTCATCAGAACTTATCCTTTTATCAGTATAAGAACTTATTCTCCTCCCAGTATCAGAACTTATTCTTTGACTTGTAGTTCCAGCTTTACTTGATGAAAAACCTTTACCTTGACCATGACCTCCACCCATTCTAGAGTTTCCCTGGTCATCTTTTTCATCATCCTTTCCCTTCAGTGTCTTGATAGGTTTGCATTTGGACTTAATTACTTTCTCCCCCTTTTTGGCATCAGCAGGTAAAAGAAGAAAGACAAGCAATTCCACTAAGGATTGGATCTCATTGAGTTGATTTTGATGAGAAGCTTGATTCTTCAAAAATTCATCAATCTGAGACTGTTGCTTCTCTTGGGTTTTCTCAATATTGGCAATTCTGTCAAAGGTAGGTCGGAAAAACCTTTTCTTTTCAAGTTTTAGATTCATATCTTGCTGGATCAAGTTTTCTTGAATTTTATTCACCATGTCATGAGTTATTGAGTGTTGACCTTGAAGGTGCCTTGTACTCAATACAGTAACTCTCAGCTGTGCCTTGAAATCATCATTTATCAGCATTTCATTAGCTTTTGCAAGATGCTCAGCAAGAATCTTTTCAGAAGGAACAAAACTAACTGTGTTCCACTCCTTAGTCCACTCATGTCCTCTAGGAGTTTCACTCCAAGGTACTGGTGCTTCCCCTGTAACAAACTTCTTGACTATCTCAGCTTTATGAACAGTTTATTGAGGTGCATGTCCTGATGGACCAGCTGCATCAGCATCTACATTTGTAGCAGCAGCTTCACCAGTAACTTCATCATTAGCAGCATCAGAACTTATAGAATCAACATCATCAGCATCCTCTGATAAAAGAATAGTATGAGAGGCTAAGGAGGCTTCAACATCATCCTCTAAGTGCTGATCTCCAACTAAGTTCTGATCAAAAGCCATATTCTGATGCTCACCTAACATCTGATCTTCAGTATCTAAATGCAGAGAAGGTGTTGTAGGCAATTCTGGATTGAAATCAGCATCAAGAAGTGGTGTTGTTGGTGGAGTGATTTGAGTAGGTGGAGCTTCTAAGTACAAAACCTGAGGCACTTCCAATTTATGGATGTCAATTTCATCACTTGGCCCCTGGTTATCAGCATGTACTGGAGATACTTGAGGTGTGGGAATATGAGTTATTTCTGGCTCATGAAGTGGAGAGTGATGAGTTGCATGAAGGTCTGGATCAGCACTTGGAGAATTGCGAGCTTCAACAGGGTCTTGTGAGATCAGAGATTCCTGATCCCCTTCCTTAGCTGCTACTTCCATTCCTTTATCAGAATTTGCAGGCCTTTTTGCTAATGTTTTAATTCTTTTAGCTTTTGAGGAGACTGTAGGAGCTGCATCATCAGAATTTACTTTTCTAAGTCTTTTTAAGGGCCTAGAACTCCTAATTCCAGTATCCTTCTGAGAAGAAACCTTCTCAGCTTCTATAATAACAGGTTCTGATACTGGAACCTGTTCCTCACTATCTGACTCATCCCTCAGAACAATCCTCCTTCTCTTCTGTTGTGTCTGAGGTACAGTCTTTTTCCTCTTAGGTTTGGAAGATGAAGGCCTCACAGGATGTGCTGATGGTGAAGATTGAGATGTCTGTGATGGTTTGAAATATGTCCTGATGGAGGGTTGAGTAGGTTGAGGTTGAGAAGTTTGAGGTGTAGTTGTGTTATATTTTGATGGTTGTTGTGGTGGCTGGGAAGTGCTGGTGGGTTGTACATCAGGGTAAACAGATGTGTAGGTTTGAGGATTAGCATTTACAAGAATCTGTTTTACAGACTGAGGTATCTGTAAGGGTCTAACCACTTTCTTCTTAATGTCAGCATTTAACAAATCATTAAAAGCCCTTTTTGCAAGCTTAAAGGGTGTAATTAAATCAGTGGTAGGTTGGGGTTCATCAGCACAACATAAATTATATATAAGTTGACAGAATCTAGTAAAGTACACTACATTTCTATCTTCTGTCAGCCTATCCCCTATGAAACCTAGCACAACACTTGCAAAATCAAAGTGAGTTTGATGAATAAGAGCATACCCGATTTGCTGACTCATGATTGGAATGGCATCAAAGTTGGAGCACTTATTGGCGAATGCCTTAGTGATACAATCGAAGAAAAAGCTTCATTCCTTCCTGATATTTGCACTTTTCAACATCCAAGCTTTCCCAAACTCTTCTCATAACCCAAACTGGCCATGAGCTGCTGTAGAACAGGGTCCTCCACTGTTGAGAATATACAGCCTTCTGGTAAGTGAAAAGCTTTACGAACGGCTCCAAGAGTGACCACATGTTCAACATCATTGACTTCAAATACGATGCTTGGAGTAGCACCACCATCATCAAAATGCCCAGTCCGCCAGAACGTCAGAACTTGTTGGCTTGAAATATTTTAAGGTTGGGTCAAAGCATACCCAATCTCACTATTTGCTAAGAAATCTTGCACAAAGTGCAAATCAGATGGAGCTTCAGCCTTGTTCAAGATTGCAGCATAGTTGTTTGGTACGAACTTGGGCTCCATTTATAATCAAATCCTTGGGTGCCATGAGAAATAAGTGAGAAATAAGGTTGCCTGTAAGGTGTTTGATAAAATGTCTATATGATAAAGCGTCAGAAAATAGTGAGAGTATAAGAGTAAAAAGAGAGAGATAGAGTATAAAAGTGAATAAAAGATTTTACAATCTTTTCTCTCTTTTACTTATACATGGTAAAAAAATAGCCATTGAGACACCTGTCAGACATGCAGCAGTAAAAGATAATTAATGGGCATGGGTATTCAGTAATCATTACTTATCACATGCAGTTTTTAAGGAGAAAAACCGTTCCACTTACCTAGTAATCCCATTAATCAAGGACGTTCAGTTTTTGTTATTTTAAAAAAAAATTGTTCCCACTAAATAAATGATTATTACTGCTTTACCAATATTCTGAAAAAAATATGACCAGTGAGGTAATGACCAAAAATAAACCAAGTAAATAAATACTTCCACGTCAGCATCAGAACTTGATTATTATCAGAATTTAAAAGGTCATCAGAATATGATTAATATCAGGATTTAAAAGGTCATCAGAATATGAAACGACTCGGAGACAAAATCTTGCAATAAAGTAAAATTTCGTTAATATATCAAACAAATACATTCGATGAAATTTAGAAATTACATGTAAAAGTTGCAAGACAGTCCTAATCTACGATTCCTAACATCAACAGCTTTAGTCCTAGTCTAAGAAGATCCTATCGACTAGTTCCTATTGCTGGAGACGAAAAGCACTGCAAGACGGATGATCCGTTCTTGCTGACAGAGAGCACGAAGATGAAGATTTCTTTGGACAATCAACTAGTCATTTTTAATGATCTCTGGAAATTGAATCCAGAGATTATGAGGAATGTTGTTGATAGGATATGCAGTCGGAATTCCATTTTGAAAAATATGCACAGTGTCGGTGCCATAGTTGTAAAACCAACCAAACTGAGCCATTGTTTGAGAAAAGAAAGAATTGATTTTTAATGAAGGAGTATTGGTCGGTTATATAGACAGGGGAAGACCAATAGATGCAGGGAATGTGAAATGAATAGAAGTAAAGCCTCGTCTCCCTAGACCGATGAGTAATAATGACAGTCATTGGAAGCTTAAAACAGGAGTTATTGAGCACACGAAACAAGTAAAAAAAATTACTGTGCATATACGAGTACCACTAACCCAAATTATGTTGACTGTTTATATCTCACCCAAACATATTCTGATTTTAAATATGACTGTTTCAGATTTAACCACAAATAAGTCCAGTAAAGAATCAGGATTTAATATCAGAACTTAGACTTATATCAGAACTTAACAGTCATCAGAACATGACTCTTTAACTCGAAAAGTGAATGTTTTATTCCTGTAATTCTTCGCACAATTACTGATATGGTTTCATCAGAATTTAATCATCAGAACTTCCATCAGAACTTGTCCTCAGAATTTATGCATCTGACACTTAAACTGTTCATCTAAAATAGCATTTATCACCACAGTAATTTTCATCATTCACATGGAGTGTATGTGTGTGCAATAAGCAAAATTTCTGATAAAGATTAAAGTCTGATTCACTTCAGTACATCTTAAAAATAAGGCATAACTAAGAACTTTGCTCAAAACCTGTCATTATTCTGAAGTCTACTATAGAATGAGTTCATGCATGAGTCCACCTCAACTGTTTTGTGCTCATTTTATGCATCTTTTGAAATTCCTTTTTACAATGGCTTCTCAGTGTAAGTGAGTCATGACTGCTTATCAGAATTTATGTTATTATCAAAGTATTTCTCCAGTAATCATAGAGTGTGAAAAGTCACCAAGAAAATTTTATTTTGCTTTTCTAATGCATATTACTTAATACCAGCAATGCACTTGGGTCTTCCCTTCCACATTTTTACTCTAGAACTCAAAGGAGTACCTGATTTGTATTTTCTTTTCTTTTCTTTTTCTTTTGATAAGTGAGGCTTATCAGCACTTAGTACAGTCACCAGATTTACTAACATCAGAACTTAACAGATAAGAAGCATTATTCTAGTTTTTGACTTAGTAATAAGATAGACAAAGTAAACTTAACTAAGCTCAATATCAGAATTTGCTTATGTTAAAAGATTTCCACATAAACAATTACTTCAAACATTGGACCGTTAGTATATTAGAGATTATTAGGTCAGCATCTAGCACAGTTATCCTCATTGGAGTGAATAGTCGCAGAAACATGCATATCACTATCAGAGTTTAGAAATTCACATCAGACAACAATCAGCACTTAAGCAAATTTCATATTAAACACAGAATACACAAAGATAGTAATATCTGTAAATACTGATCATAAAGTCTGATGTAACAGAACATAAACTAAGCAGATTTAGAGAAAGAACCTGAAACAATTCCAAATTCATTTACCAATCTTGTAAAAGTAGCTTCACACAGTGGTTTTGTGAAGATATCTGCTAGTTGTTGATCTGTTGGAACAAAATGCAATTCCACTGTACCTTCATCCACATGTTCCCTTATGAAGTGGTACCTAATGTTGATGTGTTTTGTCATTGAGTGTTGAACTAGATTACCTGTCATAGCAATAGCACTTTGATTATCACAATAAATAGGGATTTTAAAATATGTTAACCCATAATCCAGTAACTGATTCTTCATCCAAAGAATCTGTTAGATTTTATCTATCACAGAAGCATGGTAAAACAATTTTTCATGATATAAAATCCATATAATACGCATACAGATTGTGAATTAAATTGAGGGATCGTTTCTAACCTTTAAAAGCGATACAAGAACCACGAGCGGAGGTCCCTAGCAGCTGCTCCTCAAGTGTGAAGCACTCCACCGATATTCACCAAAAAATCGATGTAATGAAGGAGGAGGAGTTGGAGAGAATTAGGGTTTTTGTAAATTTTTAGGTTGAGGCAAAAATAGGGTTTATAATAGTATATTTATAGGCAAAATTTTCAGCTGAAAATTTTCCCATAAAATATTATTATTATTAACCCTTTATTATTCTCACTAATAATTAAAACACCTTTTAATTATTAATTCTTTTTCTAAACACTTTAGAAATAATTCTCTCAGTTGATTTAATTTCCAAAATTAAATTCTTAATTAATAATATTAAAAAAATTTCTTAATTAATTTATAATCAATTAAATCGCATTTAATCAATTATTAAATTTGCCAATTAATTATTTATTTCATAAATAAATAATTACCGGCCATTATTAATTAATTCCTCCACCATTAAATCATTCTCTTTTATGGTGTGACCCTTTAGGTTCAATATTAAGCCGGTAGTAGAAATAAATAATAATAAAACTATTTTATCATTATTTATATAAATTTTCTAATTCATTAAATATGATTAATTAATTAATCATATTTATTCTACATCGTGAGGGATACTTCTCAGCATATCGCGACTATCCGGATAATATGAATTCACTGCTTAGAATACCAAGAACCAATTCAGTGAATAGTTACCGTACAATTAATTCCTTCTACCCTGCAATGTCACGATTAAATACAAGGCATGGAACTTGTGTCAAGCCTATCGTATTTAATCACTTGCTTTCCCATTCACTAGGCTTAGTTCTATTTAATGTAAATTAGAAACTCCTTTCTAATTTCATTCACTCTGGCCAGAGATTTCTGAACTAGCATAAGTGGATCAGCATTGAACATTCTCTTCCTTCACTGGAAGGGGTAGATCCTTTATTGATCATACACTATCTTCGTGTAAAAATTCCTATACCCAGTAGAGCCCTTATAATTGTCCCTGGAGACTAAGAACTAAACCAAAGCATAGTTCAGTCTACACAAGATGATTATGATGACCTCAAGTCTAAGGATACTTGTACAACTATCACTATGTGAACAACTGCTGACACGTGAGTGAACTCCATCAGTTGTTCAGCTGTGTGAGTCATGTTCAGTGAACTTATTCTATAATAAGCACCTACATACTAGCTATAGTGTCATCACACAAATGTCTATGAGAACAGACATCCATCATAATGAAACAAGCATAGTATGTACCGATCTTTGCGGATTATTAATTACCAGTTAGTAATCCTACGACCAGGAACTATTTGAGTTTAGAGTTATCATCTTTTAGGTCTCATTATTATGATCTCATCACAATCCATAAAAAGCTTTACTCTAAACTGTGGTATATCTTATTTAAACACTTAAAATAGATAGAGCCCGCAATAAAAACAAAACAAGTCTTTTATTTATATCAATGAAATCAAAACAGATTACATAAAAGTTATTCCTAAATCCTCATACATGATTGGACTTAGGACATATCTCTTTCAGAATCTGTGCACAACAGCTTCCTGCAGCAATGTACTCTGCTTCTGCAGTTGATGTGGAAATTGACTTTTGTTTCTTGCTAAACCAAGAAACTAATCTGCCTCCAAGAAATTGGCAGCTTCCACTTGTACTTTTCCTGTCAATTTTGCATCCTGCAAAATCTGCATCTGAGTAACCTATTAGCTTAAAGTCTGATTCTCTAGGATACCACAATTCCAGATCAGCTATACCCTTAAGGTATTTGAAAATTCTTTTCACAGCTGTTAAGTGAGGTTCTCTTGAATCTGCTTGAAATCTTACACATCGACATGTAGCATACATGATATCAGGTCTACTTGTAGTAAGATAGAGTAGTGAGCCAATCATACCTCTGTAATCAGTAATATCTACTGATGTACCAGTATCCTTATCCAATTTTATTGCAGTGGCCATGGGAGTGGATGCAGTTGAACAATCTTGCATTCCAAATTTCTTCAGCAAATTTCTAGTGTACTTAGATTGACAAATAAAAGTGCCTCCTTCATTCTGCTTGACTTGAAGGCCCAGAAAATAGCTAAGTTCCCCCATCATACTCATTTGATATCTTGACTGCATCAGTTTGGCAAACTTCTTGCAAAGTCTGTCATTTGTAGAACCAAAAATGATATCATCAACATATATTTGCACCAAAAGTAAGTCCTTTTCATGGTTGAGGTAGAACAGTGTTTTGTCAATAGTTCCTTTGTTAAATACACTTTCCAGAAGAAACTGAACTAAAGTCTCATACCATGCTCTTGGAGCTTGCTTAAGGCCATAAAGTGCTTTATCAGATGAAAGCGTCGCAGGACATGTTTGGAATTTTTATGAGACCTAGGTTCCTTGGCTTGTGCTATTGCTGCGTTGTTATCACAATTTAATACAATAGGCTCTTCAACGCTAGGAACAACTTCCAACTCAGAAACAAATTTCCTCATCAAAACGGCTTCTTTTGCAGCCTCACTTGCAGCTATATATTCTGCTTCCGCTGTGGAGTCAGCCGTTGTAGACTGTTTGGAACTCTTCCAACTAATCGCACCACCATTCAGAGTAAACACATACCCTGACATGGATTTGCTATCACTTTCTGATTGAAAACTAGAGTCAGTATAACCCTCTATTTTCAACTCAGATTCACCACTAAAAACAAGAAAAATGTCTTGAGTCCTTCGCAAGTACTTAAGGATGTTTTTCACTGCTTTCCAGTGGACTTCACCTGGATTGGACTGATATCTGCTCATCACACTAATTGAATAAGCAACATCAGACCTTGTACATAACATCACGTACATGATAGATCCTATTGCTGAAGTATAAGGAATCTTACTCATACGCTCTTTTTCCTCAGGTGTCTTAGGAGACATTTTTTTGGAAAGGGACACTCCATGGCTCATCGGTATGAGACCCCTTTTGGAGTTTTCCATGCTAAACCTTTTAAGCACTTTCTGGATGTATGTACCCTGGGTAAGACCTATCATTCTTCTAGATCTATCTCTATAGATCTTCATACCGAGAATGTAGGATGTTTCTCCCAAGTCCTTCATGGTGAAGTTCTTTGATAGCCATACTTTGACTGATTACAACATCAAATGTCATCTACATACAATACAATACAAGAAATGTTATTGCGCTCCCACTGACCTTCTTGTAGACACATGGTTCATCTATGTTTTTGATAAAACCAAACTCTTTCCTATAAGAAGTATGTCATATACATACAATACAAGAAATGTTACTGCGCTCCTACTGACCTTCTTGTAGACACATGGTTCATCTATGTTTTTGATAAAACCAAACTCTTTGATTGTCTCATCAAAATGGATGTTCCATCTACGAGAAGCTTGCCTTAAACCATATATGGTTCGCAGTAGCTTACACACTAAGTGTTCATTTTCCTTGGAAAGAAAACCCTCTTGCTGTGTCATATACACTTCCTCCTCAAGTTCCCCATTGAGGAAGGCCGTTTTCACGTCCATTTGTCAGATCTCATAGTCGTAGTAAGCAACAATCGCAAGCAAAATCCGAATAGATTTTAACAGGGCTACAGGCGAAAAAGTTTCATCAAAGTCAATCCCTTGCCTTTGTTTGAATCCTTTTGCCACGAGCCTGGCCTTATAGGTCTCCACCTGGCCATCTGCTCCAATCTTTCTTTTGTATACCCACTTGCACCCAATAGGCTTAACACCTTCAGGCGCCTCAACCAGCGTCCATACTTGGTTGGTATACATAGATTCCATTTTGAATTTCATGGCACTATGCCATTTCTCTAAGTCAACACTACTCATAGCCTCATTATAGGTCACAGGGTCGTCATCATCAATGATTGACAACTCATTGCCATTCTCAATGACAAGGCCATAATACCTCTCAGGTTGGCGAGACACTCTTCCTGTCCAACGAATGGGCTGTTCCACAGAAGGTTGTTTAGTCTGAACAGGTGTTTCCACTTGATCCGTAGTAGTTTGTGCTTCTTGAACTTCATCAAGTTCAATTTTGCTCCCACTGTTTCCTTCAAGGATAAACTGCTTTTCCAAGAAGGTAGCATGTCTGGAGACAAACACCCGATGATCTGTGTAAAGGTAATACCCCAAAGTCTCTTTAGGATATCCCACAAAATTACATTTTACGGATCGAGATTCCAGCTTATCTGGGTCAACTTTCTTGACATAAGCTGGACATCCCCAAATCTTAACGTGTTTAAGACTCGGTTTCCTTTCTTTCCATATCTCATATGGAGTTTGAGGAACAGATTTGGAAGGCACCTTATTCAGTAAATATGCTGAGGTTTCCAATGCATAACCCCATAGGAATACTGGAAGATTCGCATAGCTCATCATGGACCGAACCATGTCTAACAAAGTTCGATTTCTCCTTTCAGATACCCCATTCAACTGTGGAGTATATGGAGGAGTCCATTGGGAGACTATACCATTTTCATTGAGATAATATAGAAACTCTCCATTCAAGTATTCACCACCTCGATCTGATCGAAGAGTTATAATACTATGTTTGGTTTATTTCTCCACTTCATGTTTATATTCTTTGAACTTTTCAAAGGCTTCAGACTTGTGTTTCATCAAATACACATATCTGAATCTAGATTTATCATCTATGAAAGTAGTGAAGTATGAAAATCCACCCATGGCTTGCGTAGACATTGGTCCACATATATCTGTGTGTACCAATCCTAGCAAATCTGCAGCCCTCTCTCCATGTCCACTAAATGGAGATTTGGTCGTTTTACCCAATAGACAAGACTCGCATGTACGATATGATTCAAAATCAAAGGGGTCAAGTAACCCTTTCTTATGCAATGTCCGCAGTCTATTTTCACTAATATGACCTAGCCTACAGTGCCATAAATAGGTCATATTTTTATCATCTCGTTTTCTTTCATTAGTTTGTTCAATCTAAAGTAAATCATGCTCTACGTCACATACATACAGACCATTATTTAAAATACCACGTCCATAAAGAACATTATCTCTAAGAATAGAACATTCATTATTCTTAATAATAAATAAAAAACCATCCAAATCCAACATAGGAATAGAAACAATATTCCTCACAATAGAGGGAATGTAAGAACAATTATTCAAAATAATAGTCTTGCCCGTAGGCATATGTAAACAAAATGATCCTACATATATGGCCGCAACCCTTGCTCCATTGCCCATACGTAGAATCACTTCATCTTTTTCAAGAGTCCTACTTCCCTTTAGTCCTTGCAATGAATTGCAAATATGAGAACCACAGGCGGTATCTAATACCCAAGTAGAAATTTGACCTAGTGACATATTAACTTCGATCATGAACATTCCTGAATCAGAAGTGGTAGTCTCACTACCTTTCTTCTTCTTCAATTCTGCAAGGTAAACCTTGCAGTTCGTCTTCCAGTGCTCCAACTTGTTACAGTGAAAGCAAACAGCTAAATTAGAACCAGTCAACTTGTGAGCATCTAGTATACTCCGGAGTGATAGTGCAGAAGACATGACGAATATAGTATATCTGTAAATGATAAACACATAACAACACTTAGCAAATATTCAATTTCATTTTAAAACACTATATGAATCGGGTCTTTATTCATAAGTGGCTCCCACTAGTTTATCTAATTTATACAACCCCTAAGTGAAAATTAAGCATTCATAATGCTAGTGGGAATAGGGATCCTACATTCCATCATACAACCTCGGCTGTAGCACGAAACGTCATGTGATGTTCAATAGGCAGACAACTCTTGTCAATTACATCTTATGTTATTCCCTAATATAACTTTAGCCTCTTGAATAATTGAGTCACGGCTTTAGCACGACAAACTCAATATTCTAAGTCAAGTCTAACCCAACATTTCGTACAATTGAATCAGTCTCCAACGGCCCACGGCTGTAGCACGTAACGACCTTTAGATTCTAATTCAATGTACACATCTCTATGTAATAGACAAGTATTTCTTATTTCGAAATCAAAGCCCTCGGCTGTAGCACGAAACGATAATGATTTAAAAATAAGAACCACTTTCTATCATATTGGAAGGCTATGACCGACACAAGCCCGTTGTGTCATTGGCCAATTACTACTTGATATTATTTAATTTTAGAGGGATTATATTACGTTACAATCATAATCATATTATAAAGAGATTCTTCCTTTTAAATTAAATATTTCAAATCAATAATCGATAATCAGATGATTCCCAGATCGGGTGGAGCATTGTCAAGAGGCGTCACTTAATAACCCTTTTTTACAGATAGAAATCTGTTGTTGACAGAATCATCCTTTCTCTTAATATTGAAAATTCATATTCAATTACGTGTTTCATAAACACAAGAATCTCATGATCGTATTCATAATATTTATATTAAGGTCATGAAACAATTTCACTATACCAGATTGTCTAACAAACGCCTTATGTTAATTAAGTTCACCTAAATCTATAATCGCATGATAAACTAAGCATATATCACATATATAAGCATGAATAAACGTAAAGGTAGGCATGTTAAATTATGTAGCATATTGGTCTAAGTATTATACATCTCTATGTATCACATGAGGCATTTAAAAGCAATTAAAACAGTCAAAAACAGCTTTAAAACACTACTATTAGCTATAAACAGTCCGAAACAATTTCAGAAAATATAATATAATATACCATTAGATGCGTCTCGAAAAGACGAATCCAACGGCACCAAGCACGCCCGATTCTGACAAGCCACGCGCCCTCACACGCCCCGAGAAGAAAATCCACGCGTCGACACGCGCACACACGCTGTCAGGCGCGTGTCTGACTTTCGTCCACGCGCCCCACGCGCACACGCGCCCCAAACCCTAAGCTGACGTCATCTGATAACGTCAACATGACGTCAGCATTACGCTGACCATTGACCCGCGCGTGTTTGACACGCGCAATAGGCAGACAACTCTTGTCAATTACATCTTATGTTATTCCCTAATATAACTTTAGCCTCTTGAATAATTGAGTCACGGCTTTAGCACGACAAACTCAATATTCTAAGTCAAGTCTAACCCAACATTTCGTACAATTGAATCAGTCTCCAACGGCCCACGGCTGTAGCACGTAACGACCTTTAGATTCTAATTCAATGTACACATCTCTATGTAATAGACAAGTATTTCTTATTTCGAAATCAAAGCCCTCGGCTGTAGCACGAAACGATAATGATTTAAAAATAAGAACCACTTTCTATCATATTGGAAGGCTATGACCGACACAAGCCCGTTGTGTCATTGGCCAATTACTACTTGATATTATTTAATTTTAGAGGGATTATATTACGTTACAATCATAATCATATTATAAAGAGATTCTTCCTTTTAAATTAAATATTTCAAATCAATAATCGATAATCAGATGATTCCCAGATCGGGTGGAGCATTGTCAAGAGGCGTCACTTAATAACCCTTTTTTACAGATAGAAATCTGTTGTTGACAGAATCATCCTTTCTCTCAATATTGAAAATTCATATTCAATTACGTGTTTCATAAACACAAGAATCTCATGATCGTATTCATAATATTTATATTAAGGTCATGAAACAATTTCACTATACCAGATTGTCTAACAAACGCACGTGACACACGAGCGCGTATGCCCCACGCGCGCATGCCAAACGTGCGCTCCTCCCCTCTTTCCTGACTGTCGCCGCCTTTGCTTTGCACAGTAAAACGTGTCGTTCCTTTTTCCGTGCCACCATGATAACAGACTAACAGTGCTCTTCTTTAAAAGCACAGCAGCATAAACATATATATATATATATGTATTTATTTAATTACGAATTTAATTAAAACAACTTCAAAAATTCATAATAATTAATCCATACATCATAAAATTATGAGAAAAATACCCAGACGATCTACAACACTTGTAGAACAATTCTGAGAAACAATTTCTAATCAGTCATAATTAATCCAAGATATAACTTCTAATCAGTCATAATTAATCCAAGATATAACTTGTAAAAATCATAATTAATTCATACAAGTACATAAAATTCTGAAATTTTTACCACAGATCTATATGCATACAACCTACGCTCTGATACCATTGTTGGATTTTATCTATCACAGAAGCATGGTAAAACAATTTTTCATGATATAAAATCCATATAATACGCATACAGATTATGAATTAAATTGAGGGATCGTTTCTAACCTTTAAAAGCAATCCAAGAACCACGAGCGGAGGTCTCTAGCAGCTGCTCCTCAAGTGTGAAGCACTCCACCGGTATCCACCAAAAAATCGATGTAATGAAGGAGGAGGAGGTGGAGAGAATTAGGGTTTTTGTAAATTTTTAGGTGGAGGCAAAAATAGGGTTTATAATAGTATATTTATACGCAAAATTTTCAGCTGAAAATTTTCCCATAAAATATTATTATTATTAACCCTTTATTATTCTCACTAATAATTAAAACACCTTTTAATTATTAATCCTTTTTCTAAAAACTTTAGAAATAATTCTCTCAGTTGATTTAATTTCCAAAATTAAATTCTTAATTAATAATATTAAGAACTTTTTCTTAATTAATTTATAATCAATTAAATCTCATTTAATCAATTATTAAATTTGCCAATTAATTATTTATTTCATAAATAAATAATTACCAGCCATTATTAATTAATTCCTCCACCATTAAATCATTCTCTTTTATGGTGTGACCCTGTAGTTTCAATATTAAGCCGGTAGTAGAAATAAATAATAATAAAACTATTTTATCATTATTTATATAAATTTTCTAATTCATTAAATATGATTAATTAATTAATCATATTTATTCTACATCGTGAGGGATACTTCTCAGCATATCGCGACTATCCGGATAATATGAATTCACTGCTTAAAATACCAAGAACCCATTCAGTGAATAGTTACCGTACAATTAATTCCTTCTACACTGTAATGTCACGATTAAATACAAGGCATGGAACTTGTGTCAAGCCTATCTTATTTAATCACTTGCTTTCCCATTCACTATGCTTAGTTCTATTTAATGTAAATTAGAAACTCCTTTCTAATTTCATTCACTCTGGCCAGAGATTTCTGAACTAGCATAAGTGGATCAGCATTGAACATTCTCTTCCTTCACTAGAAAGGGTAGATCCTTTATTGATCATACACTATCTTCGTGTACAAATTCCTATACCCAGAAGAGCCCTTATAATTATCCCTGGAGACTAAGAACTAAACCAAAGCATAGTTCAGTGTACACAAGATGACTATGATGACCTCATGTCTAAGGATACTTGTACAACTATCACTATATGAACAATTGCTGACACGTGAGTGAACTCCATCAGTTGTTCAGCTGTGTGAGTCATTTTCAGTGAACTTATTCTATAATAAGCACCTACATACTGGCTATAGTGTCATCACACAAATGTCTATGAGAACAGACATCCTTCATAATGAAGCAAGCATAGTATGTGCCGATCTTTGCGGATTATTAATTACCAGTTAGTAATCCTACGACCAGCAACTATTTGAGTTTAGAGTTATCATCTTTTAGGTCTCATTATTATGATCTCATCACAATCCATAAAAAGCTTTACTCTAAACTGTGGTATATCTTATTTAAACACTTAAAATAGATAGAGCCCATAATAAAAACAAAACAAGTCTTTTATTAATATCAATGAAATCAAAACGGATTACATAAAAGTTATTCCTAAATCCTCATACATGATTGGACTTAGGACATATCTCTTTCAGAATTTGTGCACAACAGCTTCCTGCAGCAATGTACTCTGCTTCTACAGTTGATGTGGAAATTGACTTTTGTTTCTTGCTAAACCAAGAAACTAATCTGCCTCCAAGAAATTGGCAGCTTCCACTTGTGCTTTTCCTGTCAATTTTACATCCTGCAAAATCTGCATCTGAGTAACCTATTAGCTTAAAGTCTGATTCTCTAGGATACCACAATTCCAGATCAGCTATACCCTTAAGGTATTTGAAAATTCTTTTCACAGCTGTTAAGTGAGGTTCTCTTGGATCTGCTTGAAATCTTGCACAACGACATGTAGCATACATGATATCAGGTCTACTTGTAGTAAGATAGAGTAGTGAGCCAATCATACCTCTATAATCAGTAATATCTACTGATGTACCAGTATCCTTATCCAATTTTGTTGCAGTGGCCATGGGAGTGGATGTAGTTGAACAATCTTGCATTCCAAATTTCTTCAGTAAATTTCTAGTGTACTTGGATTGACAAATAAAAGTGCCTTCTTCATTCTGCTTGACTTGAAGGCCCAGAAAATAGCTAAATTCCCCCATCATACTCATTTGATATCTTGACTGCATCAATTTGGCAAACTTCTTGCAAAGTCTGTCATTTGTAGAACCAAAAATGATATCATCAACATATATTTGCACCAAAAGTAAGTCCTTTCCATGGTTGAGGTAGAACAGTGTTTTGTCAATAGTTCCTCTGTTAAATACACTTTCCAGAAGAAACTGAGCTAAAGTCTCATACCATGCTCTTGGAGCTTTCTTAAGGCCATAAAGTGTTTTATCAAGCCTGTAGACATGATTTGGAAGTTTGGAATCTACAAAGCCTGGAGGTTGTTCAACATATACTTCCTCTTCCAATTCTCCATTGAGAAAAGCAGTTTTCACATCCATTTGAAAGACTGCAAACTTTTTGTGAGCAGCATAAGCCAAAAATATCCTTATGGCTTCCAATCTAGCAACTGGTGCAAATGTTTTATCATAATCAATTCCCTCCTGTTGAGAATATCCTTTTGCAACCAGCCTTGCTTTATTCCTTGTAATTATGCCATCACTATCAGTTTTGTTTCTGAACACCCACTTTGTACCAACAACAGATCTGTTCTTTGGTCTTGGCACTAGGGTCCAGACTTTATTTCTTTCAAATTCATTTAACTCTTCGTGCATTGCTTGCACCCAATCAGCATCTTGAAGAGCTTCTTCCACTTTCTTTGGTTCAGTCTAAGAAAGAAAAGAATTATATAGACATTCATTTGAAGTAGTTGTTCTAATTCTGACACCTGCATCAGGATTTCCAATAATTAAGTCAAGTGTATGTGATTTAGTCCACTTCCTTGCAGATGGAAGGTCTTCTCTAGAACTGGATGTTCCCCCATGATCCACGCTGTCTTCATCAACATTTTCTGATGCTCCCCCTGAAATTATGCTCTCTGAGTTAGATCCTTCATTATTTAAGTTTCCAGAATTATCAGAACTTGGCTCATCGGAACTTGATGAATCAGAACTTGAAGAGCCAGTTGTTGGTTCTGATGCTTCTTGAGATGTGGTTATATCTTCAGTATGCTCCCCCTGCACAGGTGCATCTTCCTTTGGCGTAGTCACCACAGTTTCAATAACATCAGAGTTTAATCCATCAGAGTTTGCAGTATCAGGATTTAGACTGTCAGGATTTACAGAATCAGAATTTATAACTTCATTTTCAAATCTCAGCTGATCATGATCATTGAAATCTTCAAGTCCAGTAATCTTCTTATCATCAAAAAAGACATTGATAGATTCCATGACAACCCTTGTTCTTAAATTGTAGACTCTGAAGGCTTTTGTGGAAAGTGAATATCCAACAAAAATTCCTTCATCAGCTTTTAGATCAAATTTGGATAGCTATTCAGAATAAGTCTTAAGAATAAAACACTTGCATCCAAATACATGAAAATACTTCAGATTTGGCTTCTTTTTCTTCACCATCTCATATGGTGTCTTTCCATGCTTGTTAATAAGTGTTGCATTCTGAGTAAAACAAGCAGTCTGCATAGCTTTAACCCAAAAATAGGTTGGTAGCTTTGCTTCATCAAGCATAGTTCGTGCAGCTTCAATAAGAGTTCTATTCTTTCTTTCAACAACTCCATTTTGTTGTGGAGTTCCAGGAGCAGAAAATTCCTGCTTTATTCCATGGTCTTTGCAGAACTCTTCCATGATCAAATTCTTGAACTCAGTGTCATTATCACTTCTTATGATCTTCACAGAGTCTTTGACCAATTTATCCAGTTGCTTGACATGATCAATCAAAATAGATGCAGTTTCACTTTTTGTGTGCAAGAAATACACCCATGTGTATCTGGTGAACTCATCCACTATGACCATAACATATTTCTTCTTTGCAATAGACATGACATTCACTGGACTAAATAGATCAACATGTAGTAGGTGATAAGGCTCAAGAATTGATGATTCAGTCTTGCTCTTGAATGAAGATTTTCTTTGGCCTTATTAAGTTTGTTAAAATTTGCAGCGGATTTAGCATCAGAGTTTAAGTTAACATTTTTCTTATCAGCATTTACAGTATCAGACTTTGCATCAGAACTTATACTAGAAGGAACAATGCTAACTTTCTTTAAAGAAGGTTTTATTTGATAATAATCATAATACAAACTATGATATTCCTTGCAAGTATAAATGGAATGCCATAAACTACCACAATGAAAACAAGGATTTTGTGGCCTATATCTAACAGACTGACTCTTAACTCCTGACTTTGAAGATAAGGAGTTTATGTTCTTATTCTTCCTGCAAAAAGAAGCCAGATGGTTAGAATTTCCACAGTTATGACATATTTTTCTAGGAGCATTAGGAACAGGCTTATAATCATTGCTTTTATTCACACCTTCCTTTCCATTCCTCTTTTTCCTAGGTGACTTTACCTTGTTTACATTCTTAACATCTTTCAGCTTGTACTTAAGCTGCTTCTTAGTCATTAAGTGTTAGGCCCCAATGTGTTTGTAGAAGGGGGGGTTGAATACAAACAATACCGAATAATCGAATTTAATGCGGAATAAAAATGTGGAACAAAATTCAAGTTAAATAAGAATATTATTAAACTTGAAAGGTGTTACAACAACGGTATCGATTACAAGGGATTAATCTCAAATAGATTATCACAAATCTAGAATAAATTTGACATGAACTTTTCTATTTTTACAATAAAAAGATTCAAATGCTAAACGCAATTTGAGATTAAGTTCTAGGGATTTTGATCCGCTAGATAGTTACACAAGAACAAGATTATGATTTCTAGCGGTTTGGATTTAACTTAAATAACTAGAAATTGATGTTCTTGAAGTAGCAGATGAAGGATGAAATATTGGCAGTTCTGCTTTTCTTTTTGTTCTTGTATTGGTTGACTTCAGTTGTAATGTTCTGTGTTCTGTGTTCTGCTTCATTTTTCTTTTAAATATAATCAACAGAACTGAAATGAACTGGCAAGACAATCTTTGAATTGGCATGACAATCGGTATGACTATCAGTTGAGCTAGCATGACAATCGGTATGACTATTAGTTGAACTAGCAAGACAATCCCATTGAACTGAAAAGACAATTCTCCTCTCTGATAGAACTTTCGGTGAGACAATTGAATTGACCTGGCATGACAATCGGTATGACAATCCAGATTCGCATGCTAGTTCATTTTCAATTGTCTTGCTGATTTAAAACAGATTTTAATCCAATTAAAATTCTGAAAATTCTTAATATTAATTCAGAATTAATTAATCAATTAATTCAATTAATCAATAAATTAATCTTTGCAGATATAATTTATTTTCTTAATTAAACTATATGACTTAATTAATTAATAGAGAATTAATACTAATCTTGAACAACAACCATTCTTCTGAAAATCTTCTGAAACTCACTGAGAATAATGAATCAATTCCACCACTTCAATGTTGACACTCGATGTACTGTCTGGTTCATGAGTGACTAACTTCCATGACATTTTTTCATGTCTTGACTTTGACAACTTGATTTTCTTCAGATTAAATCCTTGCAATTCTCTGATACCATGACGAGATCTCTATCACTTGATTAAATCCACAATCTTGATTTGTATCACTGAGGCTTGATCAATTTCTTGAGCTTCTTCCAGTGAAGTAATTCCTCAAGTCTGTAGATGAACATTGTTTTTGAATTATTTGACAGATGTTACTTTGTGAGATCTCTCTGACGGTAGATAAACTATTTACTTGTTACATTCTTATTTGAGTTGAGTTAAATCCTCGAATATACAAATAGGCTATGACATATGCCTTACATTAAGCCTATGTTAACTTCAGTTGGCTTTTCCTGTTTTAGTTTGTCAGAAGTTAATTCCTCTTTAACTTCTGATTTCTCAGTATCAGACTTTACAGCAACAAACTTAACAGGTTTTACCTTTGGCTTTTGTTTAATAACTATAGGCTCAATTTCTATAGTTCCTTTATCATTCTTATCATCTCCATAACCTAAGCCTTCTTTCCAGTTTCCACTACTTAACAAATTCTGAGTTGTTCTGCCAGAGTTAGTCCAAGTCCTGATAATCTCTCTTTCCTTTTCTAACTCAGTTTTTAGAGATTCATTCATTTTAAGTACTTCATCCCTAACATAGAAATCATCATCTCTATCTTTCTGAGTTTGATGGAACATGACTAACTCTTTTTCTAAATAATCATTTCTCTTTTTATAAGCAAGATTTTCAGAAGTTAATCTTTCACATGTTAAAGTTTGATCTCTATAACTAATAAACATGGTTTTAAGATATATTCTCAACTCATTAATATCATCAGTATGAAAGGCATAAGTAGTTTGAGGTACCTTTAACTCAGCAGCATCAGAACTGCTATCAGCATTTGCCATCAAGGCATAGTTCTCCTCACTTTCAGAATCTGAAGTGTCTGTCCAGCTTTTCTTCTTTGTGACAAGAGCCTTGCCTTTGTCACTTTTCACTTTCTTGCAATCAGGAGATATGTGGCCTTTCTCACCACAGTTGTAGCATTTGACATTTGTGTAATCTCCTCTGTCAGACTTTCCTCCTTTGCCTTCAGATTTTCTGAAACTCTTCTTATTAGAACTTGCACCTTTCCTGGAAAACTTCTTTCCCTTTCTAAATTTCCTGGATGCAATCCTTGTGATTCCTTTCACCATAAGAGCACACAGCTTCATCATCTCCTCATCAGCATCCATCTCAGGCAAGCTTTCAGTTTCTGAGTCAACATCACTATCAGAACTTGATGACTCAGTATCAGACTTTGTGATGAGAGCTTTTCCCTTGCCTTTCTTTGAGATAGCTGCTTTGGGGGATTCCTCCTCAGCCTTAAGAGCAACTGTCCTTGACTTTCCTCCTTTCCTCTTGCTTCTTTGTTCCATCTCAAGTTCATGAGTCTTGAGCATCCCATATATTTCATCAAGAGTTGTTTCTTCAAGATTATAGTCGTCTCTTATAGTTGTGGCCTTCAAACCCCAACTTTCAGGAAGAGCTAACAGGAATTTAAGATTTGAATCTTCAAGATCATATTCCTTATCAACTAGTGACAAATCATTCAAGAGTTTGACAAATCTGTCATATAAACCAGTTAATGACTCATCAGACTTTGAGTTAAAGTGTTCATACTCTTGAGTGAGTATTGTCTTCCTGTTCTTCTTAATTGAATCAGTTCCCTGACATCTTGTCTCCAAGGCTTCCCATATCTCCTTTGCAGTCTTGCAGTTAATTACCCTGTTTGAAATTACATTATCAATGGCACTATGCAGCAAGTGTCGTACCTTAGCATCCTTAGCAATTAAAGAGATATCTTCAGCAGTGTAATCACTCTTCTCCTTTGGTACAGACTTTGCTGGTTCACCTGCAACTGCAATAGCGAGTTCGGTTGGCTTGTGTGGTCCTTCATTGATCCTGTCAAGATATTTTGGATCTGCAGCTTCCAGAAACATAGACATCCTCACCTTCCATATGGGATATTCAGATGGTTTCAGTATGGGAACTCTAATAGTCTCATATCGACTATGGATTTGAGTCTTTGGAGGTTCTTCAGTTTTGGTGGACTTGGTTGGAGTTTCTGCTTCAGACATGATTGATTTTGGATCTTAAACTGTTTGTGTGTTAACAGAAGGCTCTGATACCACTTGTTAGGTCACACACACTGTAGAAGGGGGTTGAATACAGTGTTTAGCACAATCAAATCGAATTAAAGAACACAAGTAACGATTACAGACTTTATTCAATATAATAAACTCTGTTAAATATGGAACTGTCCTCTCTCAGTGATGAACAAATATCACGAGAGCTGCTAGGGTTACAATGAATATTATTCTCGATAATGATAACACGTATAGTGTAAACCCTATGTCTGTGTTTATATACTACACAATTACAAGATAATCTCTAATTGATATGGAATATAATTCTGCTTCCTAAAATATATCAATCAGTTATCTTTTCTTCCAAGTATTCTATTCTTCATAGAATTCCTTCTTCATGCATATCTCTTCTTGCGTTTGTCTTGATCTTCTTTCCTTTCAATCAGTCGTCTTCCTTATCTGAAAGTCCCCTTAAGTCCTGATATTATCTCCTGATAAATATCTCCTGATAACTTAAGTTCTGACAACTTAAGTTCTGACTTCAGTATAAGTGCTGATTTCCAGTTAAGTACTGATTTGTCCTGTTTAAGTAAGATCTGAAAACTAAACACAAATCATATTAGACATGACATTATCAAATATATCTAACAGTAATTTTCATCATTCATATGGAATGAAAGTGTGTGCATTCAGCAGAATATCAGATAAAGATTAAAGTCTGATAAACTTCAGTATATCTTAGAAATAAGGAATAACTAAGAAAAGTGCTTAAAATTTGTCATCAATCATGAAGTCTACTATAGTACAAATTTATGCAAGAGTCCACCTTAACTGTTTGTGCTCATTTTATGCATCTTTTGAAATTTCTTTTTACAGTGGCTTCTCAGTGTAAATGAATCACGACTGCTTATCAGAATTTATGTTATTGTCATAGTATTTCTCCAATAATCAGAGAATGTGAAAAGTCACCAAGAAAATTTATTTGCTTTTCTAATGCATATTACTTAATACCAGCAATGCAATTGGGTCTTCACTTCCACATATTTACTCTAGATCTCAAAGGAGTACCTGACTTTTATTTCCTTTTCTTTTCTTTTCTTTTGATAAGTGAGGCTTATCAGCATTTAGTTCATTCTTAAGATTTACTGAAATCAGAATCTGACAGATAAGAAGCAAGAATCTAGTTTGTGACTTAGTAATAAGATACACAAAGTAAACTTGACTAAGCTCAAAATCAGAATTTGCTTGTGTTAATGAGTTTCCACATAAACAACTAATTCAAACATGGGATTTCTAGTATGTTAAAGACTACTAGGTCAGCATCTAGCACAGTTATCCTCATTGGATTGAATAGTCACAGAACATTCAAAACACTATCAGAGTTTAAAGATCAATATCAAATAACAATCAGTATTTAATGAATTTTAATTAAAGAACAGATTTCATGAAGATAAGACAATCTGTAAACACTGATCATAAAGACTGATGGATGAGAACAAAAACTAAGCAGATTTAGAGAAAGAACCTGAAACCATTCCAAGTTCATTTACCATTCTTGTAAAAGTAGCTTCATATAGTGGTTTTGTGAAGATATATGCTAGTTGTTGATCTGTTGGAACAAAATGCAATTCCACTGTACCTTCCATCACATGTTCCCTTATGAAATGGTACCTAATGTTGAAGTGCTTTTTCATTGAGTGTTGAACTGGATTACCTGTCATAGCAATAGCACTTTGATTATCACAATAAATAGGGATTTTAGAAAATTCTAACCCATAATCCAGTAATTGATTCTTCATCCAAAGAATCTGTGCACAACAGCTTCCTGCAGCAATATATTCTGCTTCTCCAGTTGATGTGGAAATTGACTTCTGTTTCTTGCTAAACCAAGAAACCAATCTGCCTCCAAGAAATTGGCAGCTTCCACTAGTGCTTTTTCTATCTATTTTACATCCTGCAAAATCTGCATATGAGTAACCTATTAGCTTAAAATCTGATTCTCTAGGATACCACAATCCCAGATCTGCTGTACCCTTAAGGTACTTGAAAATTCTCTTCACAGCTATTAAATGAGGTTCTCTTGGATCAACCTGAAATCTTGCACAAAGACAGGTAGCATACATGATATCAGGTCTACTTGCAGTTAAATAGAGTAAAGAACCAATCATACCTCTGTAGTTAGTAATATCTACTGGTGAGCCAGTATCTTTATCTAACTTGGTTGCAGTGGCCATGGGAGTGGATGCAGTTGAACAATCTTGCATTCCAAATTTCTTCAGTAAATTTCTGGTGTACTTGGATTGACAGATAAAAGTACCTTCTTCATTTTGCTTGACTTAAAGGCCCAGAAAATAACTAAGTTCTCCCATCATACTCATTTAATATCTTGACTGCATTAGCTTTGCAAACCTCTCACAGAGTTTAGCATTTGTAGAACCAAATATGATATCATCAACATATATCTATACCAAAAGTAAGTCCTTTCCATGGTTGAGGTTGAACAGAGTTTTATCAATTGTACCTCTGTGAAATCCACTTTCCAGAAAGAATTGAGCTAAAGTCTCATACCATGCTCTAGGAGCTTGCTTAAGGCCATAAAGTGCTTTGTCATCAGCTTTTAGATCAAATTTTGACAGCTGCTCAGGATGAGTCATAAGAACAAAACACTTGCAACCAAATACATGAAAGTATTTCAAATTTGGCTTTTTTTCTTCACCATCTCATATGGTGTTTTTCCTTGCTTGTTTATGAGTGTTGCATTCTGTGTAAAACAAGCAGTCTGCACAGCTTCAGCCCAAAAGTAGGTTGCCAGCTTTGCTTCATCAACTATAGTTTGTGCAGCTTCAATGAGAGTCATGTTCTTTCTTTCTATAACTCCATTTTGCTGTGGAGTTCCAGGTACAGAAAATTCCTGTTTGATTCCATGCTCTTTGCAGAACTCTTCCATGATTGAATTCTTGAACTCAGTGCCATTATCACTTCTTATAATTTTAACAGAATCTTTGACCAACTTAACCAGCTGTCTAACATGATCAGATAGAGTAAATGCAGTTCATTCTTCTTGTGCAAGAAGTACACCCAAGTGTACCTTGTGAACTCATCCACTATAACCATAGCATATTTCTTCTTTGCAATAGACATGACATTGACTGGACCAAATAGATCAACATGCAGTAGGTGATAAGGCTCAAGAATTGATGACTCATTTTTGCTCTTGAAAGAAGATTTTCTTTATTTTGCCTTTTGACATGAATTACAAAGGCCATCAGGAGAAAATACTGATTTTGGCAGTCCTCTCATAAGATCTTTCTTTACAAGCTCATTTATGTTGTTGAAGTTTAAATGAGAGAGTCTTTTGTGCCAATTCCAGCTTTCTTCATTTGATGCTCTACTCAACAGACAGATTGCAGAACCATCAGAACTTGTTGAAAGTCTGGCTTTATAAATGTTATAATGCCTGTAACCTTTCAGAACCACTTTGCCTGTAGAATTGCTTACTACTTCACAGTGTTATTCAAAGAAATCCACATGATAACCTCTGTCATAGATTTGACTCACACTCAGCAGATTATGTTTAAGTCCTGAAACAAGAGCTACTATTTTAATGATGACATTCCCAAGATTAATACTGCCATATCCCAGAGTTTTTCCCATATTGCAATCTCCATAAGAAACTCATGGACCAGCTTTCTCCACAAAGTCTGAGAGCAGGGCTTTATTTCCAGTCATATGTCCTGAACATCCATTATCCAGTACTAGGATATTTTTCCTGTTGCCCTGCAATCACAAAGACCACTAATGGTTAGTTTTAAGGACCCAAACTTTCTTGGATCCTTTGGCATTTTTAAGTTTGTTAGCATTTGCAGCGGATTTAATATCAGAGTTTATGCTAACATGCTGTTTATCAGAACTTATATCAGACTTTGCATCAGACTTTACACTAGAAGGAATTAAAGCAACTTTCTTTAAAGAAGGTTTTATTTGATAATAATCATAGTATAAACTATGATATTCCTTACAAGTATAAATGGAATGCCATAAACTTCCACAATGAAAACAAGAATTTTGTGGCTTAAACCTAACAGACTGACTCTTAACTCCTGACTTAGGAGGTAAAGAGTTTATATTCTTATTCTTCCTGCAAAAAGGAGCAAGATGGTTAGAGTTTCCACAGTTATAACATTTCTTTCTAGGAGCATTAGGAACATGCATATAATTATTGCTTTTATTCACACCTTCCTTTCCATTCCTATTTTTCCTAGCTGCCTTAACCTTGTTGACATTCCTTATTTCTTTCAGCTTATGCTTAAGCTGCTTCTTTTTCATTAAGCCTATGTTGACTTCAGCTGGTTTATCCGGTTCTAATTTGTCAGAAGTTGACTTCTCCTTAACTTCTGTCACAGACTCTTTCATCTTTTCAGAATCAGACTTTACAGTTTTAGCTACAAACTTAACAGGATTTACCTTTGGCTTAACAGTTTATTTAACAACAATTGGCTCAAATTGTTCAGTTCCTTTTTCACTTTTATCATCTCCATAACCTAAGCCCTCTTTCCAGTTTCCACTACTTAATAAATTCTGAGGCAAGATGGTTAGAGTTTCCATAGTTATAACATTTCTTTCTAGGAGCTCTAGGAACAGGCATATAATTATTGCTTTTATTTACACCTTCCTTTCCATTCCTATTTTTCCTAGCTGCCTTAACCTTGTTAACATTCCTTATTTCTTTCAGCTTATGCTTAAGCTGCTTCTTTGTCATTAAGCCTATGTTGACTTCAGCTGGTTTATCCTGTTCTAATTTGTCAGAAGTTGACTTCTCCTTAACTTCTGTCACAGACTCTTTCATCTTTTCAAGATCAGACTTTACAGTTTTAGCTACAAACTTAACAGGATTTACCTTTGGATTAACAGTTTATTTAACAACAATTGGCTCAATTTGTTCAGTTCCCTTTTCACTTTTATCATCTCCATAACCTAAGCCCTCTTTCCAGTTTCCACTACTTAATAAATTCTGAGTTGTTCTGCCAGAGTTAGTCCAAATCCTGATAATCTCTTTTTCTTTTTCTAACTCAGTTTTTAGAGATTTATTCAATTTTAGCAATTCATCTCTAACATAAAAGCATCATCTATTTCTTTCTGAGTTTGATGGAACATGACTAACTCTTTTTCTAAATAATCATTTCTTTTCTTAAAAGCAAGATTTTTAGAAGTTAATCTTTCACATGTTAAAGTTTGATCTCTATAGCTAATAAACATGGTTTAAAGATATAATCTCAACTCAGTAATATCATCAGTATGAAAGGCATAAGTTGTTTGAGGTACCTTTAATTCAGCAGTTTCAGGGCTGCCATCAGCATTTGCCATTAAAGCATAATTCACCTCATCTTCAGAATCTGAAGAGTCTGTCCAGCTTTTCTTATTTTTGACAAGTGCTTTGCCTTTGTCACTATTTCCTTTCTTGCAGTCAGGAGATATGTGGCCTCTTTCACCATAATTGTAGCATTTGACATTTGAGTTGTCTCCTATGTCAGACTTTGCACTTTTGCCTTCATACTTTCTGAACCCTTTCTTATCAGTACTTCCACCTTTCTTGAAAAACTTCTTTCCCCTTCTGAATTTCCTGTAGGCTATCTTTGTGATACCCTTCACCATAAGAGCACATAATTTCATCATCTCTTCATCAACATCTATTTCAGGTAAACTTTCAGTTTCTGATCATCATCATCAGAACTTGATGATTCTGAATCAGACTTTGTGATGAGAACTTTTCCTTTTCCTTTCTCTGAGACAGCCACTTTGGGGGATTCCTCCTCAGCCTTAAGAGCAACTGTCCTTGACTTTCTCCCATATCTCTTGCTTCTTTTATCCATCTCAAGTTCATAAGTCTTGAGCATACCATAAATTTCATCAAGAGTAGTTTCATCAAGAGCATAGTTGTCTCTTATAGTAGTAGACTTCAAATCCCAACTTTCAGGAAGAGCTAAAATGAATTTTAGATTTGAATCTTCAAGATCATATTCCTTGTCCACCAGTGATAGATCATTCAAGAGTTTGACAAACCTGTCATATAAGTCAGTTAATGATCCATCAGCTTTTGAGTCAAAGTGCTCATACTCTTGAGTGAGTATAGTCCTCATGTTCTTCTTGATTGCATCAGTTCCCTGGCATCTTGTCTCCAAAGCATCTCATATCTCCTTTGTAGTCTTGCAATGAATTACCCTGTTTGACATGACATTATCAATGGCACTATGCAACAAATTCTTTACCTTTGCATCCTTGGCAATGGATGAGATATCTTCAGCTGTATACTCACTTTTCTCCTTTGGTATGGTCTTTGCTGGTTGATCTATAACTACAACAGAGAGCTTGGTTGGCTTATACGGTCCTTCATTAATTCTGTCAAGGTATTCTGGATCAGTAGCTTCCAGAAACATATCCATCTTCACTTTCCATATGGGATACTCAGAAGGTCTCGGTATGGGAACCCTAATAGTCTCATATCGACTGTGGATTTGAGTGTTTTTAGTTTCTTTAGTTTTGGTAGGCTTGGTTGGATTTTCTGCTTTTTCAGACATGATTGTTTGGATCTTTACTATATGTGTGTTAACAGATAGGCTCTGATACCAATTGTTAGGTCATATAATACTGTAGAAGGGGGTTGAATATAGTGTAGAATACAATCAAATCGATTTCGAACACAAGTAACAGTAAACAAATATATTCAATATAATAAACTCTGTTACAATGGAACTGTTCTCTCTCGGTGATGAACAAATATCACGAGAGCTGCTAGGTTACAATGTATGATCTTCTCGATAATGATAACACATGTAGTGTAAACCTATGTCTGTGTTTAGATATAGTACACAGTTACAAGATAACTTCTAATTGATATGGAATATAATTCTGTCTCCTAAAATATATCAATCAGATATCTTATACAAGTCTTCTTATCTTCTAACTCTTTTCATGCATATCTTCTTTTGTATTAGTCTTGATCTTCTTTCCTGTAAATCAGCTTCCTTCCTTAACTGTTAGTCCTCCCGTACTTAAGTTCTGATATCCATCTTCTGATATTTATCTTCTGATAATCTAAGTTCTGATATCCTTAAGTTCTAACTTCCAGTAAGTATTGATTTCAGTAAGTACTGATATTTCCTATTTGTTAAGATCGGAAAACTAAACATGAAACATATTAGACATGGCATCTCAAATATATCTAACAAAGATTTTAAATATACTTTTAGTCCAGTTGCCAGGTTTACTACTGTCAGAGTTCTCATTGCCTTAGTTGCTGCAAATGATTGGCCTTTACATCAATTGGACATAAATAATGTCTTCTTACATGGTTATGTTGAAAAAGAGATTCATATGCAACCTCCTCCTGGTTATATACTAGGTCATGGCTTGGTCTGTAGGTTAAGAAGATCTTTATATGCCTTGAGACAAGCAGCAAGACAGTGGAATGTGGAATTGAGTAAGCATTTAATTGATCTGGGTTTTGTCCAATCCAAGCAGGACTATTCCTTATTTGTTAAATCTAATTCAAATGGTCAATTTACTGTTGTGGTTGCTTATGTGGATTATTTACTTCTCACCGGTAATCTTTTATCCAATATTCAGTTGGTCAAGACTTCTTTGCATAGTGATTTTAGAATTAAATATCTTGGTTCTTTATCTTACTTTCTTTGTATTGAGGTATCTAGAACACATTTTGGTATCTTGTTGAATTAAAGGAAATATATTTTGGATTTACTTAAGGATACTGAAATGGAAGGATGCAAAGTGGTTTCTACTTCTTTTCCAACTGGATTACATCTTAGCATTAAGGATGGGCTTTTATTACCAGATCCTGAGAATTATAGAAGGATTGTTGGGAAGTTGCTGTATTTGAACATGTCTCAACCTGATATCTCATATTTTGTCCAACAACTAAGTCAATTCTTAAACTCTCGTGCTACTTCTCATTTCTAGGCTGCTATACATGTTCTTCAGTATCCGAAAGGTACTATTAACATGTGTTTGTTTTATTCTTCACATAATAATTTTCTACTTCAAGGTTATTGTGATGCAGATTGGGGATCTTGTACTTTTTCCAGCAAAGTCCATATCTGGTTATGTGTTGGATATATTTAAGGTGTCATGTCTAATATGTTTCATGTTTAGTTTTCAGATCTTAACTAACAGGAAATATCAGTACTTACTGGAATCAGAACATATTGGAAGTCAGGACTTAAGGATATCAGGACTTAGATTATCAGAAGATAATATCAGAAGATGGATATCAAAACTTAAGTACTGGAGGACTAACAGTTAAGGAAGGAAGCTGATTTACAGGAAAGAAGATCGAGACTAATACAAGAAGAAGATATGCATGGAAAGAGTTAGAGGACTAGAAGAATTATATAGGATATCTGGTTGATATATTTTAGGAGACAGAATTATATTCCATATCAACTAGAAGTTATCTTGTAACTGTGTGTCTATATAAACACAGATATAGGTTTACTCTATAAGAGTTGCGATCAATGAGAAGATCATATATTGTAACCTAGCAGCTCTCGTGATATTTGTTCATCACTGAGAGAGAACAGTTCCATTGTAACAGAGTTTATTATATCAGATACATATGTTTTCTGTTACTTGTGCTTTAAATCGATTTGATTGTATTCTACACTGTAGTCAACCCCCTTCTACAGTGTTGTGTGACCTAACAAGTGGTATCAGAGCTCATC
Source organism: Apium graveolens (assembly GCF_009905375.1). Lineage (NCBI taxonomy): Eukaryota > Viridiplantae > Streptophyta > Magnoliopsida > Apiales > Apiaceae > Apium > Apium graveolens. Next base: position 238,144,287 of record NC_133648.1, on the reverse strand, counting down.
TGCTAACACACATACAGTAAAGATCCAAAACAATCATATCTGAAGAAGCAGAAAATCCAACCAAGCCCGCCAAAACTGAAGATACTCCAAAGACTCAAACCCATAGTCGATATGAGACTATCATGGTTCCCATGTTGAGACCTTCTGAGTATCCCATATGGAAAGTGAAGATGGCTATGTTTCTGGAAGCTACAGATCCAGAATACCTTCACAGAATTTATGAAGGACCGCATAAGCCAACTAAGCTCTGTGTTGTAGTTGCAGATCAGCCAGCAAAGACCATACCAAAGGAGAAAAGTGAATACACAGCTGAAGATATCTCATCTATTGCCAATGATGCAAAGGTAAGGCATTTGCTGCATAGTGCCATTGATAATGCCATGTCAAATAGGGTAATTCAATGCAAGACTGCAAAGGAGATATGGGATGCTTTGGAGACAAGGTGTGTAACACCCCAAAATCCATGGTCGTGAATTCGGGTTATTACGATCACTTATTTGTTAAATAATTCTCTTTTCACAATATTACTCGACCTTTTATCCAAACTCACACACACAGGTTATATGCTTGGAAACAGTATCAAATAAATCATCTCCACTTATCTACCTGACGGGGCTGGCGTACAAAAATCCTACGGAACTCACGAGCATTCCTTACCCGCCTACGGACAACAGTCCTGGTCTGATCCATACTGGTAGTCTGTTGTGATATGATATATAAAAGCAAGGGTGAGCATTATAGCTCAACAAGGTATATATCCCCATAATTAAGTATGTAAGGATAAATAAAACCAATAATTATACTTTGTATCTCCAAAGCGTTCTGAAAGTTTATATGCTTGTCAAATTTATAATATTCTCAAAATCAACTACAATAGTATATCCACTGAATACTTGTATTCATCTCTTTCTCAAAATTATTTTATACTCGTACTCATTTTATTTCAAAATCTCAAGATGTTACTCGAACCAAGATTCTCAAATGGGTGTGATATATATTCATCAACATCCCAATTTAAAACTCATCCTTATCGTCAGATTTCTCAAATGGATTTAATATCTATTCATCAATATCCTTGTTTAAAACTCAGCCTTATCGGCTCTCTGTTGTATATTTCACAACAGTTTTTCCAAAATGGAAGAAAGGGACTATACTGGAATAAACCACGTATCGGTGATCAGCCGAATACGAAATTTTCTCTACTAGTAGAAGGAATACAAACCTAGCCGCCTTTGGGCTCATCAAGACACTACACGGTGGTTGCCCATTGTCGTGCAAGTCCGAAAGTCAATGGTCACATAGACCATATAACCGTACAATGCGCCACTCCGCGCTTGCATAATGCGCCACTCTGCGCCTGGTCACTGCCCGATACCACTCCGTGCTGGGCAGGCCACTATCCAGTCCCAAAATAATTATATCTTTTGCTCAAAATCCTTTTTCGAAGGAATAGGTCCTTAAAAGTTGACCTGTAAATAAGATGATTTATTCATTACTTTTAACTCAATTGATCTTTGGGAGTTGTCGGAGTTTTGAATTTAAAATCATTTTCAAATCCCTATCTGTAGTAGGGTGACACATATATTACTCACTTGTTCTTTATTGAACGAGGAAGGTTTTGATACGTTTCAAATGATTAATATCTTTCAAGAGTTTTGAATAATTTAGAAAGTACCTTTGGGAACTATATCTATTTTTAAATAAGTTTTTAGAAGTCCGAAGATATTAAATATCTAAGGTCTCATAATAATTTAAGAGGGATTCAATGAATTGATAAAATCTTATAAATAAAACATCTATGTATAAGGTTCAATGAAATGATAAAAACCTTACATATAAAATATCTCTGAATATGGTTCAATGAATTGATAAAATCTTAAGCACAAAGTATTTCTAATTAAGGTTCAATGAATTAATAAACCTTAAATACAAAATATTTCTGAATGAGGTCCAACGAATGGAGACGCCTTAATCAAATAATCAAAACAGGGTTTGGTATCCTATAATTGCTCTTTGAATAGTTAAATCTTTATTAAATAACGTGAAATGATTTATAAACTATTCAGTATATTTTTAAATACTTTCTGGATATTTAATAATCCCTTAAGTATCGCTTTATAAAATAATCAATCAAGTAAGGGTGTCCCTTAAATGAATAAACCAATATTTCTCGAAGTTTAAGTCAAAATCTCAATCGTTCGCTTGATATATATATTACGCGAACGTACTTTGTTTATCGAAATAGAAATCTTTCGCGTCCGGCTCTCTCCGGAATTAAATCGCTATTAAAATATCTCCGACACCCATTATCATATATTATATTTGAAATACGTTTCAATTTCTCATACTCGTGTAAAACGAAATTTGTTTTCGTAACAATCGCATAATTCGTATGCATTGATATCATAGAGAAGCATATATATTTGAACCGTAAATCATGGCATCAATATCACAAAAGTATATATATAGCATGGATAGTATGAGATAGAGTTTCAAAAAATTGCCTCGAGTAATCGAAGTGGTATGGTCTCTGGTGTTTGGTTGGCGATCTATAAACAAGAACCAACGGTCTAAGTTAGTACGCGATTAACGTCTCGATTTTATTAAGCAACTTTCGCAACTACTCAAGTATAACGAATCTCCGATCGTCACATTCTCAACACTTATATTCTCACTTTATAACATGGTCGAGTTTTGAAATCGATCGTTCGCTTTAGAAAGTCCACTTTGAGTTTTAAGCTCGAACGTGAGAAAACGCGCGTCAGAACTAGGTTTTTATGCATTTCTCGCTTGCGCTCGCTTTACCAAAACATTTTTATAAAATCGAAAACTTAATATTTTCTCAAAATTATTTTTGGAAAGTCTTCTCTACTGTCATATCCATTTTTCATAATTTTTCCAGAATCTAGAAATTAATTTAAGTCCTTCAAAATCACCATGCAAGTGGACTTAAGTGCAGTTGGCTAATCGCAGAAATGTTTTACACTAAAATGACCATAACTCCTAAACCGTAAATCTCCTCATGATGATATACACATTTATAGAAACAAAAAAACAAGATCTATCTAGTCATGGCCAGTGGTTTTCAAATTTTAACCATTTTCATGGCCGAATGTCCTGCAGAAAACAGATCAAGTGCAAGAATGCCCAAACTCAATTTCTACTACTTGATCTTAACACAATCACTACCTATAACCATCATAAACACAAGTACTTCTCAAGATCCACCCACATACACCTTATATGATCTATCTAGTACCACATACATGGATTACAACACAACATCTCAAGCCTTTAGTAAGAACATAATCAATACAAACTCAAACAAACACATCCTTTGGATCTTAACACTACAACAAACATAACTCTTAAATCCAACCATAAAACCTTAAAGGGTTGAAAGTTATACCTTCTTGGATACTAGGAAGGTTAGTGCTAGGATTATTGAGGCTTGGTTTGCTTAGAAAACACTTATAAGGGCTAGATCCTTAAGAAATAAAACCAAGAAACAAGTTAGAATTTCAGAGTTACTTTTCAGCACCTCATTCAAACATTTTTATAAAATTGAAAAATAATAATTTGAGGCTGAAATTTGGTACGAAGCTTACCCATGATATAGAGAAGCTATGATAAAAATTTCATGATATTTGAATGAGTATATTTTGAGTTATAAATTTTTCTTTCTCCCTTGATCAGAAAATCCGAACTGCTGGAATGAAAAATGGGAGAGCTTTAAGTGAGGGAAAAGGGGTTGTTTTCTTTTGTGGCTAAAGTGTGGGAGTGTATAATGAATATATGTGATGTATGCAGCATATTTGACAATAATTTGGCAAAGGTATGGGTTGGTTTGATTGTGTGTTGAAGTGAGAAAAGGGAGAAGTATGACTTGTGTACTTGTTTGTCTCCCATCACTATTCAACACTATTCAACTAACTATTCTAGTTAGCTTCTAATCATCTAGTTACACTCCTAACTACTAGTTAGGACTTGTTTATGCATGGACAACTTGCATGGGATTTAATTTCTCATTCGTTTATTTATCGTAAACGCAATCGTCGTTCCATTCCGATAGTTTCCACGTATAACGACTTGTTTCGTAGCGATTTCTTTTATAGCTTATAATCCTATAACCAATTCTATTCCTTCTCTTGATCATAGAAACACCTTGATATATTATTTATTTTACGTAGTATTCTCGGTTCTACGCCATTCTTTACGGATACGAAAACACGTAGTATAATCTAGAATCTTCGAATTCCGTCGGCTTTTACATTCACTTATTTTCCTCGATAAACAAGAATATGATCTCGGATTCTCAAAATTCCACTATTCATTTTATGATGATCCCCATACGTATTACTTAATCAACTCAAGTTACTATTCACAAAAGTTTTAAAATATTACAAAAATCAGGGTTCTTACAGTCTCCCCCCTTAAAAGGATTCCGTCCCGGAATCAACTCACAAATAGATGGGGGTACCTTTCTCGCAGGTTGCTCTCTAATTCCCAAGTCGACTCCTCGACCTTGGGATATCTCAACAAGACTCTGAATAGCTTGACACTCTTGTCCCTGAGTACTTGCTCTTTTCAACCAATGATTTCAACTGGTTGCTCAATGTAGGACAGATCTAGTACTTACTCATGTTTCACTATATTCTTGGTATCCGCATTATATTTTCTCAACATTGGCATATGAAAAACACTATGAACCTGTTGAAGGTTTGGAGGTAAAGCCAATTCGTATGACACGGTTCTATTCGTCACAAAATCTCAAAGGACCCATATATCGGGAACTCAGCTTCCCTTTCTTTCCAAATCTCATCAGTCCTTCCCATGGTGACACTTTCAAAAATACCTGGTCACCCACTTCATACTCTCTGTCTTTTCATGCTAAGTCGGCATATTTACGCTGTCGGTCTTGGGTTGCCGCTAAGCATCCTCTGATCAACTCAACTATGTCCCTCATTCTTTACACCAATTCGGGACCTAGTAACTTTCTTTCACCAACTTCATCCCATTACAAGGGTGAATGGCACCTCTGACCATACAGCGCCTCATGTGGGGGCATTTCTATACTCGCATGATAACTATGATTGTAGGAAAACTCTATCAAAGATAGGTGTTCATCTCAATAACCTTAAAAATCAATTACATAATTTCTCAACATGTACTCCAATGTCTGAATGATTCACTCACTTTGTCCATCGGTTTGGGGATGGTATGCAGTACTCACATTCAGTTTGGTTCATAAGCATTCCTGAAAGCTCCTCAAAAAAATCTGGAGTTGAATCGGGGATCTCTGTCAGATACGATAGCTACAGAGACTCCATGTCTTATCAAAATTTCCTTGATGTATAGCTCTGCTAATCTATCCACCATGTAGGTTTTCTTGATTGGAAGAAAGTATGCTGACTTGGTCAGTCGATATATAATTACTCATATTGCATCACGGTTAGCCTTAGCTCGGGGAAATCCTACCACAGAATCTATGGCTATTTGTTCCCACTTTCACATCGGAATTCCTAAGGGTTGTAGGAGTCCCCTCGGTCGCTGATGTTCCACCTTCACTCTTTAACAGGTCAAACACTTACTGACCCAATTGGCCACGTCTCTTTTCATGTTGGGTCTTCAATAATATTCCTTTGGATCTCGGTACATCTTGGTACCTCCAGGATGAATTGAATATCTAGAATTATGTCCTTCGCTTAAAATTTCATCTTTTAATTCTCGAACATTCGGAATCCAAATCCGGTTCGCATACCTCATAATTCCCTTCTCATCTTTCTCACATTTGACTTCTTTTCAGTCAAAGATTCTCGTTTTTCATTCGTCTTCTCTTCCTGACAATGTCCCATCTTTTCTAACAATTCCGGTTCTAATTTGATCTCAAATAGTCTATCAGTCCCTTTACCGGTGACTTCACCTCTATCTTCATCTCCTCGAGTTCTCTCACTAGTTCCTCCGGTGTTGTCAACATCTTGAGTCTCTCTTTACTACTAAGGGCATCGGCCACCACATTGGCCTTCCCTGGGTGATATAAAATCTCACTGACATAGTCTTTCATTAACTCTAACTATCTCCTCTGTCTCCTGTTGAGTTCTTTCTGAGTAAATATATACTTAAGGCTCTTATGGTCAGTGTAGATCTCACAATTTTTTCTGTATGGATATTGTCTCCAATTTTTCAAAGCAAAACTATTGCTGCTAATTCTAATTCATGAGTAGGGTATCTTACTTCATATTCCTTCAGCTGCCGTGAGGCATAAGCAACCACTTTCCCATGCTGCATAAGCATGCATCCTAATCCTTTATGTGACGCATCACTATAGATCACAAAATCACCCTTTCCATCGGGCAATGCCAGCACGAGGGCTGTTACCAAACTCCTTTTCAATTCCTGAAAACTTTCCTCACATTTTTCATTCCACACAACCTTTTCCATTTTGCAAGTAGGCCTAGTCAAAGGTCCTGATATCTTAGCGAAATCCTGTACGAACCTCTCATAAAACTGGTTAATTCCCAAAAAGTTCCTACTTCCGTAGGTGTGGTTATTCTTTCTCATTAGAATACTGCATCAACATTGGTAGGGTCAACTAACACTCCTTCACTGCTCATCAATTATCCTAAGATCTGAACTTCATTTTGCCAGAATTCGCACCTTGAGAATTTGGCAAACAACTTTTCTCTTCTCAATGCTTCTACCACTATCCTTAGATATTCCGCATGTTCTTCTTCCGTTTTAGAATAGACTAAAAAATTATCAATAAAAATAATGACGCACACGTCCAAATACTTTTTAAACACTCGATTCACAAAGTCCAAGAAAGCTATTGGGGCATTCTTTAGCCCGAACGACGTCATCAAGAACTCATAATGTCCATACCTCGTGCAAAATACGGTATTTGTCCCCTGTTTTAATCTTCAGTTGGTGATATCCCGTTCTTAGATCGATTTTCGAAAAGTGTACAACTCCTTCAAGTTGGTCAAACGAATCGTTAATTCTAGAGAGAGGGTATATGTTCTTAATAGTCAGCTTATTCAGTTCCCTATACTTTGTGCACAATCGCATACTGCCATCCTTCTTTTTGACAAACAACATTGGTGTGCCTCATGGTGACACATTAAGTCTCATCATTCCTTTGTTCAACAATTCTTGCAACTGTGAAGTCAATTCTTTCATTTCAACCGGGGCTAGCCTATATGGGGCTTTTTGAAACTGATGTCGTTCCTGATGCTAATTCGATAGCGAACTCTATCTCTCGGTCAGGTGATAATCCTGAAAGGTCTTTGGAAAACACATCCTCAAATTCGTTAACAACTGGTATATCACGTACATCAGGGCTTCTCTCTTGGTACCCGCCACGTATGCTAAATACGCTTTGCTATCTTTCCTCAATAATTGCTTCGCTTGAGCAATATTCAAAAATTTATGGGTCTGACGCTGACCCTTAACCACAATTTCCTTGCCGTTAGGCATTCGGATTTTAACTTTCTTTCCTTTATAATCAATCTGAGCACCATTGCTCGACGACCAATCCATTTTTAAGACCACACCAAATTCTCTCAGCCTGAAAGGAATTAAGTCCAACTTAAAGTCCTTCCCTCCTAGTTCAAGATTAGATGAATCTCATTAATTGGAACAACCTCTCGATTCACTATTTCTATTCGCAATAATTCTCGCGTTGGAATCATATTAAGTTTTAACTTGGCCAAAAATCTCGCGATATAAAATACTTAGTTGCTTCAGAATTAAACAGAATATTTGCAGTAACCAAATTGAGTAAAAGGTTACCTACTATCACGCCCAAGCTAGGTTGGGGCAGTTGCTAGAATAATGTCCTGGTTGGTTGCGATTAAAGCACCTCAGTAGCTCTTTTCCCAAATTACATACCCCGGGATGTTTTTCCCCACATGACTTAAGATCTGGTAGGGGTGACCGAAACTGGTTATGAAACGTAGTCCTATATTGACCACCTCCCTGGGCGATACTCTTGCTTACCGGTTCGCTAAACCCGGTACCTACTGCGGGTTGGGACATCGCTCCCCTCTCAGTCCTAATCGGAAATTTCTGTTTATCGCTCTGCCGCCTTGGCTTTCGAACTCCTCTTCTTGCTCTCTTCCTCTTTTTGACTTTGCTCACTCTCTGCCTCTACAATCGAGGCCTTTTTGCACATAGTCTGTTATCTCAAGTAATGACACTCGGTCCTGAATCCATTGTTTCAGCCCTTGCTGAAATCTCCTTGCCTTTTTCTCTTTTGTGTTCACAAACTCCGGCATGAATCTCGACTGTTCAATAAATTTGGCTTTATACACAGCCACTGACATCTTATCTTACATAATCTCAAGAAACTTCAACTCCATCTGAGCCTCCATAAACCTGGGAAATACTTTTCCCCATGTGATAATCACATCAGTCTCCAGGGTTCCTTTAGGTTCCCACTAATAATTTGCTTCTCCTTTCAACATATAATTGGTGAACACAGTCTTTTACGTCTCTTCTATGGGCACTATCTCAAAGCTCTTTTCCATTTCTTTCAGCCAAGCTCTGGCCTTAACAGGTTAGCAGTCCCTTGAAATTTCTGGGGGTTTTAACAACTTAAAGGCTTTAAAGACATTAGTAACTGGAACATGATCAACCTGGTGTTATGGATAAAAAGCTAAGGTTATTATTTGCTGTATTTATTACTAAGATTCGGGAGCTCAAGGCCTTTAATGGCTGCTCTCGTGCTTCGTAGCTTAATTCTGCCTTTACGAGATGCCTACGTATCTCTGTGAGTTAGAGAATCAAGCCAAAAAACGTAGTTCTGATTGGTGGGGGTGAGACCCCTTATATAGATGTTGGGAGTCCTTGAATTGGACTTGGTATAGGAGACTTGCTGGGCAAGTCTCATAATTAGAATGGACTTTGGAGTCCTAGATAGTAGGAAACTGATTCCTTATCCTTTTAGGTCCCCTTGAGGCTAATCTCCAAGGATTTATATCCTTATCGGGACTCTTTTCAACATCTGATTTGTCCCTTATTAATTAATTACGAAATTAATTAATAATCAGGGCTTTTGGGCCTTTTTTATTCCATCAGGCCTGATCTGGTCCATCAGGCTTAACCTTTCTGGTCTGAGTATCATATATCTTTTTATTGGGTCTAACAGCCCACAGATTGTACAATTAATGCAGTATTTAATAATACAATCATAATTTATTTATCCCTATCATTTGCCCCCCAACTTTTGGGAAACATCGATTAGGTTTCGCAGAAGTTAAGTCTATTCGTTCCCTTACAGGGTTTCATTTTTCCGTAAAGTGTGGAGCGACCTACACATTTACAATGAATTTTCCCTTTTATTCAGGAATTATCTTAATTTCCAGGAATTTTTCCCTAATTTTCTGGGATTTTCCCTAATTTTCTGGGATTTTCCCTAATTTCTGGGATTTTCCCTAATTTTCTGGGATTTTTCCTAATTTCTGGGATTTTCCCTAATTTTCTGGGATTTTCCCTAATTTCTGGGATTTTCCCTAATTTTCTGGGATTTTCCCTAATTTCTGGGATTTTCCCTAATTTTCTGGGATTTTCCCTAATTTTCTGGGATTTTTCCCTAATTTTCTGGGATTTTCCCTAATTTTCTGGGATTTTTCCCTAATTTTCTGGGATTTTCCCTAATTTCTGGGATTTTCCCTAATTTTCTGGGATTTTCCCTAATTTCTGGGATTTTCCCTAATTTTCTGGGATTTTCCCTAATTTTCTGGGATTTTTCCCTAATTTTCTGGGACTTTCCCTAATTTTCTGGGATTTTTCCCTAATTTTCTGGGATTTTCCCTAATTTCTGGGATTTTCCCTAATTTTCTGGGATTTTCCCTAATTTTCTGGGATTTTTCCCTAATTTTCTGGAAATATTAACATTTTTCAGAAAATATTTAAGGAATTTTATTATTTTTTTAAATAATCAGAAAAACAGAATTTTTGTTGCTCAATACATCCTAGGCGTTGTTGATCCACGCCTAGGAGACAGTTTCCTAACAACGTCTAGGAAAACTTGCGTCCTGGGCGTTGTTGGAGGCTGATGCTTCCTGGGCGTTGTTGATCCACGCCTAGGAGACGGTTTCCTAACAACGTCTAGGAAACTTGCTTCCTGGGCGTTGTTGAAGACAGATGCTTTCATAGATCCTAGACGTTGTGCACCCACGCCTAGGAGACAGTTTTCTAACAACGTCTAGGAAACTTGCGTCCTGGGCGTTGTTGAATACAGATGCTTTCATAGATCCTAGACGTTGTGCACCCACGCTTAGGAGACAGTTTTCTAACAACGGCTAGGGACGATGTATCCTGAGCGTTGTTGAATACAGATGCTTCCTGGGCGTTGTTGATCCACGCCTAGGAGCCACACTTCTAACAACGGCTAGGGACGATGTATCCTGAGCGTTGTTGAATACAGATGCTTCCTGGGCGTTGTTGATCCACGCCTAGGAGCCACGCTTCTAACAACGGCTAGGGACGATGTATCCTGAGCGTTGTTGAATACAGATGCTTCCTGGGCGTTGTTGATCCACGCCTAGGAGCCACACTTCTAACAACGGCTAGGGACGATGTATCCTGAGCGTTGTTGAGGCTGTTCGAGCCTTGATTCATTCATTGAACTTTGATTTTAAATCTTTTCAAAATTCAAATCTTATGGGCTTCCCGCCTTTTTCTTAGGCCCAGGCCCGTTTGTGCATCTTTGAGCTCCTCTATATAAGAGGTGGAGTGTGAGTTCATTTCTCACACTTCACTTTCACAAAAATTTCTAAATTTCAACTCTGCAATTAGTCTCTCAAGAATCGCCACCTCCAAGCGATTTCCGGCTTTCTACTCCGCCGCTTTTCTGGGCTTATTTTGAAGATTCCGCTTGAATCTTCATCTTCTTTACTTACTTTCAAGAGCTTCCTGGGTTTTTGTCTTCATCCATGGCGGATTCCGATTCATCTCACTCCCATGTCCCCCAAGCTGTTGCCCGTCCCTCTAGGGCCAGCCGAGGTAAAAAATCTCTTGTACATTCCTCAGTTATTTCTCTTAGGGATCTTTTAACCGAATTTGGGCAAGCCTTTCCTAACATGTTACACTTAGATGCATATAATTATCCTTCTAGATTTGGTCCAGATCAAGTAGGTACCATAGCCCGCCTTTTTGGCATTTCCCACCCTTATAGGGCCGAGGCTCCAGGCCCAAATGATAGGGCCTGCTACCCAAAACCTGGGGCCATTCGGGTCTATAAGGAAACCTTCTATGCTGGTTTTCGCCTACCTCCTCATCCTTTTGTTTTTCGCCTTTTGGCTGAGGCCCGAGTCTGTCCGACCCAACTCACACCCAACTCTTGGCGTTTTATTCACTGTTATATGGCCCAATCTCGTAAACACGGTTTTGAGCCAAATGTTTGTGTCTTTCGTTATTTATTTAAATTTGTAAATGCTTCTGAGGACCAAGGATGGGTCAAAATAGTTCATAGATCCTTGGCTCGTTCCTGCTTTATTTCTGGCACCAATCCCGACTCGTATCCAACATGGAAAAGTGAGTGGTTTTATATATTTCTGGATTCCGAGGAGGGTTGGGACCATTTTTTCAGGCCCAACTTCTTAAAAAGTATAGACGGGTCTTTAAGAGACCTTAAATTGGGGATAGATGAGGATGCGGCCATCAAGGCCATTACTGCTGATAACTTGCACCATTGCGCTCTCATCCTTTCAGAGGGTAATTTGCAAGGTGTAGGTCTAAGTGACCTTGGTCCCGAGGGTATTTCTTTCCCCTTTTTGTTCCATTTCCTCCATTCTCTATTTGTCCTTTTTCTTATGTGCTCGTATTTGCCTGCAGCTAGGGCCGCTTTGGACACGATCTTCAAGAAGCGGGAGGCCCGTGCCGCCAAGGGCTCTGCTGTTGAGAGCCACCGCGACAAGCGGGTTAGGATTGGTGACGGCCCTTCAGTCACGGTTCAGGAGGCCGTCCCTACTTTTTTATCCCAGAGGCCTCCTAGCCTTGATGAAGATAACTCTCCCTTCACCGTCACTTGGGGCCTTCAGAGGAGGGACACGGTGGTAGGGAGTTCCGAGGCTGCCGCCGTTTGGTCTCAGAGTGTGATCACGCCTCGTGACAGGGCTGAGATCGTCGAGTCTTCTGATGACCTACAGATTGAACGTCTGGGTGCTCAGGCCGTGGCTTCTGTAAGCCTCTTCCTTTTTTAACTGTTTTTTTTTGCTTATTATTACTTACTTACTACATGTTCATGCAGATGAATACCTATCTCCAGGCTGCCCTTCACAATTTGAAGGATGTGAGGACCAGCCTAACTATTGCTGAGAGGGACAGGGATAGGTACCTCAAGGCTTCCGAGGCCAACTTCACTCGTTTTCGTGAGGTAGAGAAGGAGCTGGCGGACGAGAAGGAGAAAGTTCGTAAGCTGGAGCTGGATGCTCAAAGGGCCCGAGCTGAGGTGATAGCTGAGTATAAGGCATCTCAGGACTTTCAGGATGTCCTAAATGCTGAGTACGATGCTAACTTCCCGGAGACCTTTTCTAGCTGTTGGGAGCAGATAGTAGAGGAGATTGGGAAGAAGATTCCGGAGGTGACTCTTACTGCCTATCCAGTCCCTGATATTCCTGGGAAAGAGCCTCTTCTTGATGACATCCCTCTTTCTCCTATTCTTGCTTCTTCTGCTGAGGCAGAAGCTGTTTCTCCTCGAGGTGCTGATCATGTTCCAGTTCCTTCTTCTGCTGCCAATGAAGGAAACATCGATGATGACTTCTTCAATGATCTTTGAGTATTTTGTTTTTCTTGTTTGGCCCATTGTGGCTTTCTATGTATTGACTTAATCGCATTCAGAACTTATTACCCTTCGGGGCTTGTATTCTATATGTTGCTTTTCTTGCCTTTTTCTGTTTTATCTTTACAATCTTAATATGCATTTGAACCTTAAACATCCTTAGATAGAAATAATTTCAAACTCTTTAATATGAAGTCTGGTTTTCCAAAACCTTACATAGCATGGGTTCGACCCTAATCAACAATAACTAGATAATGTAAATTCTACTGGAATATAAAATCCTATGCAAGCAAAGCTTCAAGGTGCTTTTAAACCTACTTGTCAATGACAAGTGAGAATCGTACTTCTCCTCTCTTACACATAGTAAACCTTCAGGTTTTGTGCGTGCCAGGTCCTCGGGACTTCAAAACCTTCCATAGTTTCCAGCTTGTAGGTTCCTCTACCCTGAACGCTCTTGACTCTGTACGGCCCTTCCCAATTTGGGGCAAGCTTTCCTTTCTTTCCAACACCAGAAGCCTCTATTTTTCTCAAGACTAGATCTCCTTGTTTAAAAAATCTCTCTTTAACCCTTAGGTTGTAATAGAATGAAGCCTTTTTCTGATATTCTACTATCTTTGCATGTGCCTCATCTCGCACTTCATCAATTAGATCCAGGGCTAACCTCTGCCCTTCCTCATTTTCTACAGCATTGAAAGTCTGAATCCTTGGAGAGGAATGCGATATCTCCACGGGAACTACTGCTTCTGCCCCATATGCCAACATGAAAGGAGTTGCTCCTGTCGTGACTCTACAGGTAGTCCTATAGGCCCATAATATTGGAAGTATCTCATCCACCCAATTATTTCTTGACTTCTCGATCCTCTTTTTTAGTCCATCCAGGATTATCCGATTTGCTACCTCTGCTTGCCCATTGGCTTGCGGGTGAGCCACAGAGGTGAATCGTAACTCAATTTCATTTTCTTCACAATACTTCTTGAATTCCTCATTGTTGAATTGTGTTCCATTGTCAGTGACGAGGATACGGGGAATTCCATATCGGCACATAATGTTTTCCCACAGGAATTGTGCAACCTGCTTAGTTGTGATTTTGGCCAAGGGTTTGGCTTCGATCCACTTGGTGAAATAATCAATGGCTACAATCAGAAATTTCCTTTGTGCCGTGGCCATAGGAAAAGGCCCTAGAATATCCATCCCCCACATGTGTTAGGTCCCAATGTGTTTGTAGAAGGGGGGTTGAATACAAACAGTACCGAATAATCGAATAAAATGCGGAATAAAAAATGTGAAACAAAATTCAAGTTAAATAAAAATATTATTAAACTTGAAAGGTGTTACAACAACTGTATCGATTACAAGGTATTAATCTCAAATCAATTATCACAAATCTAGAATAAATTCGACATGAACTTTTTCTATTTTTGCAATAATTAGAATCAAATGCTAAACGCGATTTGAGATTAAGTTCTAGGGATTTTAATCCGCTAGATTGATATACAAGAACAAGATAAAGATTTCTAGTGGATTAGATTTAACATTACAATCTAGAAATTATGATCTTTGAAATAAGCAGATGAAAATAAAATGTTTTGCTGCGGCTGCTGTCTCTTGTTCTTGAATAATGATTGAGAGATGATTAAAGAAAAGTCTTCTGCTTCTTTTTAAATCATCAAAACAATAGAATTGAATTGGCATGACAATCCTATAGCTTGTATGACTTTCGGTAGGACAATTGAATGAACTAGCAAGACAATCTGAATGAACTAGCAAGACAATCAGAATGAACTAGCAAGACAATTACCCTCCTAGAGTAACTTTCGGTATGACAATGGAGAATGGCCTAGCATGACAATCGGTATGACAATCCAGATTGTCATGCTAGTTCATTTCCATTTGTTTTGCTGATTTAAGCCTTGAATTTAATCCAATTAAGCTTCTGAAAATTCCTAAAATTCCTAGAATTAATTCAGAATTAATTAATCAATTAATTCAATTAATAAATAAATTATTCTTCGCAGATATAATTTATTTTCTTAATTAAATTAGATGACTTAATTAATTAATAGAGAATTAATTCTAGTCTTGAGCAGCAACCATTCTTCTGCAAACCTTCTGAAAATCACTGAAAATTATGAATCAATTCCACCACTTCAACGTTGACACTCGATGTACTGTCTGGTTCATGAGTGACTAACTTCCGTGACGTTTCTTCATGTCTTGACTCTGACACTTTGATTTTCTTCAGATTAAATCCTTGTAATTAATGATACTCTTACGAGATCTCTGTCACTTGATTAAATCCACGATCTTGATTTATTATCACTGAGGCATGATCAACTTCTTGAACTTCTTCCAGTGAATTAACTCCTCAAGTCTGTAGATGAACATTGTCTCTGAATCCTTTGACATATATTACTTTGCGAGATCTCTTTGACGGTCGATCCACTATTTACTTATTACATTCTTATTTGAGTTGAGTTGAATCCTCGAATATACAAATAGGCTATGACATATGACTTACAATCTCCCCCTATTTGTTTGTTAGGCAATAACACACAAATACCTAGAGGATAACTCAACTAACAAATAAGAAAAAGATATAAACATACATGCAAAGTAAATAGCAGAAAAGTTCTGGATGAGATTTAACATTTTCCAGATTCCAAGTAGATGTTCCTCTAGACTGAACATATCTTCAAGTAGTTCCATCTTCATTTGTACAACCACATTTCCTGTTGAGAAGCCCATATCTCTTGCTTCTCCCCCTATGAGAATCAACTGATTAAGGAAGATCACCTTCGTTTTACCACCTCTCCCGTACAATAGGATCCGCAGATAAAAACCAATGGTACTCCCCTAACTGCTTCTTCCCTTATCAGAAAATCACCTTGTGTTTACCACCTCTCCCGTACAATAGGATCCGTAGTTAAAAACAACAATGGTGTGGTGTAGTGTACATTTAGGACCTTTTTCTTCCTCCCTGCTATTTCTCCCCCTTAGTTGAGGAATCCTCCAAACTATTTTTTAAGCTTTTATCTCCCCCTTAAAGAAGGAATGTATGCCGTCGTCTGAAGGAGTTCTCATATTTCACTTGGTTGGAAAAGAAATAACAAGTAGTTTCTCTTTCTTCCTCACTGTGAGTGTGTGATTGTGTTTTAGTGTACCTCACATGTGTTTCACTCTTCTCTCCACTCGTGTTTACACTCATTCTCACAAGTGTATCACTCTTCTCTCATAGCTCCATAATCCAGCTGTACCTGCAAGGAAAATCACCTTAGCCATCCTTTAAGGAGGTCACAGATGGTGCAATGGGAGTTCGCAAATCCCCATCCTTGTTAAACTCGTCAGATGAATCTGAGTCATAATCTACAAGTTGCTAGTTTCCCTTTTAGGGTTCCAGATTTGAATTCTGGGAAGGTAAACAATGATCCAAAGAATTTAGCATAAAGATCAAAGTTCCCTTCTAATGTCTGTGAAGACATTTCCTTGTGACTTATCAGGTAATATCTGAATCATTGTCAACAAGTTGCCGATCTGCACCTATGTCAGATCCACTATCCGCAGATGCATCCAGGGAATTTAAGCCTGGGGAGGTAGACACTGACCACTGACATATGGCTTTTGGATCAGTATCCTCTCCTAACACCTGTAAAGGCAATTGGTCCACTAACGAACCTTGAACAATCGAATCTGACCTTAAAATGGTCGAAACTCTTGTTTCCGTCAACTCATCCTTTGTGTGTGTAACCTTTCCTTGTGCATTAAGAATTGTTTATATTTGAGGTGGTGACACTACATCGGATACCTTGGCCGACAGGCAAAATTCAATAGACTCACCCTGTTGAGAGAATGAATCTAGTAACTGTTTTTGTGCCTTTTCAGCCATTACATCTTTTTGAGAAGATGTATGGGGGCTAGCAGTTGTCTCGGTTTAAATACTACTCATCTATGTATGAGACAGAGCTACTGGGTTGACTACAGAACCTTCCTTATGTGGTGCACTAAGGCACTATCTCCCTCACGCTCATTCATACTACATTTAGTGGTAAGAGAGTGTTGGTTGGTTCTGTTTTTGTGTTTGTCTTTACAGTCTGGGATAGATGTTGTGGGTTTTCAACCTCATGACTGTCAATGAAAGAAAGTCATTGGAGACTGAACCTGTATCATAGAACATATGGTAATAGAGAGAAAATGATTTACAATAGTGATTTCAAAAGATTTTACATGAAATAAGAAATCACTAATGTAGAAAGAAGTTTAATTTTTGTTTTTCAAAATGAATGAGTTTTTGATAAAACATTGATCACTTAGCGTAAAGTCTAAGTAATTCTCATTCATGTCAAAAGCTTACAAATATCTGCAACATAATGTTAACAAGATATCATTGACCGATACTTGTCAAGTACTTTAGATACTAATTGTTATGTTGCATTAACAATATACCACTGCACATATAAAACAATATGATTGTGCTTAGTGATAAGAGAGTTATAAATATGACGACTCTACTTATTCATATAAAATTATAACTTCTGTTAGAGTGCCATACCATGTCCTTGACGATTGCTTGAGCAGTATACTAGTTCATACCAACCTGAAGTGAGATTGTGAAGAAGAGATTGCATAGTCCAACAGATCTGCAGCTGCAAAGTCCATGAACTGTGGTGCACTGACTTCCTCTTTTAACTCACCAACCAGGAGTACACTTGTACACATCTTACTAGAGTACAATTCCAAGTGTAATGTGCAGCAGGTGTCTGATATGTCATAATATTCTCAAGTCTCATCACTGGTGCTATATGTTAGATACTGCTTCCTGATAATAACCTAGCACAATATACAAAATTACAATGATAACATTCCCAGCTTGCAAACAGCCATATCCCTCAGATAAACCTTTGCTGTTATCTCCAAAGGTAATCAGGGGGCCAGCTTTCTCAATCCACATTTGATAGCAGGGCTCTATCTCCGGTCATATGTCTTGATGATCCACTTGTCAAGAATCCACACTACCGGTTACACCTGTATACTGCCCTGCACTTCAAATGGATTAGACCTTCTTCGGAACCCAAACTTGGTTGGGCCCGGCATACTTGTAGAACTGTCCTTTGTCAGACAAAACAACATTTTTAATTTTAATGGTCTCAACATTCTCAATGACTGCACATTTGACCTTGTAAACAGCCTTAACAAATTTCTGTTTAAGCTTAGGCACAAATGTCTCCTTTCTAGCCTTAGAAGGACTAGCAGTCTTAGACCTATCATGCTTCTTGTTATTCACATGCTGACGAGGAGTAGTCTTATCATTAGACACATGCTTACCATTAAAATAAGCATACATCATATTAAAAGCACAAGACATACAATTAGCAACACCACATGCTTTATGAGAGTGATTAACAGCAGGCAATTTATGCATGGTAGACATGGCATTATTGTTATCCAACTCATGTGTGTCTGAGTTAGTCTCAGTTGCTTTCACAACTTTGACTGGAACTTTCGACTCACTTGACTTGGAAACAATCTTCTCATAAGCATGATCCTCAGCACGTATTTCTTCTTGAATAACAGAAGAGGTCGCATCAAATGGTTCAGCAATTGATGCTTTATAGAGGGGTTCATCAACACCCTTAAGCATATGTGGTACTTCCCTCCCTTTAGCACATACATGAGGAGGGGAGTTTATGCCTAATTCTCCAATAGCAGCATTGTAATCATAACCTATTCCAGATGTTTGATTAACAGCTTGCTTACTGTAGAACTCTTTAGCCTTCGAACAAGAATTGAAGTAGGCTCTAACCTTAGTCTCAAGACCGGTGATCTTGTCTTTGAGAATAGTTTCGAGTTTTCTATAACAGTCAACTCTATTCTCTAGAAAGGATACCTGTTCTTTTAATTTGTCTTGATTAATGTGCACAAGTCTTAATTCATTGACCTCTTTCTCAAAGTCTGTGATCTGTAAACTTAACAGTTCATTATCACGACGTGCACAATCTAAGTTACCTCTTAGATGATAAACCATTTCAGCATCAGAAAGTTTTACCTCTATTCTTGACGATGAAGCTTTTCCATCAATAGCCATAAGAGCAAGATTTCCTTCATCTTCATCTTCACTGTCAGTATCATCCCAGCTTCTTCCTTTTGCCAGATAAGCCCTTTCAGAGTTCTTTCTTACTTGCTTTGGCTTCCTACATTCTGTGGCAAAGTGTCCCAACTCATTGCAGTTATAGCATCTAATGGTGCTCCGATCAACCATTCCTGTTTTGTACCCACCACTGCTGGTGTTAGAGGATGAAGATCCACCTTTCTGGAATTTGTTGTAGTTGGACTTGTACTTAAGCTTGGGATTCCTCCTGAATCTGACATGGGAGAATCTCTTGACAATTTGGGCCATTGATTCATCTTCCAATTGCTCCAGCTCTTCCAAGGAATAAAAATCATCACTTGATTGATTTGTAGTAGGAGGATCATATTCTGCTACTAACTCATTTTCCTCACCCTTGGAAAACTGTACCATTCTTTCTAACTGTTGAGATTGTTGTTGTTGTTGACCTTCAGCTACAAGTGCATTAGATGTGCTGACCATTCTATCCTTCCCGTAGACTTCCTTCTGTTGAATCTGCTCCAACTCATAAGTTTTTAACACTCCATAGAGCCTGTCCAAAGAAATCTCACTCAGATCTCTAGCTTCTCTAATGGCAGTGATTCTATGTTCAAGATGAGCTGGCAGTGTTAAAAGGAACTTTTTGTTGACCTCCCTGATTGAATAATACTTTCCATTGATGTTCAGGTTGTTGATCAACGCATTGTACCTCTCAAACACTTCAGTAATTCCTTCTCCTGGATTTGATTTGAAATGTTCATATTCAGAGGTTAGGATTTCCAATTTGTTCTCCCTAACTTCCTCTGTGCCTTCATTAATCACCTCAATAGTTTCCCACATGTGTTTGGAATTTTTACAGTTCATCACATGTCTGTTCATCAAGGGATCAAGGGAATCAATTAATATTAATTGAAGGCTGGCATCCAAGGAGGCTTCTTCCTTCTCAGCAGGAGTAAAATCTTCAGGCTCTTTTGGATAGGTTCTAGCTTCAGTAGTCACCACACCATCTATTATTACCTCCGGTTCAATAACCATCGGAGTTTTTATACCCTTCTTTAACAAGTTTGAATATTTGGGATTTGCAACTTGTAAAAATAATAGCATCTTCTTCTTCCACATGATATAATTCTCTTTATCAAATTGTGGAATTTTAATGGTTCCAACTTTATGTGAAGTCATTATGAATTTTTGAATAAATAAAAATTCAAGGAGTTGAAAAATCACAAAAGTCTAGGATCTTGATTTGTTCGTTAATCAGAAGGCTCTGATACCAATTGTTAGGTCCCAATGTGTTTGTAGAAGGGGGGTTGAATACAAACAGTACCGAATAATCGAATAAAATGCGGAATAAAAAATGTGAAACAAAATTCAAGTTAAATAAAAATATTATTAAACTTGAAAGGTGTTACAACAACTGTATCGATTACAAGGTATTAATCTCAAATCAATTATCACAAATCTAGAATAAATTCGACATGAACTTTTTCTATTTTTGCAATAATTAGAATCAAATGCTAAACGCGATTTGAGATTAAGTTCTAGGGATTTTAATCCGCTAGATTGATATACAAGAACAAGATAAAGATTTCTAGTGGATTAGATTTAACATTACAATCTAGAAATTATGATCTTTGAAATAAGCAGATGAAAATAAAATGTTTTGCTGCGGCTGCTGTCTCTTGTTCTTGAATAATGATTGAGAGATGATTAAAGAAAAGTCTTCTGCTTCTTTTTAAATCAGCAAAACAATAGAATTGAATTGGCATGACAATCCTATAGCTTGTATGACTTTCGGTAGGACAATTGAATGAACTAGCAAGACAATCTGAATGAACTAGCAAGACAATCAGAATGAACTAGCAAGACAATTACCCTCCTAGAGTAACTTTCGGTATGACAATGGAGAATGGCCTAGCATGACAATCGGTATGACAATCCAGATTGTCATGCTAGTTCATTTCCATTTGTTTTGCTGATTTAAGCCTTGAATTTAATCCAATTAAGCTTCTGAAAATTCCTAAAATTCCTAGAATTAATTCAGAATTAATTAATCAATTAATTCAATTAATAAATAAATTATTCTTCGCAGATATAATTTATTTTCTTAATTAAATTAGATGACTTAATTAATTAATAGAGAATTAATTCTAGTCTTGAGCAGCAACCATTCTTCTGCAAACCTTCTGAAAATCACTGAAAATTATGAATCAATTCCACCACTTCAACGTTGACACTCGATGTACTGTCTGGTTCATGAGTGACTAACTTCCGTGACGTTTCTTCATGTCTTGACTCTGACACTTTGATTTTCTTCAGATTAAATCCTTGTAATTAATGATACTCTTACGAGATCTCTGTCACTTGATTAAATCCACGATCTTGATTTATTATCACTGAGGCATGATCAACTTCTTGAACTTCTTCCAGTGAATTAACTCCTCAAGTCTGTAGATGAACATTGTCTCTGAATCCTTTGACATATATTACTTTGCGAGATCTCTTTGACGGTCGATCCACTATTTACTTATTACATTCTTATTTGAGTTGAGTTGAATCCTCGAATATACAAATAGGCTATGACATATGACTTACAATTGGTAATAGCAGGGAGGAAGAAAAAGGTCCTAAATGTACACTACACCACACCATTGTTGTTTTTAACTACGGATCCTATTGTACGGGAGAGGTGGTAAACACAAGGTGATTTCCTAGTAAGGGAAGAAGCTGTTAGGGGAGTACCATTGGTTTTTATAAACGAAGGTGATCTTCTTTAATCAGTTGATTCTCATAGGGGGAGAAGCAAGAGATATGGGCTTCTCAACAGGGAAATGTGGTTGTACAAATGAAGATGAAACTACTTGAAGATATGTTCAGTCTAGAGGAACATCTACTTGGAATCTGGAAAATGTTAAATCTCATCCAGAAATTTTCTGCTATTTACTTTGCATGTATGTTTATATCTTTTTCTTATTTGTTAGTTGAGTTATCCTCTAGGTATTTGTGTGTTATTGCCTAACAAACAAATAGGGGGAGATTGTAAGTCATATGTCATAGCCTATTTGTATATTCGAGGATTCAACTCAACTCAAATAAGAATGTAATAAGTAAATAGTGGATCTACCGTCAGAGAGATCTCGCAAAGTAATATCTGTCAAAGGATTCAGAGACAATGTTCATCTACAGACTTGAGGAGTTAATTCACTGGAAGAAGTTCAAGAAATTGATCATGCCTCAGTGATATAAGTCAAGATCGTGGATTTAATCAAGTGACAGAGATCTCGTCAGAGTATCAATTAATTACAAGGATTTAATCTGAAGAAAATCAAAGTGTCAGAGTCAAGACATGAAGAAACGTCACGGAAGTTAGTCACTCATGAACCAGACAGTACATCGAGTGTCAACGTTGAAGTGGTGGAATTGATTCATAATTTTCAGTGATTTTCAGAAGGTTTGCAGAAGAATGGTTGCTGCTCAAGACTAGAATTAATTCTCTATTAATTAATTAAGTCATCTAATTTAATTAAGAAAATAAATTATATCTGCGAAGAATAATTTATTTATTAATTGAATTAATTGATTAATTAATTCTGAATTAATTCTAGGAATTTTAGGAATTTTCAGAAGCTTAATTGGATTAAATTCAAGGCTTAAATCAGCAAAACAAATGGAAATGAACTAGCATGACAATCTGGATTGTCATACCGATTGTCATGCTAGGCCATTCTCCATTGTCATACCGAAAGTTACTCTAGGAGGGTAATTGTCTTGCTAGTTCATTCTGATTGTCTTGCTAGTTCATTCAGATTGTCTTGCTAGTTCATTCAATTGTCCTACCGAAAGTCATACAAGCTATAGGATTGTCATGCCAATTCAATTCTATTGTTTTGCTGATTTAAAAAGAAGCAGAAGACTTTTCTTTAATCATCTCTCAATCATTATTCAAGAACAAGAGACAGCAGCCGCAGCAAAACATTTTATTTTCATCTGCTTATTTCAAAGATCATAATTTCTAGATTGTAATGTTAAATCTAATCCACTAGAAATCTTTATCTTGTTCTTGTATATCAATCTAGCGGATTAAAATCCCTAGAACTTAATCTCAAATCGCGTTTAGCATTTGATTCTAATTATTGCAAAAATAGAAAAAGTTCATGTCGAATTTATTCTAAATTTGTGATAATTAAATTGAGATTAATTCCTTGTAATCGATACAGTTGTTGTAACACCTTTCAAGTTTAATAATATTTTTATTTAACTTGAATTTTGTTTCACATTTTTTATTCCGCATTTTATTCGATTATTTGGTAACGTTTGTATTCAACCCCCCTTCTACAAACACATTGGGACCTAACAACATGGCAAAGGGAATAGGCGAGTTGATAGAGGTCAGCATCTCGGGGGGTTGTCTAACAACTGGTGCATGCTTCTGACAGCGATCACACTTCTTCACATATCCTTTGGCATCAGCCATCATTTCTGGCCAATAGAAGCCTAAACGGGTTATTTTATGAGCCAAGGCCCTGCCCCCCAGGTGTTGTCCACAAATACCTTCATGCACTTCTTCAAGAGCCAAGCGTGCCTCATCGGGCCTGAGACACCTCAGGTAAGGAACCATGAAAGATCTTTTATATAGAATCCCATCTATCAAAGAGTACCTTAGTGCTCGAACAGTTAACTTCCGTGCCTCAATTGCATCGCTTGGCAACCAACCGGTCTGAATGTGAGCCTTGATGGGATCAATCCATGACGTCCCCAAGCCTACGGGAGCCACAAGCTTAACATCTATGCTTCGTGTCTTCAAAACACGGAAGTACACACTTCCTGAACTTTCTTCAATCTCAGATGAAGCAAACTTTGATAGCGCATCTGCTTTAGCATTTTCTTCCCTTGGAATGTGTTCAACATGGCATTCATTAAATTGGGTCATCACAGCCCTTACTAGGCGAACATACTTAGCCATCGTATCATCCCTTGCCTCAAATTCTCCCTTTACCTGGGATATGATCAGCTTCGAGTCTCCACGGACCTTTAAGTTTTTGACTCTAAGTGTCCCAGCTAGACCAAGGCCAGCAATCAGGGCTTCATACTCTGCCTCATTGTTTGTTGTTGGGAAGTCTAGCTTCATGGCATACTCAATTAAGAATCCATCAGGGCTTTGCAAAACCAACCCTGCTCCACTGGAATTTGTTTTTGATGCTCCATCAAAATAGAGAACCCAATATTCTTTCTCCTTGTCCCCATTATCGACTCCCTTGTCTTGAGGTATGGTATCTTCCTGCCCCCCGACTTCTTGGTTGGGTATGGTACATTCCACCAGGAAGTCAGCTAGTGCCTGGGCTTTTATGGCCGTACGTGGCTTATACTTGAGATCGAACTCTCCCAACTCTATTGCCCACTTAATCAGTCTCCCACTTGCCTTGGGACTGTGAATGATATTTCTCAGTGGCTGATTTGTTAGCACTTCAATTTGGTGAGCTTGAAAATAAGGACGCAGCTTTCTTGAAGCCATTACCAAGGCTAAAGCGAATTTCTCAATGGCTGAATAATTCAACTCAGCACCATGCAAAATTTTGCTGACATAGTATACGGGTTTCTGGACTTTCAGTTCCTCCTTAACCAACACGGCGCTCAAGGCGCTCTCTGAAACAGCCAAGTACAAAAATAAAACTTCATTCAGAACTGGCTTGGCCAACAACGGGGCCTGGCCCATATACTTCTTTAACTCTTCAAATGCCTTCTGATTTTCCTCATTCCATACAAAGTCTTTGATGTTCTTCAGTGACTTGAAAAATGACAAGCACTTGTCTCCTGACTTGGAGATGAATCGTCCTAACGCAGCAACCCTTCCTGTGAGCTTCTGAACATCCTTGACAGTTTTGGGGGGTTCCATGTCCAGGATCGCCTTTATTTTATCGGGATTTGCCTCAATTCCCCTCTTCGAGACCATCAATCCCAAGAACTTTCCAGATCCTACGCCGAAAGCACACTTCGTCGGGTTCAACATCATCTTGTGGTACCTCAGGACCTCAAAAGCTTCCCTTAAATGGGCTATATGATCAGTCTTTACTAGACTCTTGACTAACATGTCATCAACATAGACTTCCATAGTCTTACCAATAAGATCCTTAAAAATTCTATTCACCAACCTTTGATAGGTGGCTCCTGCATTCTTGAGACCAAACGCCATAACAAGATAACAATAAACACCAAAGTCAGTGATAAATGATACCTTTGGAATGTCATCCTTATGCATTTTGATCTGGTTGTATCCGCTAAACCCATCCATGAAACTCAGCATCTCATGTCCAGCGGTAGCATCAATCAAAGTATCAATTCTAGGCAGCAGAAAACAGTCTTTGGGGCATGCATCATTCAGATCGGTGAAGTCTATACACATCCTCCACTTTCCATTAGCCTTCTTCACCATTACAGGGTTTGCTAACCACTCCGGAAATTGAATCTCCTCAATGAAACCAGCCTCTAAGAGCTTTTCCACTTCCTGCTTTATAGCCTCTTGTCTTTCCGGGGCAAAATTTCTTTTCTTTTGTTTCACTGTCTTCCGGCTTGGATCCACGTTTAGCTTGTGAGTAATTAACTCCGGGTCTATGCCTGGCATATCAGCTGCTGACCATGCAAACACATCACTATTTTCTTGCAAAAATTTTACTAACTTCCCTCTAAGGGGCTCCTCTAATGTGGCTCCAATGAAAGTCATCCTCTCAGGATTCTTGGGATCTAAAGGAACCGAAACCAATTCTTCTGCTGGCCTTCCTCTATTCTCATCATTTTCTCGAACATCCATATCTTCAATAGGAAGAACCTGCCCCCCGACTCCATCTGCCCTCAAAGAGGCCACATAACAGCTTCTAGCCATTTTTTGATCTCCTTTCTCTTCTCCAATCCCGTTTCGGGTGGGAAACTTCATGACTGAATGGTAGGAAGAGGGGACTGCCTTGAAGGCATGTATCCCTGTTCTCCCCATGATAGCATTATAAGTTGAACTAGCCTTTACTACCACAAAATCCAGCATCTGCGTTGCTTGCCTTGGCTCCGTACCTATGGTGGTTGGCAATTTAATTATCCCTTCCACAGGACATTCTACTCCAGCAAATCCATATATCGGCATGTCGGTTGGTGTCAACTGGGAGTCGTTATACCCCATCCTTAGAAAGGTGTCGTGGAGCAAGATATCCACAGAAGCACCATTATCCACAAGGACCCTCTTAACCGGGCTATTTCCTATTATCGGCGTTATGACCAGCGGGTCGTTATGGGGAAACTTCACACCCTCAAGGTCGGAATCATCAAAAGCCAATGTTACTTCTGTCCTGGCCCTCTTCGGAGCTTCTCCAACAATATGCATAACCTCTCTAGTATATGCCTTTCTGGAATTTTTGGACAATCCAGCAGCAGTTGGACCTCCAAAGATCGTGTTTATCACAGGCCCTCGAGGTCTCGGCCCTCCATAAATGGTGTTTATAACTGGTCCTCTAGGTTGGGGATTCCGCCCCTGATCATCTTGGTCCCTCCTACGATCTTCAAAGTTTTTCCTTCCATTACTATTTCTGTCTCCTCCATCTCCAGTATACTTGTTCAATCTTCCTTTTCGAATCAAAAACTCAATTTCATCTTTCAACTGCCTACACTCATCGGTATCATGGCCAACATCTTTGTGAAACCTGCAATACTTGCCCTTATCTAGCTTGGCGGGATCAGCCTTCAAGGGCTTAGGCCAGCGAATATCTCTGTCTTTCTCAATCTCCATCAAAATCTGACTTCTGGGAGCATTCAGCTTAGCGTATTCAGTGAACTTTTGCCCAGGTCCTCCCTTCTTGGGGGTTGAATCAGGGTTTTGTTCAGTTCTAGGATATTTATCCTTAGCGATATACTCCAAATCAGTTTTTCGTTTCTTGCCTCCAGTGGGCTCATTACTTACTACGGTCTTCCTCATACTTTCTTCAACCTTGATATACTTCCCTGCCCTCTCTTGGAGCTGCAACATGCTCTCAGGGGGTCGTTTGGCCAAAGACATCTTGAAAAACTCATCCCTAGTTCCTTGTTGCAGTGCTATCATGGCTACCTTATCATCAAGGTCTGGGACTTTTAAAGCCTCCTTTGTAAAACAATTCAAGTAATCTCTTAAGGATTCTTTAGCTCCCTGCACAAGACTCATAAGAGATGCTGAACTTTTCTCATGGACTCTTCCACTGATGAATTGCTTAATAAAAGCCTGACTTAATTCTCTGAATGATCCAATAGAATTTGGGGGTAGGCGACTGTACCATCTTTGAGCCATACCCGACAGGGTTTGAGGAAAGGCCCGACATTTTATAGCATCGTTCACGGGTTGCAGCAGCAGTGCATTAGAGAATGTCCTAACATGATTAGCGGGGTCTCCCGTGCCATCATAGGCTTTGATAGTGGGCATCTTGAATTTCCTTGAGATATGGGCATTCATTATCTCTTCTGTGAAGGGTGGAGTTGGATCATCAGGATCTCCAAGGGGAAGGAGATTGCTTGGATCAGTTCTTGGGACAGCAGCCCTTCTTCTTACCGGACCATCCAGGTCTATGATAGGAGGAGGATTTCTCCCCCTAGGAGGTATGTGGGATCTGGTGGCTTGGTGAGCCTCCAAATCACGTCTCAGCCTTTGGATTTCAGCCTCATGAGCCCTGATCTTTTCCTGCACTTCTTGGGGATTCGCCCCTGGGGTGCTTTGGGGGCGTTGCCTTCCATCGGCCATTGGCTCTTTTCCAGGACGCCTCCTTCTCGGGGCCACTTCATCATCCGAAGATTCGGAGTCTCTCTCAGTGTATGGACCAGAAAATTCCCGATCCTCAGGGATAGGATCCAAACCTCGTATATAGGGGGGCGACCGCCCTCGTGCTTCGCTTCGCCCAGCATATCCACTTCCTCCAACCTCAGGGTAAAGGGGCATCCCATAAGGGGGGTTAGTAGTAACAATAGTTGAATATTCATACCCGACGGGTCGAGAATTCACAGGTATATGTATTTGTTGAACTTGAGGATTCGTACCTTGAATAATCGGGGGAGTTGTCCCTTGTGGCTGAGGATGAGTTGCCCCTGTCTGGGCTTCCCCCTGAGTAGATGCATAAGTTGAATGGGGAGGAACCTCCACGGTTGATGAAATCACCTGGGTTGTCCCTGATGGTGTTCCCTCCTCCAGAGTGCTGGTTGTTCTCCGTGTTCTCGCCATGGTTGTTGTTGCCTTCCCACAGACGGCGCCAAATGTTATGGATAAAAAGCTAAGGTTATTATTTGCTGTATTTATTACTAAGATTCGGGAGCTCAAGGCCTTTAATGGCTGCTCTCGTGCTTCGTAGCTTAATTCTGCCTTTACGAGATGCCTACGTATCTCTGTGAGTTAGAGAATCAAGCCAAAAAACGTAGTTCTGATTGGTGGGGGTGAGACCCCTTATATAGATGTTGGGAGTCCTTGAATTGGACTTGGTATAGGAGACTTGCTGGGCAAGTCTCATAATTAGAATGGACTTTGGAGTCCTAGATAGTAGGAAACTGATTCCTTATCCTTTTAGGTCCCCTTGAGGCTAATCTCCAAGGATTTATATCCTTATCGGGACTCTTTTCAACATCTGATTTGTCCCTTATTAATTAATTACGAAATTAATTAATAATCAGGGCTTTTGGGCCTTTTTTATTCCATCAGGCCTGATCTGGTCCATCAGGCTTAACCTTTCTGGTCTGAGTATCATATATCTTTTTATTGGGTCTAGCAGCCCACAGATTGTACAATTAATGCAGTATTTAATAATACAATCATAATTTATTTATCCCTATCACCTGGGTTGAGGGTGACAAATTAAATTCTCTCGAAGAAGATTCATAATTTGGTCCATGGGGTTTCCGCTCTGGCCTTCCCCCTCGTTAGTATCCATAGTTTCTTCTTCATTGTAATCCTCTAAGTCGAATTCATTATATTCGACTTCCTCATGTTCTTGTTTATTTTGGTTTACCAATTCAGCAGGGTTGTTCTAGTTTCCCAATATGTGGGGGTGGCATCGTTATGCTAATATAAAAGATCACCAATATAACATTATTCGCGTCTCTACTCATTATGTTAAAGTCGCTTAATAACTCGCTTTGTCACAAATACATTCTTCATTCCTCTTTAGTTACTCGCAACGTTGTGCCCACGCACCTGATTTGATGCATTAACAAAAGACGACATCCTGTCGAGAATATACACGTAGCTCCTAGTGACATCCCACTCTTGGAATTCTGCGTCAGACTTATTAGTCTTCTCCTCCAGTAGTTCGGAGCTTGCTGCGTTGATTGCAGGAGCATGAAACTTTTCAGAAATTATTCTGTCGATTCTCGCTTTCCGTGCCGAACCATAATGGCATAACGGACGAAATGATTTCATATTATCGTATAGCATTCTCATCTTGGGACACGCTAAAATCTTCCTTATAGGACATAGATTCCTCAATGGTATAGCGAATACCCTTCTTGGTAGAATCGCTGTTCGTCATATATTGAACCCTTATTATCGGAACAATACTTTCAACCAATTCAGGTAACGTAATAACCTTAATAGTAAAAGAATTAAGCATCTTGATTCTTGCCTAATATGTCTCCTCAAGGACACTCTATAAAGAGCTATGAGTGGCAAGACTCGGGTTTTCCAATCAACCCATGGTATTGGGGTATCGTCTTCATCCCGCTTTCTCCGGAGACTTAGCTCCACTTCTATATCAACATTATAAAAAATCATGTACAATTTTCTCCTTTCCTCATTCTGTCGATCTTAAACGATTCCATCAATTTTTGTATAACACTTCACATAAACACTTCAACATAACTCCTGGTAGTCCATCAATAAACTCTATCGGCTCAACCAATGGACTCTCTTTTGCATATAACTCTTAGCACTCTTTTCTCTGAGTGCTACAACTCATTCTCTTCCCTTAATGCTGGCTTTTCAATCGACTGTTAATAACTCAACCAATGCCTCAACTCTTAAGGCTAAGGTCCCCTTGGGTACTACCGTCGCCACTACTCCATAGTCATCCGACTACGAACTCGATGACAGTTCTTGTTAACTTTTACATCCTCAGTCTACCCATTTTACTCTTACTGTTTCCAAGACTTATAACCTTTGGCTCTGATACCATTTCCGTAACACCCCAAAATCCAAGGTCGTGAATTCGGGTCATTACGATCACTTATTTGTTAAATAATTCTCTTTTCACAATATTACTCGACCTTTTATTCAAACTCACACACACAGGTTATATGCTTGGAAACAGTATCAAATAAATCATCTCCACTTATCTACCTGTCGGGGCTGGCGTACAAAAAGCCTACAGAACTGACGAGCGTTCCTTACCCGCCTACGGACAGCAGTCCTGGTCTGATCCATACTGGTAGTCTGTTGTGATATGATATATAAAAGCAAGGGTGAGCATTATAGCTCAGCAAGGTATATATCCCCATAATTAAGTATGTAAGGATAAATAAAACCAATAATTATACTTTGTATCTCCAAAGCATTCTGAAAGTTTATATGCTTGTCAAATTTATAATATTCTCAAAATCAACTACAATAGTATATCCACTGAATACTTGTATTCATCTCTTTCTCAAAATTATTTTATAATCGTACTCATTTTATTTCAAAATCTCAAGATATTACTCGAACCAAGATTCTCAAATGGGTGTGATATATATTCATCAACATCCCAATTTAAAACTCATCCTTATCGGCAGATTTCTCAAATGGATTTGATATCTATTCATCAATATCCTTGTTTAAAACTCAGCCTTATCGGCTCTCTGTTGTATATTTCACAACAGTTTTTCCAAAATGGAAGAAAGGGACTATACTGGAATAAACCACGTATCGGTGATCAGCCGAATACGAAATTTTCTCTACTAGTAGAAGGAATACAAACCTAGCCGCCTTTGGGCTCATCAAGACACTACACGGTGGTTGCCCATTGTCGTGCAAGTCCGAAGTCAATGGTCACATAGACCATATAACCGTACAATGCGCCACTCCGCGCTTGCATAATGCGCCACTCCGCGCCTGGTCACTGCCCGATACCACTCCGTGTCGGGCAGGCCACATTCCAGTCCCAAAACAATTATATCTTTTGCTTAAAATCCTTTTTTGAAGGAATAGGTCGTTAAAAGTTGACCTGTAAATAAGATGATTTATTCATTACTTTTAACTCAATTGATCTTTGGGAGTTGTCGGAGTTTTGAATTTAAAATCATTTTCAAATCCCTATCTGTAGTAGGGTGACACATATATTACTCACTTGTTCTTTATTGAACGAGGAAGCAAAACTCTTATGCTTCTAGACTAAGTTCCCTAAGGTTTTGATACGTTTCAAATGATTAATCTCTTTCAAGAGTTTTGAATAATTTAGAAAGTACCTTTGGGAACTATGTCTATTTTTAAATAAGTTTTTAGAAGTCCGAAGATATTAAATATCTAACGTCTCATAATAATTTAAGAAGGATTCAATGAATTGATAAAATCTTATAAATAAAACATCTATGTATAAGGTTCAATGAATTGATAAAAACCTTACATATAAAATATCTCTGAATATGGTTCAATCAATTTATAAAATCTTAAGTACAAAGTATTTCTAATTAAGGTTCAATGAATTAATAAACCTAAAATAAAAAATATTTCTGAATGAGGTCCAACGAATGGAGACACCTTAATCAAATAATCAAAACAGGGTTTGGTATCCTATAATTGCTCTTTGAATAGTTAAATCTTTATTAAATAACGTGAAATGATTTATAAACTATTCAGTATATTTTTAAATACTTTCTGGATATTTAATAATCCCTTAAGTATCGCTTTATAAAAAAATCAATCAAGTAAGGGTGTCCCTTAAATGAATAAACCAATATTTCTCGAAGTTTAAGTCAAAATCTCAATCGTTCGCTTGATATATATATTACGCGAACGTACTTTGTTTATCAAAATAGAAATCTTTCGCGTCCGGCTCTCTCCGGAATTAAATCGCTATTAAAATATCTCCGACTCCCATTATCATATATTATATTTGAAATACGTTTCAATTTCTCATACTCGTGTAAAACGAAATTTGTTTTCGTAACAATCGCATAATTCGTATGCATTGATATCATAGACAAGCATATATATTTGAACCGTAAATCATGGCATCAATATCACAAAAGTATATATATATAGCATGGATAGTATGAGATAGAGTTTCGAAAACTTGCCTCGAGTACTCGAAGTGGTATGGTCTCTGGTGTTTGGTTGGCGATCTATAAACAAGAACCAACGGTCTAAGTTAGTACGCGATTAACGTCTCGATTTTATTAAGCAACTTTCGCAACTACTCAAGTATAACGAATCTCCGATCGTCACATTCTCAACACTTATATTCTCACTTTATAACATGGTCGAGTTTTGAAATCGATCGTTCACTTTAGAAAGTCCATTTCGAGTTTTAAGCTCGAACGTGAGAAAATGCGCGTCAAAACTAGGTTTTTATGCGTTTCTCGCTTGCGCTCGCTTTACCAAAACATTTTTATAAAATCGAAAAATTAATATTTTCTCAAAATTCTTTTTGGACAGTCTTTTCTACTGTCATATCCATTTTTCATGATTTTTCCAGAATCTAGAAATTAATTTAAGTCCTTCAAAATCACCATGCAAGTGGACTTAAGTGCAGTTGGCTAATCGCAGAAATGTTTTACACTAAAATGACCATAACTCCTAAACCGTAAATCTCCTCATGATGATCTACACATTTATAGAAACAAAAAAACAATATCTATCTAGTTATGGCAAGTGGTTTTCAAATTTTAACCATTTTCATGGACGAATGTCCTGCATAAAACAGATCAAGTGCAAGAATGCCCAAACTCAATTTCTACTACTTGATCTTAACACAATCACTACCTATAACCATCATAAATACAAGTACTTCTCAAGATCCACCCACATAAACCTTATATGATCTATCTAGTACCACATACATGGATTACAACTCAACATCTCAAGCCTTTAGTAAGAACATAATCAATACAAACTCAAACAAACACAATCCTTTGGATCTTAACACTACAACAAACATAACTCTTAAATCCAACCATAAAACCTTAACGGGTTGAAAGTTATACCTTCTTGGACACTAGGAATGTTAGTTCTAGGATGATTGAGGCTTGGTTTGCTTAGAAAACACTTAGAAGGGCTAGACCTTAAGAAACAAAACCAAGAAACAAGTTAGAATTTCAGAGTTACTTTTCAGCACCTCATTCAAACATTTTTATAAAATTGAAAAATAATAATTTGAGGATGAAATTTGGTACTAAGGTTACCCATGATATATAGAAGCTATGGTAAAAATTTCATGATATTTGAATGAGTATATTTTGAGTTATGAATTTTTCTTTCTCCCTTGCTCAGAAAATCCGAACTGCTGGAATGAAAAATGGGAGAGCTTTAAGTGAGGGAAAAGGGGTTGTTTTCTTTTGTGGCTAAAGTGTGGGAGTGTATAATGAATATATGGGATGTATGCAGCATATTTGATAATAATTTGGCAAAGGTATGGGTTGTTTTGATTGTGTGGTGAAGTGAGAAAAGGGAGAAGTATGGCTTGTATACTTGTTTGTCTCCCATCACTATTCAACACTATTCAACTAACTATTCTAGTTAGCTTCTAATCATCTAGTTACACTCCTAACTACTAGTTAGGACTTGGTTATGCATGGCCAACTTGCATGGGATTTAATTTCTCATTCGTTTATTTATCGTAAACGCAATCGTCGTTCCATTCCGATAGTTTCCACGTATAACGACTTGTTTCGTAGCGATTTCTTCTATAGCTTATAATCTTATAACCAATTCCATTCCTTCTCTTGATCATAGAAACACCTTGATATATTATTTATTTCACATAGTATTCTCGGTTCTACGCCATTCTTTACGGATACGAAAACACGTAGTATAATCGTGAATCTTCGAATTCCGTCGGCTTTTACATTCACTTATTTTCCTCGATAAACAAGAATATGATCTCGGATTCTCAAAATTCCACTATTCATTTTATGATGATCCCCATACGTATTACTTAATCAACTCAAGTTACTATTCATAGAAGTTTTAAAATATTACAAAAATCAGGGTTCTTACAAGGTGTTAGGGAACTGATGCAATCAAGAAAAACAGGAGGACTATACTCACTCAAGAGTATGAGCACTTTGACTCAAAAAGTGATGAGTCATTAACTGACTTATATGACAGGTTTGTCAAACTCTTGAATGATCTGTCACTGGTGGACAAGGAATATGACATTAAAGATTTAAATCTAAAATTTCTTTTAGCTCTTCCTGAAAGTTAGGATTTGAAAGCTACTATGATAAGAGACAACTATGCTCTTGATGAAACTACTCTTGATGAAATTTATGGAATGCTCAAGACTTATGAACTTGAGATGGATCAAAGAAGCAAGAGACAAAGGAGAAAGTCAAGGACAGTTGCTCTTAATGCTGAGGAGGAATCCCCCAAACTGGTTGTCTCAAAGAAAGGAAAAGGAAAGGCTCTCATCATAAAGTCTGATTCAGAATCATCAAGTTCTGATGATAATGATTCAGAAACTGAAAGTCTACCTGAAGTAGATGTTGTTGAAGAGATGATGAAGCTATGTGCTCTTATTGTGAAGGGTATCACAAAGATAGACTACAGGAAATTTAGAAGGGGAAAGAAGTTTTCCAGGAAAGGTAGAAGTTCTGATAAGAAGGGCTTCAGAAAATCTGAAGGCAAAGGAGGAAAGTCTGACAGAGGAGATTACTCAAATGTCAAATGCTACAACTGTGGTGAGAAAGGCCACATATCTCCTGTCTTCAAGAAAGGAAAGAGTGATAAAGGCAAGGCTCTTGTCACAAAGAAGAAAAGCTGGACAAACACCTCAGATTCTGAAGATGAGGAGAACTATGCCTTGATGGCAAATGCTGATAACAGTTCTGATGCTGCTGAGTTAAAAGTACCTCAAACAACTTATGCCTTTCATACTGATGATATTACTGAGTTGAGATTATATCTTAAAACCATGTTTATTAGCTATAGAGATCATACTTTAACATGTGAAAGATTAACTTCTGAAAATCTTGCTTTTAAAAAGAGGAATGATTATTTAGAAAAAGAGTTAGTTATGTTTCATCAAACTCAGAAGGATAGAGATGATGCTTTCTATGTTAGAGATGAAGTGCTAAAAATGAATAAATCTCTAAAAACTGAGTTAGAAAATGAGAGAGAGATTATCAGGATTTAGACTAACTCTGGCAGAGCAACTCAGGATATACTAAGTAGTGGGAATTGGAAAGAGGGCTTAGGTTATAAAGATGAGAAAAGTGAAAAAGGAACTGAACAAGTTAAGCCAATTATTGTTAAACAGACTACTAAGCCAAAGGTAAATCTTGTTAAATTTGTAGCTAAAACTGTAAAGTCTGATTCTGAAAAGATGAAAGATATTGAGACAGAAGTGATAGCAGAGTCAACTTCTGACAAATTAGAACAGGATAAACCAACTGAAATTAACATAGACTTAATGACAAAGAAGCAGCTTAAACATAAGCTGAAAGAGATTACCAAGGTAAAGGTAGCTAGGAAAAATAGGAATGGAAAGGAAGGTATGAATAAAAGTAACAATTATATGCATGTTCCTAATGCTCCTAGAAAGAAATGCTATAACTGTGGAAACTCTAACCATCTGGCTTCTTTTTGCAGGAAGAATAAGAATATAAACTCCTTACCTTCTAAGTCAGGAGTTAAGAGTCAGTATGTTAGATTTAAGCCACAAAATCCTTGTTTTCATTGTGGTAGTATATGGCATTCCATTTATACTTGTAAGGAATATCATAGTTTGTACTATGATTATTATCAGATAAAACCTTCTTTGAAGAAAGTTGCTTATATTCCTTCTAGTGTAAAGAATGATGCAAAGTCTGATACTGTTAATACTGATAAGAAAATTGTTAGCATAAACTCTGATATTAAATCCGCTGCAAATGTTAACAAACTTAAAACGGCCAAAGGATCCAAGCAAGTCTGGGTCCTTAAAACTAACCATTAGTGGTCTTTGTGATTGCAGGGCAACAGGAAGAACATCCTAGTTCTAGACAGTGGATGTTCAGGACATATGACTGGAAATAAAGCCCTGCTATCAGATTTTGTGGAGAAAGCTGGCCCAGAAGTTTCTTATGGAGATGGAAACATTGGAAAAACTCTGGGATATGGCGAGATCAATCTTGGGAATGTCATCATTGAAAAAATAGCTCTTGTCTCAGGGCTTAACACAATCTGTTGAGTATAAGTCAAATCTGTGACAGAGGTTATCATGTGGATTTCTTTGAAGAACACTGTGAAGTTATAAGTAATTCAACAGGCAAAGTGGCTCTAAAAGGATACAGGCATCGTAACATTTATGAAGCCAGACTTTCAACAAGTACTGATGGTTCTGCAATCTATCTGTTGAGTAGAGCATCAATTGAAGAAAGCTGGAATTAGCACAAGAAACTCTCTCATTTAAATTTCAACAATATAAATGAGCTTGTAAAGAAAGATCTTGTGAGAGGACTGCCAAAATCAGTATTTACTCCTGATGGCCTTTGTGATTCATGTCAGAAGGAAAAACAAAGAAAATCTTCTTTCAAGAGCAAAACTGAGTCATCAATTTTTGAGCCTTATCACCTACTGCATGTTGATCTATTTGGTCCAGTCAATGTCATGTCTATTGTAAAGAAGAAATATGCTATGGTTATAGTGGATGAGTTCACAAGGTACACTTGGGTGTACTTCTTGCACAAGAAGACTGAAACTGTATCTACCCTAACTGATCATTTCAGGCAGCTGGATAAATTGATCAAAGATTCTGTTAAAATCATAAGGAGTGATAATGGAATTGAGTTCAAGAATTCAATCATGAAAGAGTTCTGCAAAGATCATGGAATAAAACAGGAATTTTCTGCACATAGAACTCCACAGCAAAATGGAGTTGTAGAAAGAAATAACATGACTCTCATTGAAGCTGCACGAACAATCCTTGATGAAGCAAAGCTACCAACCTATTTTTGGGTTGAAGCTGTACAGACTACTTGTTTTACACAAAATGCTACACTTATAAACAAGCATGGAAAAACACCATATGAGATGGTGAAGAAGAATAAGCCAAATCTGAAATACTTTCATGTATTTGGTTGCAAGTGTTTTGTTCTTAAGACTCATCCTGAACAGCTGTCAAAATTTAATCTAAAAGCTGATGAAGGAATTTTTGTTGGATATCCACTTTCCACAAAAGCCTTCAGAGTCTACAATTTGAGAACAAGAGTTGTCATGGAATCTATCAATGTCTCTTTTGATGATAAGAAGATTACTGGACTTGAAGATTTCGATGATCATGATCAGCTAAGATTTGAGAATGATGATTTAAATTCTGATTCTGGAAATTCTGAAGACTTAAATACTGATCCTGTAAGTTCTGATGGATTAAGTTCTGACGTCGTTGAAACTGTGGTAACAACTCCAAAGGAAAATGCACGTATCCAGGGGGAGCAAGCTGAAGAACCTACCACATCTCAAGACTCTCGAGAAGCATCAGAACCTGTCACTGGCTCTTCAAGTTCTGATTCATCTAGTTCTGATGAGCCAAATTCTGATAATTCTGGAAGCTCTGATTCTTCAACTCCTGAAAAATCAAATTCAAATTCTGAAGTCTCAGAGAGCATAACTACAGGGGGAGCATCAGAAAATGCTGATTGAGACAGCATGGATCATGCGGGAGGATCCAGATCTAGAGATCAACTTCCATCTGCAAGAAAGTGGACTAAAGCACATACACCAGATTTAATCATTGGAGATCCTGAAGCAGGTGTCAGAACTAGAACTGCAACTTTAAATGAATGTCTCTATCATTCTTTTCTATCTCAGACTGAACCAAAGAAATTGGAAGAAGCTCTTCAAGATGCTGACTGGGTGCAAGCAATGCAGGAAGAGTTAAATGAATTTGAAAGAAATAAAGTCTGGACCCTAGTGCCAAGACCAAAGAACAGATCAGTTGTTGGTAAAAGATGGGTGTTCAGAAACAAAACTGACAGTGATAGCATAATAACAAGGAATAAAGCAAGACTAGTTGCCAAAGGCTACTCTCAACATGAGGGTATTGATTATGATAAAACATTTGCACCAGTTGCTAGATTAGAGGCCATAAGGATCTTTTTGGCTTATGGTGCTCACAAGAAGTTTAAAGTCTTTCAAATGGATGTGAAAAGTGCTTTTTTCAATGGAGAATTGGAAGAAGAGGTATATGTTGAACAACCTCCAGGCTTTGTAGATCCTAAATTTCCCAATCATGTCTACAGGCTTGACAAAACACTTTATGGCCTTAAGCAAGCTCCAAGAGCATGGTATGAGACTTTAGCTCAATTCCTTCTGGAAAGTGGATTTCACAGAGGCACAATAGACAAGACTCTATTCTACCTCAACCATGGAAAGGACTTACTATTGGTACAGATATATGTTGATGATATCATATTTGGTTCTACTAATTCCAAATTGTGTGAGAAGTTTGCAAAGCTAATACAGTCAAGATATCAAATGAGTATGATGGGAGAACTCAGCTATTTTCTGGGCCTTCAAGTCAAGCAAACTGCCAGAAGGCACTTTTATCTGTCAATCCAAGTATACCAGAAATTTACTGAAGAAATTTGGAATGCAAGATTGTTCAACTGCATCCACTCCCATGGCTACTACAACCAAGTTAGATAAGGATACTGGTAAATTAGTAGATATTACTAACTACAAAGGTATGATTGGCTCCTTACTTTATCTAACTGCAAGTAGACCTGATATCATGTATGCTACCTATCTTTGTGCAAGATTTCAGGTTGATCCAAGAGAACCTCACTTATTAGTTGTGAAAAGAATTTTCAAGTATCTTAAGGGTACAGCTGATCTAGGATTGTGGTATCCTAGGGAATCAGATTTTAAGCAAATTATTTACTCAGATGCAGATTTTGCAGGATGCAAAATAGACAGGAAAAGCACTAGTGGAAGCTGCCAATTTCTTGGAGGCAGATTGGTTTCTTGGTTTAGCAAGAAATAAAAGTCAATATCCACATCAACTGTAGAAGCAGAATATATTACTGCAGGAAGCTGTTGTGCACAGATTCTTTGGATGAAGAATCAGTTACTGGATTATGGGTTAGAATTTTCTAAAATCCCTATTTACTGTGATAATCAAAGTGCTATTGCTATGATAGGTAATCCAGTTCAACACTCAATGACAAAGCACATCAGTATTAGGTACCATTTCATAAGGGAACATGTGGATGAAGGTATAGTGGAATTGCA
The DNA here is from genome assembly GCF_009905375.1 of Apium graveolens. Taxonomy (NCBI): domain Eukaryota; kingdom Viridiplantae; phylum Streptophyta; class Magnoliopsida; order Apiales; family Apiaceae; genus Apium; species Apium graveolens. Next base: position 238,105,017 of record NC_133648.1, on the reverse strand, counting down.
TTTTGTTCTAACAGATCAATAGCTAGCAGATATCTTCACAAAACCACTATGTGAAGCTACTTTTATAAGATTGGTAAATGAACTTGGAATGGTTTCAGGTTCTTTCTCTGAATCTGCTTAGTTTTTGTTCTCATGCATCAGACCTTATGATCAGTGTTTACAGATTGTATTATCTATATGTAATTTGTGCTTAATTTGAAAATTTATTAAATGTTGATTGTTATCTAATGTGGATTTAGATACTCTGATAAGTGTTTTGATTGTTATGTGGCTATTCAATCCAATGAGGATAACTGTGCTAGATACTGACCTAATAGTCTTTAACATACGAGAAATCCCATGTTTGAATTAGTTGTTAATGTGGAAACTCATTAACACAAGCATATTCTAATATTGAGCTTAGTCAAATTTACTTTATGTATCTTATTACTAAGTCACAAACTAGATTTCTGTTTCTTATTTGTCAAATTCTGATGTCAGTAAATCTTAAGAATGAACTAAGTGTTGATTAGCCTCACTTATCAAAAGAAAAGAAAAGAAAAGAAAAGAATAAAATCAGGTACTCCTTTGAGATCTAGAGTAAAAATATGGAAGGGAAGACCCAAGTGCATTGCTGGTATTAAGTAATATGCATTAGAAAAGAAAATATTTTTCTTGGTGACTTTTCACACTCTATGATTACTGGAGAAATACTCTGATAACAGCATAAATTATGATAAGCAGTCGTGACTCACTTACACTAAGAAGCCACTGTAAAAAGGGATTTCAAAAGATGCATAAATGATCACAAACAGTTGAGGTGGACTCATGCATAAATTTTTTCTATAGTAGACATCATGACTGATGACAGATTTTAAGCATTTATCTGAGTTATGCCTTATTTCTAAGATGTATTGAAGTTGATCAGACTTTAATCTCTATCTGATATTTTGCTGAATGCACACACTTTCACTCCATATGAATGATGAAAATTACTGTGGTGATTAAGTTGTTTTTGAGAAACAGTTAAGTGTCATTTGCATAAATTCTGAGGACAAGTTCTGATGGAAGTTCTGATGATTAAACTCTGAAGAAAACAAGTCAGTATTTGTATGAAGAATCATAGAAAAAGATATTCACTTTTTGAGTACAGAAGCCATGTTCTGATGACTGTTAAAATCTGATATAAATTAAGTTCTGATATTAAATCCTGATGGAATCTTTGATGCTTACGTGGCATTTTTCTTTACTTGACTTATTTGTGGTAAAATATGAAACAGTCATATTTAAATTAGAATAAATTTAGGTGAGATAAAAATAGTCATAATCATTATGGGTTAGTGGTTAACGTGTATGTCTTGAAAAACTGCATGAGCACAGTAATTGTTAATTCTTTCCCGTGCCCATTAACTCTTGCTTTAGATCTTTTACTGACTGTTATTATTACACATCAGTCTAGGGAGTCGAGGGATCATTATTTTTACTTGTAATTGTTAACCAGTCCTCGCGTCCCTTGGTATTCTATTGGCTATTTAAACCGACTATTCATCTCAGCCAAAACTTCTTTTATTTTCTCACAAACTCAATCTCTTTTTATTCTCATCAATAAAAATGGTTAGTTTCAACTTGTTCATGAACTATGAAACTTTCAATATCGAGTTGAGTTGTGATGATTAGCAACAGGAATGGCATGTCACTGCCATTCCTGAAGAACTCTGGAACTCAGTTCCACAAGAGGTTCACACAGACCTCTTGTTCTTTTCGATGGACTACCACCTCCATCTTGATCGTTTGGAGGAAGAAAGGAGGGAAGCTCTCCGTCAGCAAGAACGGATCATCCGTCTTGCAGTGCTTTTCGTCAGCAGCAAAAGAAGCTAGTCGATAGGTTTTCTTAGACTAGGACTAAGGTTGTTGATGTTAAGCTTCTTAGAATAGGACTATCTTGTAATTTTTGTATGTAATTGATAAATTTCATGAAATGTACTCATCTGATATATTAATGAAATTTTCTTTAAATTGCAAGATTTGGTCTTTGTTTCTCAAATTATATGACTGTGCATGTTTTATTTGCAAATTGTTAATCTTTACTTTATCGATTTTTAACTTTATCCTGTGATGAATGTTTTAATTCAATAATGGTCAATAATAATTTTTGATGATTTGAGGAAATAATTGAAGCACGAGTTCATGCATCTGAACCTGTGATAGTTGAAGCTGAGAATGTTACTTCTCCGAGAGAAAAAGCAACTCAAAGTTCTGATACTTTGAAAAGGAAATCTGTAAATTCTGATGCTGCTGAAACAACTCCTTCATTGGCAAGGAGATTGAAGAAAATGAAGGCTAGGAGGTATTTGGCTAAGGCTATATCAGAATATACTGAAGAAGCTGAGGAAGAGGATCAGGAATCTCTGATCTCACAAGAACCAATTATCATTGAAGCCCTTCCAGCTCGAGCCAAAGACACTGTTAATGACACAGTTGTTACCCCTCCTGTCTCTCCTATTAAAGCTACAGATGATGCTAAATAACAAACTGATAATTCTGAAATAGATATTTATAATTTGAATATACCTGAAGTTCTTTATCCGGAAGCTCCATCTACATCAAAGACACCAGCTCTGGAGATAAATTTTGCTGATTAGAATTTAGATGATGTTATTCCTGAATCTCCAGTTGCTTCACACACTGTTGAGCTATCAGAACAGAATGAGTCTTCCTCAAGTTCTGATGATAGTGTTTCTATTGAGACTCCAGTACCTACTCTGGGCAAGGAAAAATTGGTGAAGTAATTTGTTGAAAAAGAAGCACCTATTCCTTGGGAGGATACTCACAGAGGTGTTGAGTGGACCAAAAAGTGGAATGAATCAGATTTTATTCCATGTTCTAAAATTCTGACAGAGCATATTGTAAAAGCTGATGAGTTGCTCACAAATGCTGATTTCAAGATACAACTCAAGATCACAGCTCTGTCTACAAAACATCTTCAAGGTCTACATACCTCTACTCATGAAAAGGTTGATACACTCAGGGAACAAGCTGATAAGTTCAATCTACAGAACAAGCTTGACAAGAACAGGTATATCAGACCTATTTCTGAAAAAGTTGCAACCATTGAGAAAACTCACGAGAAGCAACAGGCCCAAATTGCTGAGGTTCTGGCTAATCAAGCTTCTCAGAAAGCTCAATTGGATGAATTCCAATCTTTAGTTGAACTTCTTCTTTCTCTCTTACTTCCTGATGATGCCAAAAAGGGGGGGAAGGTAGTTAAGTCCAAATGCTCACCTACTCAAGAACTGAAGAAAAAGGATTATAAAGGTGATGACCAGGGAAACTCTGAAAAGAGCAGAGGTCAAATAAAAGTTCAAGGAAAATCTTCTATTCAGAACAAGTCAAGTTCTGATGCTGTGAATGCTCAAAGATTGAAGTCAAGTGGTGATAAGCAAAGTCTGATGTCAAGTTCTGATATTCTGATTCAGTCAGGATCTGAAGACTCTCAGAAGTTCTTGCAAACTCTGAAATTAAAGGGGAAGCAGACTATTGTTTATTATAAAGATCCTAAAATCCAGACACTTGATGAGGAGATAGCAAGAAGATTATTTCTGAAACACAATCCAGGAATGGATTTAGAAACTCTCAAGGAGGAAGAAGCTAGATTTGCTGGTGAGAAGAAAAATTCTAAGTCTAAAGCTTCTGATACAAAGAAACCTCCAAGGCCTAAGGAAAAAGGCATTGTGATCAAGGAAAAGTCAAATTCTGAAACTTCAAAGTTCGAGACTAGATCGCAGACTGAGAGTGATCCCAAAGACAAAGGGAAAAGAAAAATTCATGAACCAACCAAGTCACTGGACTTGAAAACTTCTCAAGCTCTGATGAAACCAGTGTGTAAAATGGTTCAAGTATCTGATGATAATCTTGTTGAAGATGAAACTGTTCAAATTCTGAAAAGAAGAAAGATAATTGAAGATTGTAACACCCCCAAATCCGGGGTCGGGGATCCGGGTTGTCACGAGTTCCATTTCCCTTAATAACACTTAATCTTAATAAACAATCAACTACTCTGTACTGTGACCCCACAATAAACACACACACCACAAGTTATAGTCTCAGAGATGAATATCCAAAAATAACACGAGTCATTTTATTCCAAAATTATATGCCATTACACCTTAAAAGGGTTTCTGAATAAATTTACATTTCTTTGCCATTATTACAATTCATATAGATACATAAGTCTGGTACATCAAAAGTAGAAAGTCTAGCCTATTGGTAATTTCTACCTCAGCTACAGCGGCATCAACGCTTCCAGAAAACTGTGGAACGTTTCCTAACCGCTTGCGAATTGGAAGCTTGGTCCTGTTCATCTTTTCTATCTGTTGTTGTGTGATGAAAGAAGAAAGCAAGGGTGAGCAACAAGCCCACCAAAATAATATGTATAATGATTAACAATATATGAGCATTCTCATAGTACTCATGAAAGACTTGGTCAAAAAAGAAATGAACCAAGTTTGTTATCTTAACGCGACCAAGTCGCAAAATATTCAGTATATATATACATATATACTTTTCACAATCTTTGAAATCCTCTGACATGTATAATATACATAGAGTTCCAGTTTACAACTGTATAAAAATATCGTTGCAAGGTGATCTCGTATATCTAACCTTGTCTCAACGTTTTTCTGAAAATCTTTGACATGCACAAGATAATCATTTACTAGATATAAGTTTAAAAGATGAAGTTACAAGATACTCCAATATACTTATATCTTTTCCGAATACTACTTGAACTACCACCGTTCAAGTTATAATTAGTTCATCATATATATGAAGCTACAAGGCATAACTTGTATAAAATCAATCTTTGAAATATCATTCAAAAGAAATGAAGTTACGAGATACTTCATTCAATAGAAACACCATTTTGAAAACTCGACCCTGCCAACACTCAACAATCGCCCAGCCGTAGCCTTTCTATCGAAATGCTCTGGGTAGTGTTGCAAAAATATCCAACTGGATGATGAACTCATTACAGGAGTTTGTCGCGCCAGGAAGACCACTTACGATGATCAGTCGCAGTAGTACAACCCCACCATTTTCTACATGTAGAAGAGAACCTGTCGGATTTACTTGTCAACCGAACACTGGACTCCTAAGGAATGTACCGTCTTGCGGAACTTCCAGGACATTTGGGCCAATATAATAAGGCTGGGCCGGCGCCACTCGACCACATACGCCACTCCTAGTTCAGATGAAATCCATGACTCTGAAACGTAAAGCTCGTCCCCACTTTCCCCAAGTAGAAACTTGTTGATACGGCTCCACCAAGAAGTCGTATCTAGTTGGAAATGAAAACTCACCGATATTTCCCAGGCGATGCCTGTTAATGGATTAACTTGTTCCAAGAATTTTACTTCCTGAGTATTGGGTAAGTAATCAAAAACTCTTTTATTAAAATAGCAACCTTGTTGCGAATATAAAACACACCACAGAGCCGGATCCCTCAGGTTTTGAGCGAATATTTAAATCCCCTTTGAAAGGAAGATCTTAAATATATAAAAAAATGAGTTTTCGGATCCGCTCTAACTTTTAAAATCATTTTGAAGACTCGCAAACATTTTTAAGAATGTTTGGAGTAATGCTGATTTAATAAAATAAACGGAGTCATAAGCCCTCGAATGAATATTCAAAATAATATTCATTAATAAAATAAACGGGGTCATAAGCCCTCGAATTAATATTCAAAATAATATTCAATAATAAAATAAACGGGGTCATAAGCCCTCGAATGAATATTCAAAATAATATTCATTAATAAAATAAACGGAAACATAAGCCCTCGAATGAATATTCAAAATAATATTCATTAATAAAATAAACGGAGTCATAAGCCCTCGAATGAATATTCAAAATAATATTCATTAATAAAATAAACGGGGTCATAAGCCCTCGAATGAATATTCAAAATAATATTCAATAATAAAATAAACGGGGTCATAAGCCCTGGAATGAATATTCAAAATAATATTCATTAATAAAAAAACAGAGTCATAAGCCCTCGAATGAATATTCAAAATAATATTCATTAATAAAATAAACGGAGTCATAAGCCCTCGAATGAATATTCAAAATAATATTCATTAATAAAATAAACGGGGTCATAAGCCCTCGAATGAATATTCAAAATAATATTCAATAATAAAATAAACGGGGTCATAAGCCCTCGAATGAATATTCAAAATAATATTCATTAATAAAATAAAGTTATCGAATAAACCTTATTCGATTCATAGTTTTGAAAACTATTCATATATATATATATATATATATTAATATATATATATATATATTATACTCGGGAGCCTCGACTCCCGGTTTTAGAAAAATGTTCACCTTTGGGTCCCCTATACTAAGGGTATATGCAAATTACCGCTTATCTCTAGCATAGGTATTATCAACTGAATCAACAGATATATGTATCAAGAATACGAAACAGGCATGCATATATACCATATCACATGCTACAATATATCGCAAGAATTTGCTAATTAACCATCATGCATCTATCGCAAGATAATGCATATACAAATGTATACATCACAACAACAGTATAACGGGTAGAAAACTTGCCTGAGTGCTGCCGGATAGACTTAAGCTTAGAGTGGGTCCGATAACCAATGAACAACAACATAAGTCAGAATTAAACCCCGATCTCTTAAGAAACTAGACTTTAACCATTTAGAGTCATAACGTTCGCTTTCGCGCTTAACGATTCACTTAAGTCGCTCGAGTACTCTCGGCTCCACCATTTTTAATAAATTTACCATTAAGAATTTTAAAGTGATTCTTTCTCGAGTACCTTACCAACTGCCTAATCCACTTTACATAAATGTTTCATACCCCAATTAGTCATTTAAGGTCCTTAACCAAGGTTTCAAAGTAAGGCGAGGTGTAATGGTTCGGTCGCGAAACGCCGTTACTTAAAACGGTCGTTTCTCCTAAACCGTACATCGGATTCAAACGAACCACATATCAAAACGAAGCTCGTAACATGAACTATATAATCATGGCAATGGTCGAAACCTAGCAGTGAGTTCACGGGTCCTAATTTTAAGAACAAAAACAGTCTAAAGTAAATCGGACATTATGACGGCTATTTTTACGCGATTTCCCAAAATTTTACCAAACCAATTCAACACCAAACCATCACCAATCAATCCCAATACAACCATATGACAATATCACTCATCAACCACTTTAAACCATTTAAACCAAGCCCAAATCATACCATGAATCATCAAGAACAACTAGTGCTACTCTTAACTCCCAAAATCAACAAAAACACTTAACAACTAAGATCTCAACATGACAAAACAACTACTACACTTAATCTATCATTCCATCATCATAATCATTTATACCAAACAACTTAATGCTAAGATAATTTAGAGTTATACCTTCCTTGAAGCTTTTAATCAATGAAAGATCCTTGGAATGCCCATGGAAGCCTTGATCTATGCTTAAGCTACCTTGAACTTTCATAAAAATCAAGAATACCAAAGTTATTTCTTGAAGGTTATTATTCACCATCTTCTTCCTTGATTTATTGGAAGGGATTGTGAAGGAATTAGAAGCTTAAACTTATAGGATATCCATATCTATGAACAAGGAACCTTAGATAATTACCTCACTAATTAACAAGGCTTGGATCTTGAATTTTTGAATTTTCCTCTTTGAAAAAGAAGAAAAGCCGAGAGCTCTTCTTGAAAATGGAAGTGTTTTGTGTTTTTTTTTGTTTGCTTGGTTGCTAGCTTTTGTTTTTGATTAATTACCTTTTTACCCATAAAAAATTGTGTGGTTATTAATCAACCACACCTCCTTCCCTTATGTCATGCTTATGTCACCTTTCCTATGTCATCTTGTTACACTTGTCTTCCTCTTGTTGGTGTGATGACATCATCATCCACTAACCCCTTGATTAACTCCTAATTACTTGGCTAATGACCGCTGATCTGTTATGCGGTTCGCTTAACTTTCATTTTCGTTTATCGTTTGAGGGATCATACCCGGGATCTTATTACTTAGGTTTCCTTAACCTTTCTCAATACATTATATTCCTTATGATCCTCTCTTATAATCCTTGAATTTAAATCCTTTTTATTCTGTTACCTAATACTCAATTCTTTCTGTATCTGGTAGATTTCCGGGAAAAATCAAAGTGTTCAGATTTGGATTCTGACAATCTTTACATACACTTATATACCACATAGAGTACTAATAATATCCCAGAAGATCAATAAAAGAACCCCTACATAGTGTGGCATGAAAAGTTTTCTTATTCAGCATAATCAGCAAAACACTACTCATAAGGGTTTCAAAAATTCAAAAAAATTGGGGTTCTTACAGTCTCCCCTCCTTAAAAGGATTCCGTCCCGGAATCAGACAGAAAATGAATCGGGATAATTTCTTAGCATTGCACTTACTAACTCTCAAGTAAATTTTCCCACATTGCGGTTCTACCACCAACTCTGACTAGTTTGATAACCCTTCTCCTAAGCACTTGTTCCTTTTCAATCCATAACCCTTCCTGGTTGCTCCATATAAGTTACGTTTGGTTACATGTCTAGGCGCTCATATGCTCCTATTTATCTGGCATCCGAATTACACTTCCTTAACATTGATACGTGAAACACGTTATGACCTGCTACATGCTCGGGGGTAGGGCTAGCTCATATGCTATCTTCCCAATACGTCTTAATATATCCAAGGGTCCAACAATTCATGGACTTAAACTTTCCTTTCTTTTCAATCCTCATCAATTCCTTTTTAAGGGAATACTTTTAATAATACAAGGTTCCCTCCTTCATACTCTTTGTCCTTTCATTGTCAAATCAGCATACTTCTTATGTCCATCTTGGGCTACTCCCAGCCATCCTCTGATTAGATCTATTATATTCTTGGTCCTTTGGACTACTGCGGGTCCGAGCATCTTGCGCTCTATAACTTTATCCTAACCTAAGGGAGATCGACATTGTCTTCCCTCAAGGATCTCATAAGGCGATACCTCGATACTGACATACGATCGATTATCGTGAGATAACTTAATCCGCGTTAAGTGATCATTCCAAATTCTTTCAAGTCAATTGCACCGGCTCTCATCATAGCTTCTAGCATTATAGCTTTTGTTTCTCACTACCCATTCTTTTCCAGTTCGTAGTCGTTACTATCTTCCGTATATAATACTATACTGGTTACACTTTTGCTCTTTAGCATTCTATAACTTTTAATAACCACGTCAACCTTAGTATCACGAACGCGTTAGAATCGGAATACCACCGTACTGATACTACTTCCTTTAGCTGCTTCCATCTTCGAAAGCTTGACCCTTCATATAAAAGTAAAAGAATTTATTGAGAGATCACTATGATCATGAATACTTGTTATATCGCATAGTTAGTACAGAAGGTGGCCAGCCTTTAGTACTTGACAAGCAATTAAACAACATGTGGTATCCTACTAGGCTTCTATCACACAGATAGATAGTCATTCGGCAATACCTCCCCTTCTGGAAGGGTTGTTCTTCTCAGCTTATATGAAATAAAAAGAAGAGAAAAGAACGAATTGAAGAGAATTGTGTATATGAAAGAAAGAATAAAAAAATATACTGCCACAAAATATCTGGCTTGGAATCTACCTCTGAACTATAGAGGTTTAACATAGGAGAGCAAAACATATATGTATATAAATCCACATCAAGTATAATAGCATCGTATTTCACATGCTTAAATATTTACTATTCCATCCATCATTCTATGGACCCATGCTCTTGCTCGAGCTTATACACAATCACCTTTGAAACTCCCTCGACATCGAAAATTGAATCTGGGATCTCATTCTATACATCAACTTTACTAGAATTCTATGCTTGCACCACAACCTTCCTCGCATAGTAATACGACTCTCTATTGATAAGAAGGAATAATTATTTAATAGGTAAATAATCGACCTAGTTTTTTTATCAAAGATAACTTATACGTCAACACGACCCGATTAGTGGTACTCAATCTCAACATCCATTCCAGTACAACTCTCATGGTTGTAATCAGCTCATTACTCGCAGAATCATTGATGCATTACTATGGTCCACCACTGACCTACTGTCGTCATTCGTTTTCCATGAAGTCTTAATAGCTAACCATACGGAGTCCATACATATCGTATCGAATTCTTCTAAGGAGTTAACATAATCACCATTCATAATTCATGAAGAACACTCCAAATTCTGACGTACTTTCATGACATGAAGCAGATAAAATTATAGAAGTGTTTCAATGAAAGCAACGATAGCAGGTTAATACCATTCTTAATCATATGCCTTCAATAGAAGACTTAACTCAAAGGTTTGTTTAGTCTTTTTTGAAACATGGTCCTGGCTTATTCTCAATATAGGACCTTCTAGGATAGATAGCCCGCTCATGGCGATTATACGAATTAAACCTTTACCAAACTACTATTACAGTTGGGTATTGCACAGTTATCAGAAGGAATGTCAATCTTCCAAACCATAATACAACCTTCACAGTTTTAACCATCATCACTGTATTCTTTTGGCACAAGCGCCTATAATTATCTTCTTACACTTAAAGTGTCGGCCACCTCTTTGGCCCTTCCTGATAGTAATATTTCTTTACAATCAATGTCATTTTAACCCCTTCACTAAATTTTCTACCTCATTTCCAATCACTGCTTGAGTGAAGATGTTTTCCTTAAAATCTGATGAGTAAAAAGTATCACCATTTTCCCATAAGTTATTGCCTCAGTCTTTAGAGGTTAATCATTGTCACGACTGACTCTCGATCATACTTAGGACATCTTTTATCTTAGGTCCTAATTGCCCTGAACAATTTCGATCTTTACTGGTTCGATCCATACTTTCTCGTGGTTTAACACATGCCCAACTTGGCATTATTATAATTACGTCACATTTCCTTTATCAAAATTTCTATTCTTGAGAACTTTGAATATTACCTTTTTCCTTGTAAAACCTCTAAGGTTATCCTTGAATCGTTCCTCCTGTATTCCCTAGATACAGTGCATATCAAGATACCATTTATTAATACCAGAATCATTGTCTATATACTTCTGAAAAATTTCTCCACTGATTCTTAAAGGTTGTTATTACCTTAATCCTTTCCAATTCATACTGTCAAAACTCATACTATCCCTATTAAGGGTAAAATGCCAACCTTTATGCATTCCCCTAGGATTCATTTTAAGTTACTGATATTCTATCCTTAATTCCACCTTTAAAAAGGTACTTGCATCCTTCCATGGAAAAATCAAGTCATGTATCCCTGATAAGGGTGTCTTATTCAATCATTCCCATCCAGATAGTCTATACCAATTTCACAATAGCATCTTTATTCAAACTGAGGTCAACCCATATGGCTTTCAAAAGATAACAATGGTTACCCGCTTTTCTTTCCTAATTTGGTAATGACAACAGGGATGTTCTGGAAGATATTGGTCGTGTTCAACGTGAACTTCTTCTTAATTACTCCTCATTTACTTTTGTTGTTTATCTCAACAGTCATCTCAATATTGGGATATCTTTCATACCTGGCGTCTTCCTTTCTGGGTATCAAGCCACCGGTCTTACACTTCACATTCTTGAAGGTCACTTCCTTCATCCAATTTTCCTAATTTCTTACTTCCTTGTCTCCTCAGTCTATCCGCGTCTCATTATTTATCCTTCGAACTATGTCAAGGTTTCCTCGAATCCTCCCAACTTACAGGGGACAAAATATAGGTATCTCTTATGCCTTCAACCATCAATTTTAACTCATGGTGAATCACCCTCATCTTGACGATTACATACTTTTCTATTTCTATTGCTACGACTCTTTAGGGTTTTGTTAGATATATTTGATAATGTCATGGCTAATATGTTTTATGTTTAGATTTCAGATCTTATTTGAACAGAACAAATCAGTACTTAACTGATCAGTACTTATACTGGAAGTCAGAACTTAAGGGATATCAGTACTTATGTTATCAGGAGACAGATATCAGAACTTAAGTGCTGAAGGACGATCAGATAAGGACAGTAGCTGATTAAAGTTAAGAAGATCAAGATAAACATAAGAAGAGATATGCATGAAGAAGGAATTCCGTGAAGAATGGAATACTTGGAATAGAAGATATCTGATTGATATATTTTAGGAAGCAGAATTATATTCCATATCAATTAGCGAATATCTTGTAACTGTGTAGTATATAAACACAGATATAGAGTTTACACTATATGTGTTATTATTATCGAGAATATTATTTAGTATAACTCTAGCAGCTCTCGTGATATTTTGTTCATCACTGAGAGATAACAGTTCCAGATTGTAACAGAGTTTATTGTTTAAATAAAGTTTGTTTTCTGTTACATAAGTTCTTGAAGTTTGATTTGATTGTGATAAACACTGTATTCACCCCCTCTACAGTGATAGTGTGACCTAACAAGTGGTATCAGAGCTATCTGTTAACACACATACAGTTAAAGATCCAAACACAGTCATGTCTGACACAGAAACTCCAACTAAGCCTACCAAAACTGAGGAATCATCAAAGACATCAATTCAGAGTCGATATGAGACTATCAGAGTTCCCATATTGAGACCATCTGAATATCCCATATGGAAGGTAAGGATGACCATGTTTCTGGAAGCAACAGATCCAGAATACCTTGATAGAATCAGGGAAGGGCCTCACAAACCTACCAAGCTCGCTGTTGTAGTTCCAGGTGAAGCAGCAATGACCGTACCAAAGGAAAAGAATGATTACACTGCTGAAGATATAGCATCTATTGCTAAGGATGCCAAGGTACGTCACTTATTGCATAGTGCCATTGATAATGTAATGTCAAACAGGGTAATCAACTGCAAGACTGCTAAGGAGATATGGGATGCACTGGAGACAAGGTGTCAAGGAACTGAAACAGTTAAGAAGAACAGGAAGACAATACTCACTCAAGAGTATGAGCACTTTGACTCTAGGACTAATGAGTCATTGACTGATGTGTATGAAAGATTTGTCAAACTCTTGAATGACTTGTCATTGGTTAATAAGGAGTATGATCTTGAAGATACAAACCTCAAATTCCTGTTAGCTCTTCCTGAATGTTGGGATTTGAAGGCAACAACAATAAGAGACAACTACAATCTTGATGAAACAACTCTTGATGAAATCTATGGAATGCTCAAGACTCATGAACTTGAGATGGAACAAAGAAGCAAGAGAAAAGGAGGAAAGTCAAGGACAGTTGCTCTCAAGGTTGAAGAGGAATCCCCCAAACCACCTTCCTCAAAGAAAGATAAGGGTAAAGCTCTTATCATAAAATCTGATACTGAGTCATCAAGTTCTGAGAGTGATGATGACTCAGATTCTGAAAGCTTGCCTGAAACTGATGCTGATGAGGAGATGATGAAGCTGTGTGCTCTTATGGTGAAAGGAATCACAAAGATTGCATACAGGAAGTTCAGGAAGGGAAAGAAGTCTTCCAGGAAAGGCATAAGTTCTGATAAGAAGAATTTCAGAAGATCTGAAGGAAAAGGAGGAAAGTCTGACAGAGGAGATTATGCTAATGTTAAATGTTATAATTGTGGTGAGAAAGGCCACATATCTCCTGAGTGCAAGAAGACCAAGAATGACAAAGGCAAAGCTCTTGTCACAAAGCAGAAAAGCTGGACAGACACCTCAGACTCTGAAAGTGAGGAGAACTATGCATTGATGGCAAATGCTGAAAAATCAAGTTCTGAGAGCAGTTCTGAAACTGCTGAAACAAAGGTACCTCAGACTACTTATGCTTTTCATACTGATGATATTAATGAGTTGAGAAGATATCTTAAAACCATGTTTGTTAGTTATAGAGATCAAACTTTAACATGTGAAAGATTAACTTCTGAAAATCTTGCTTTTAAGAAAAGAAACAATTTCTTAGAAAAAGAGTTAGTCATGTTTCATCAAACTCAGAAGGATAGAGATGATGCTTTTTATGTTAGGGATGAAGTGCTAAAAATGAATGAATCTCTAAAAACTGAGTTAGAAAAGGAGAGAGAGATTATCAGAACTTGGACTAACTCTGGCAAAACAACTCAAAATTTGCTGAGCAGTGGAAACTGGAAAGAGGGCTTAGGTTATGAAGAAAATAATGAAAAAGGAACTGAAGAAATTAAGCCTGTTGATAAGCAAAAGCCGAAGTTAAAACCTGTTAAGTTTGTAACTGAAAAATCCAAAACTGAGAAATCAGAAGTTAAAAAGGAATTAGCTTCTGACAAACTAAAACAGGAAAAGACAGCTGAAGTTAACATAGGCTTAATGACAAAGAAGCAGCTTAAGCATAAGCTGAAAGATGTTAAGAATGCAAACAAGGTAAAATCACCTAGGAAAAACAGGAATGGAAAGGAAGGTGTGAATAAAAGCAATAACTATAAATCTATTCCTGATGCTCCTAGGAAAGCATGTTATAACTGTGGAAGTTCTAACCATCTGGCTTCTTTTTGCAGGAAGAATAAGAATATTAACTCCTTATCTACAAAGTCAGGAGTTAAGAGTCAGTCTGTTAGATACAAACCACAAAATCCTTGTTTTCATTGTGGTAGTTTATGGCATTCCATTTATACTTGTAAGGAATATCATAGTTTGTACTATGATTATTATCAAATAAAACCTTCTTTAAAGAAAGTTTCTGTTGTTCCTTCTAGTATAAGTTCTGATAAGAAAACTGTTAACATAAAATCTGATGTTAAATCCGCTGCAAATGTTAACAAACCTAAAAAGGCCAAAGGATCCAAGCAAGTCTGGGTCCTTAAAACTAATAATTAGTGGTCTTTTTGATTGCAGGGCAACAGGAAAAATATTTTAGTTCTGGACAGTGGATGTTCAGGACACATGACTGGAAATAAGGCCCTGCTATCAGACTTTGTGGAGAAAGCTGGCCCAAGTGTTTCTTATGGAGATGGCAACATTGGAAAAACTTTGGGATATGGCAATATCAATCTTGGGAATGTCATCATTAAAAATGTAGCTCTAGTCTCAGGACTTAAACACAACTTACTGAGTATAAGTCAAATCTGTGACAGAGGTTATCATGTTGATTTCTTTGCAGAACATTGTGAAATAGTTAGTAAATCTAAAGGAAAAATTGTTCTGAAGGGATTCAGGCGTGGTAACATTTATGAAGCTAAGCTTTCAACAAGTTCTGATGGTTCTGCAATCTGTTTAGTGAGTAGAGCCTCAACTGAAGAAAGCTGGAATTGGCACAAGAAACTCTCTCATTTAAACTTCAACAAGATAAATGAATTGATCAAGAAAGATCTTGTGAGAGGACTGCCAAAATCAGTGTTTGTTCCTGATGGTCTTTGTGACTCATGTCAGAAGGCTAAACAAAGAAAATCTTCGTTCAAGAGCAAGACTGAATCATCAATTCTTGAGCCTTATTATCTACTTCATGTTGATCTATTTGGTCCAGTGAATGTCATGTCTATTGCAAAGAAGAAATATGCATTGGTCATAGTAGATGAGTTCACCAGATACACATGGGTGTATTTCTTGCACACAAAAAGTGAAACTGCATCTATCCTGATTGATCATGTCAAACACCTGGATAAATTGATCAAAGATTCTGTGAAAATTTTGAGGAGTGATAATGGCACTGAATTCAAGAATTTGATAATGGAAGAGTTCTGCAAAAATCATGGAATAAAGCAAGAATTTTCTGCTCCTGGAACTCCACAGCAAAATGGAGTTGTTGAAAGGAAGAATAGAACTCTAATTGAAGCTGCACGAACAATGCTTGAAGAAGCAAAGCTTCCAACCTATTTCTGGGCTGAAGCTGTGCAGACTGCTTGTTTTACTCAAAATGCAACACTCATTAACAAGCATGGAAAAACACCATATGAGATGGTGAAGAACAAGAAGCCAAATCTCAAATACTTTCATGTATTTGGATGTAAATGTTTTGTTCTCAAGACTCATCCTGAACAGCTATCCAAGTTTGATCTAAAAGCTGATGAGGGAATCTTTGTAGGATATCCACTTTCTACAAAAGCCTTCAGAGTCTATAATTTGAGAACAAAAGTGGTCATGGAATCTATCAATGTCTCTTTTGATGACAAGAAGATCACTGGACTTGAAGATTGCATTGATCATGATAAGCTGAGATTTGAAAATGAAGATTCATATTCTGATATCTCAAGTCCTGACAGTCTAAGTCCTGATACTGTAAATTCTGATGGATTAAACTCTGATGTTATTGAAACTGTGGTGACTACGTCAAAGGAAGATGCACCAATGCAGGGGGAGCATACTCAAGATATTATCACATCTCAAGAAGCATCAGAACATACATCTGGCTCTTCAAATTCTGATTCGTCAAGTTCTGATAAGCCAAGTACTGACAGTGCTGAAAATCTAAATACTGAAGGATCCAACTCAGAGAGCATAGTTTCAGGGGGAGCATCAGAAAATGAAACCGAAGACAGCATGAATCATGGGGGAGCATCCAGTTCTAGAGAAAATCTTCCATCTGCAAGGAAGTGGACAAAATCACATACACCTGATTTAATAATTGGAAATCCTGAGGCAGGTGTCAGAACTAGAACAGGTACTTCGAACGAATGTCTTTACAATTCTTTTCTCTCTCAGTCTGAGCCAAAGAAAGTGGAAGAAGCTCTTCAAGATGCTGATTGGGTGCAAGCAATGCAGGAAGAGTTGAATGAATTTGAAAGAAACAAAGTCTGGACCTTAGTGCCAAGACCCAAGAATAGATCGGTTGTTGGTACAAAATGGGTATTCAGAAACAAAACTGACAGTGATGGCATAATTGTAAGGAACAAGGCAAGGCTGGTTGCAAAAGGATATTCTCAACAGGAGGGAATTGACTATGATGAAACATTTGCTCCAGTTGCTAGGTTAGAAGCCATAAGGATATTCATGGCTTATGCTGCTCACAAAAAGTTTACTGTCTTTCAAATGGATGTGAAAAGTGCTTTTCTCAATGGAGAATTGGAAGAGGAAGTATATGTTGAACAACCTCCAGGCTTTGTAGATTCCAAACATCCAGATTATGTCTACAGGCTTGATAAAGCACTTTATGGACTTAAGCAAGCTCCAAGAGCATGGTATGAGACTTTAGCTCAGTTTCTTCTGGAAAGTGGATTCAACAGAGGAACTATTGACAAAACATTGTTCTATCTCAATCATGGCAAGGACTTACTTCTGATCCAGATTTATGTTGATGACATTATTTTTGGGTCTCCAAATGACAAACTTTGCAAAAAGTTTGCCAACCTAATGCAGTCAAGATATCAGATGAGTATGATGGGAGAACTTAGTTATTTTCTGGGCCTTCAAGTCAAGCAGACTGAAGAAGGAACTTTTATTTGTCAATCTAAGTATACCAGAAACTTGCTGAAGAAATTTGGAATGCAAGACTGTTCAAGTGCATCCACTCCCATGGCCACTGCAACAAAACTGGATAAGGATACTGGTAATTCAGTAGATATTACTGATTACAGAGGTATGATTGGCTCACTTCTCTATCTAACTGCTAGTAGACCAGATATCATGTTTGCTACCTGTCTTTGTGCAAGATTTCAAGCAGATCCAAGAGAACCTCACTTAACAGCTGTAAAAAGAATCTTTAAGTATCTTAAAGGAACAGCTGATCTAGGATTATGGTATCCTAGAGAATCAGATTTTAAATTAATAGGTTACTCAGATGCAGATTTTGCAGGTTGCAAAATTGACAGGAAAAGCACAAGTGGAAGCTGCCAATTTCTTGGAGGCAGGTTGGTTTCTTGGTATAGCAAGAAACAAAAGTCAATTTCCACATCAACTGCAGAAGCAGAGTATATTGCTGCAGGAAGCTGCTGTGCACAGATTCTCTGGATGAAGAATCAGTTACTGGATTATGGGTTAACATATTTCAAAATCCCTATTTACTGTGATAATCAAAGTGCTATTGCTATGACAGGTAATCCAGTTCAACACTCTATGACAAAGCACATCAGCATCAGGTACCATTTCATCAGGGAACATGTGGATGAAGGTACAGTGGAATTGCATGTTGCTTCCCACAGATCAACAAGTAGCAGATATCTTCACAAAACCACTGTGTGAAGCTACCTTTTCAAAATTGGTAAATGAACTTGGAATGATTTCAGGTTCTTTCTCTAAATCTGCTTAAACTTGTTCTATGTTCTCAGACTTTATGATCAGTATTTACAGAATTAATCTCTTTGTATATTCTGTGCATTAATTGATAAATGTCTTTAAGTACTGACTGTTGTCTGATATATGTTTCTAAACTCTGATAAGTGATATGTCTGTTTCAGTAACTATTTAATCCCATGAGGATAACTGTGCTAGATACTGACCTACTAGTCTTCAATAAACAAATGATCCCATGAAAGAAGTAATTATTTCTGTGGAAATCTTATGACACAAGCAAATTCTGATAACTGAGCTTAGTTAAGTTTACTTTGTATATCTTATTACTAAGTCACAAATTAGAATAATGCTACTCATCTGTTTAAGTTCTGATTCTAGTAAAACTGCTGAATGTACTAAGTGCTGATAAACCTCACTTATCAAAAGAAAAAGAAAAAGAATCAAAGAATAATATCAGGTACTCCTTTGAGATCTAGAGTAAAAATGTGAATGGGACGACCCAAGTGCATTGCTGGTATTAAGTAAATATGCATTAGAAAAGCAAAATATTTTTCTTGGTGACTTTTCACACTCTATGATTACTGGAGAAATACTCTGATAATAGCATAAATTCTAATAAACAGTCGTGACTCACTTACACTGAGAAGCCTCTGTAAAATAGAATTTCAAAAGATGCATAAAATTAGCACAAAAACAGTAGAGGTGGACTCATGCATGAACTCATTTATCAGTAGGTTTCAGGATAATGACAGCTCTTTAGCAAAATTTTAATTATGACTTATTTCTAAGATGTACTGAAGTAGATCAGACTTTACTCTTTGTCTGTTATTTAGCTTAATACACACACACATCACTCCATATGAATGATGAAATTTCTGTGTGGTCTATGTTATTTTAGATAAACAGTCATTGTGTCACTTCTGCACAAATTCTGAGGACAAGTTCTAGTTCCACGTTCTGATGATTAAGTTCTGACGTTCATAACTAAGAACTTGTATGAGTATTTACTAAGATAGATATTCCTTGTTCGAGTTAAAGACATTATGTTCTGATGACTGTTAAGTTCTGGTATAGGTCTAAGTTCTGATTTTTCAGTCTAACCCTTTACTTGACTTATCTGTGAGTAAAATTTGGTAACAGTCTCAGATTAATTTCGAAATGTTGAAGTGGAAGATTAATAGTATATGGTTAAAACATAATGGCACTCGTCCTTGAACAGTTCACTCTTGTTACATGTGCACATTCTTTTTTCAATGACTGTTATTCTTTTTCAAAGTCTAGGGAGACGAGGTAGAATTAATTCTACCTGTCTGCATTCAATATCTTTGTGTCTCTTGGCATTCTCTTGCCTATATATACAACCACTTCACATCAGTCTTTCCATCACATTCTTCTCACACACTTATCCTCCTTCTTCTGTCAAAAACAAAATGGTTCGATTCAACATGTTTTTGAACACACAAACCTTCACAATGGAACTCAGTTGTGCTGAGTGGCGGCAGGAGTGGCATATAACAGCCATTCCTGAGGAGATCTGGGACTCTGTCCCACAGGAGGTGCTGGCTCACCTTCTATTCTTCGAGATGGATTATCATCGCCATCTGGAGCGCCTGGAGGAGGAAAGGCGGGAAGCTATCCGTCAGCAAGAGCGAATCATTCGACTCGCTATCTTGTTTGTCGAAGATAGGAAGAGGAAGATGACTTAATCTCGTCTTCTTCCTGTTCTTCTTCATCCTCAGCTTTGTCAGGCTTCTTAGCTAGGACTAAAGTTGTTGATGTTAGGATTAGAAGCTTAGGGAAAATCTTGTATTGATGTAATTTCTATTTCATATATGTATTGACGATATATTAATGAAAACTGTCTTTACTTCAAGATTTTGTCTCTGAGTTATTTTATCTTGTGTTGATAAATCCTGATTGATATTCTGATGACCATTTAAATTTTGTTTTTATTTAAGTTCTGATTCTCCGTCAGCACTTATTCATAGAAATTATCTCGGTCATTTTTAACATGATTCATTTTCAGAATATTAATGTTGCAGTGAAAAACAATCCAATCAGTGATAACGGGTTAAAATTTGAATTGTTTCCCTTGATAAAAGGAACAGTTTTTTTTTCCTTGAAACTCGGCAAATGGGTAAGTCATGATTACTGTTTTCTCGAGCCCAGTAACTATCCGTTATTACTGCATGTCTGACAGGTGTCCAACGGTAACATTTTTTTGTATAAGTACAGCAGAGAGAAGATTTCTTTAATCTTTTTAATTTCTTCATCTTCTATCTCTCTTCTTACTTTTACTCTCTTTCACTTTACTATTTCCGTTGTTTTCATACAGATATTATCTCAAACACCTAACAGGCATACTTGAATTTCAATATTTTTTCACATGGCACCAAAGGATTTAATCATTGATGGAGCAAAGTTCGTTCCAAACAACTATGCTGCAATTCTTGATCATGCTGAAGCTCCATCTGAATTGCATTTTGTGCAAGATCTTCTTGCACATAGTGAGGTTGGGTACGCCTTAACTCAGCCTGAATTCTTTTCAAGTCAACAAGTTCTGAGGTTCTGGAGGACTGGCGTTTTTGATGATGGTGGTAACCGTGGAACTCCCAGTATTATTTTCCAAGTGGGTGATTCATCTTTTGTAGTCACTCCTGGTACAGTACGCAGGGCTTTACATCTTCCAGAGGATTGTACTTTCTCAGTTCCAGAGGACTCAGCCCTTCGGGAGTTAATGGCTGAATTGGGATATGAAAAGAGTCTGACGAAACTTGGACAATTGAAACGGGCTAATATCAGAAGAGAATGGAGTTTTTTCTTCGATTGCATCACCAAGGCCTTTGGCAACAAGTGTTCAAATTTTGATGCCATCCCAATTCTAAGTCAGCACATCGGGTATGCTATTATTCATCAAACACATTTTGATTTTGCAACTGGAATAATTGGTTTTATTGGGGATAGGATGACAGAGGATCGAGATGTTGTTTATTTTGCTAGATTCTGTCAACTTATTTATACGTATTGTACTGCTGAACCCCAGTTAGTCAGCACTCAAACCCCACCTTTTAAGGTTGCAAAAAGGTACTTTAACGACCTGATAAATGCTGACACAAAGAAATCAATGGTGAGACAATTACAGATTCCTCAGTCTGTGAAACAGATTCTGGTAAATGCTGATCCAGCTACTTACAAATCTGTTTACTCAAATGTTCAACCAACTCACCATAACCAAAATCCATCAACCTCAGTCCCTACCTCTCATTCTACTCAACCTACCCTCAGAACTTATCTCAAATCCTATCTCTCCACTTCACAGAATGCTCAACCTTCTTCTTCAGCACCTACTGTGAAGCCTACATCCTCTAAGCCAAAGAGAACAAAGACTGTTCCTCAAACATCTCAGAAGAAGCGGAGGATTACTTTGAGAGATGAATCAGATTCTGAGGATCAGATTCCCTCTTCAGAACCTATGATTTATGAAGCTGAGAAGGTAACTTCTCAGAAGGATTCTGCAATTGGGGGTTCTAGGCTTCTCAAGAGGCTTAGACGTATGACGGTTCCTGCAACTCCCAAGGAATCCACATCAACAAGGAAGTACAAGAAACAGAGGGCACAGAGGCCAGTTTCAGATGATGAGGAGGAAGCAGCTAAGGAAGGGGATCAGGAATCTCTGATCTCGCAAGACAAGGAATTTGCTCCAGTCACTTCTTCTCCGTCAACTCAATCTCAGGAACCTGTATCTGACAAGGCTAATTCACCTTCTATATCTCTTGTTGATCCAGGCACAAGTGCTGAAATTGATATTCAGAACTTGGTAGTGCCTGAAATACTTTTGTTAGAAGCTCCAACAACAAATAATCCTTCCACAACACCTGTTACTGATGCTGTTCAAACTCCTGAGTTATCACTATCACCTTCTCTGCATCAAGATGATGATCAGATTTTAGGTGAGCATCAGGATATGGCTGTTGATCAGAACTTAGTATCCGATCAGCAATTCGAGGATGCTGAAGCCTCCATTGCTACTCACACAGTTGTCTTATCAGAAGATACTGATTCTTTAAGTTCTGATGCTGCAAATGTTGGAGATACTGGTGAAGCTGCTACAACTGTAGATGCTGATGCAGCAGGTCCTTCAGGACATACTCCTCCATTGACTCTTCCTAAGTCTGAACTGCTAAAGGAGTTTGTTATCAGGGATGCACCAGTACCTTGGAGTGAAACTCCTGCAGGTCAGGAGTGGACTAAGGAATGGAACTCAGATTCATGTGTTCCAAATGCTTTACATCTTGCTGAGCACTTGACTAAAGCTGATGAAATGTTAAATTCTGATGATTTTAAAACCCAGCTTAGAGTCACTGCATTGAGTACTAAACATCTACAAGGTCTTCATTCCAATACTCATGCAGAGCTACACAAGATTCAGGAGAACTTTATTAAACAGGAACAAGTTTGGAAACTTGATAAGAAAAAGTTCTTCCAACCTACCATTGACAGGGTTGCTTATATTGAGAAAACTCAAGAGAAGCAACAAGCTCAGATTGATCAAATTCTGACAAATCAAGCTTCTCAGCAATCGCAACTTACTGAAATCCAGACCTCAGTGGAACTACTTATCTCTCTTTTATTACCTGCTGATGCCAAAAAGGGGGAGAAGGTAATTAAGTCCAAATGCAAAACCAACAAGTCACTGCAAGGAAAGGATGATGGAAAAGATGACCAAGGAAACTCTGGAATGGGTAGTGGTCATAGTCAAGGTAGAAGGTTTACATCAAGACAAGCTAGTCACAGAACAAGTTCTGATACTGGGAAAAGAATAAGTTCTGCTGCTGGTAAAAGGATAAGTTCTGATGAACTTCTAGATCTTGATGAGGAAATGTCAAGACAGTTATTTCTTCAAGAAAATCCAGGGATGGACTTGGAAAGTTTAAAGGAAGAAGAAGCCAGACTTAAATCAGAGAAAGTCACATCTAAATCTGAAGCTTCTGGTAAAAAGTTACTTCCAAAACCTAAAGGCATTGTGATCAAAGAAAGGATACATACTGAAGAAACTTTGGCTAGATCACAACCACAGATAGATCCAAGATCCAAGGGTAAAGAAAAGGTTGGTGAACCTATCAAGCCTTATGTACCTCCTGAGGAAGAAGAAATTACTGATGGAAAAGATAATCTTGCTCTGACTTCAAGAAAAGTTCTTAAAACAACCTCTGACATGGCTCAAGTTGTTCAGAGTCAAGAAATTGTAAGTTCTGATATTCAGAAGAAGCAAGTAACCTCTGACAGTGCTCAAGTTAACTTGATATCAGAAAATAAATCTAAAACACTCCTACCAGGATTCACTAAAGCAAAACAGACTCAATCTTTGAAGACTACTTCAAGTGGTTTTGAAGCAAGAGTAGTTACTGGAAAGGAAGCTAGAGATAAAACTGGATTGGGAAGTGCTGATGAAAGAAGAGTACACAACACTACTGATGATCCAACTTCCTTGAGTGAACCAGGTATTGGAGCAACTCCTGAAAGATTGAATCAACTAGAATCTGTACAGATGGTTTACCATACCTACTTGAAAGAATACATCATGTTGTATTTCATGACAGATGGTAGGGTTTATCATATAAGACAAAATGCCATTCCGTTGAAGTATTTTGAAGAATTGGAGCATGTATTGTTCTTACTTCAAGTGGATGACAGAATAACAGAGACTGCTGCAAACTACTTAAAGGAACAGATTCAGAGACAGAAAAGACTTTATTCTGTTAAGTCTGACAGCAGATATGTTCCAAAGTACAGAAATCACAATGGTGATATTGTTGATATGAAGCCTAATACTGCACAGATCAGAACATATCTTGGTATTAAGGGGCTTGAATTCAATCTAGAGTCTAATAAAGCTTATGTCATAAGACTAGATCGGGAGTTGAGAAAAGCAAAGGTTAATGATCTCAGAGCTGCAATATTTCAAACTGGTGAAGATACTGCAGAGCTTAAAGATGTCAAACGGAGAATGATTGATGAACTCAGATATGCTGAGAAATGTTTGTTGAAGAATTATCTCAGAACAACTCCTGACATCAGAGAGATCAGAAAATGATGAAGCCAAGTCGAAGATCTACAACTGCTTAAATTCTGATATTTATACAGATTGAAGTTGTTATCAGAAGTTGAATTGGTAAAAACTTTAAGGACTGTAAGTTGTAGTTATCTTGTCTATTTCTCATGCATTTGTACTTAATGTTTTTGACATCATCAAATATCTGTTAAACTTGTATATTTTGTTAATTTACAAGTTGGGGGAGATTGTTAGATATATTTGATAATGTCATGGCTAATATGTTTTATGTTTAGATTTCAGATCTTATTTGAACAGAACAAATCAGTACTTAACTGATCAGTACTTATACTGGAAGTCAGAACTTAAGGGATATCAGTACTTATGTTATCAGGAGACAGATATCAGAACTTAAGTGCTGAAGGACGATCAGATAAGGACAGTAGCTGATTAAAGTTAAGAAGATCAAGATAAACATAAGAAGAGATATGCATGAAGAAGGAATTCCGTGAAGAATGGAATACTTGGAATAGAAGATATCTGATTGATATATTTTAGGAAGCAGAATTATATTCCATATCAATTAGCGAATATCTTGTAACTGTGTAGTATATAAACACAGATATAGAGTTTACACTATATGTGTTATTATTATCGAGAATATTATTTAGTATAACTCTAGCAGCTCTCGTGATATTTTGTTCATCACTGAGAGATAACAGTTCCAGATTGTAACAGAGTTTATTGTTTAAATAAAGTTTGTTTTCTGTTACATAAGTTCTTGAAGTTTGATTTGATTGTGATAAACACTGTATTCACCCCCTCTACAGTGATAGTGTGACCTAACAGGTTTCCTCATACCCAACTCCCTTATCATTCCTCAAACTCTATTGCCTTTATATTCCTTTCCACTTCAGTTTCTTTTTATTTTCCTTTCTCTTATCATTATTTCATGAACCAACACAACATAAGCATTAATTTCAAACATCCCAATCATTCTGGATTCGTGTCCTCAGAATGAATCTTGACAACTTTTACAACTTAGATTCATAATTCATCATACTCGTCCGCCTTTGTTCTGGCTCTAAAGCTTTTACACTACCTCCATAACCTTGGGAAGTACTTTCCCGAAAACAACTGACTGAACTTTAATCAGTTTATTATAACCTCTGGCTTCGTGCCTTCCTTGGCCTTTTACCAACGGGTGGCCTCTCTCTTAGGAGGGTAAGTGACAAAAACAGTCTTTTGTGATACGTCAATCATTTAGAATCTCAAATGATTCCTATATTTCCTTTAGCCAGGCTCTTGCCTCGACTGGGTCAGCTTGTTCCTTGGAACTCTGAGAGCTTAGCGACTTAAAGGTCCTGAAAGAATTTCTCACCGCATTGTTTCCTCAGGGTGGTGGTTGGGGATAATAGTCTAAGTTCTGTCTAGAAAGGTCCATAAATTTTCGTATAGGAGTACCGTCTCGGGTCTCCTTTCCTTACTCGACTTCTGTTTCCTTAGTCTGAACATTCCCTCCTCCTCCCCATAATCGGGGTCATCCTACATATTTTAAATTCTCATTTTCCACTTCATCAAGTTATGGGTTCCTTCTATCTTGATGGCGACCTCCCTGACTATCACGTTCAGGGTTTGCTCTAAATCTTATTCCTCAAACTAGCTTTCATCTAAGATCTCATCTTTAAGCTCTTGAACATTTGGAACCCAAATTCTGTAGGAATACCTCATTATTCCCTTATCATCTTTCTCGGTATTAATCTCTTATCTATTTGTTGGCTCTCTGCCTTCATTCATCACTTTTTCTGGCACAATATGTTCTTTTCCAATAATTCGGGCTGTATTGCAATCTCAAACAGCTTTTCGGTACCGGCTCCGGTTACCTTCACTTCTATTTCCATTTTCTCAAAATCTCTTATAAACTCTCTCAAAGATATTATCATCTTGAGTCTCTCCTTTTTACTAAGGGCATCAACCACCACATTCGCTTTCCCCGAATGATAAAGAATCTCATAATCGTAATCCTTGATTAGCTCTAACCACCTCATTTGGCGCATGTTGAGCTCTTTCTGCGTGAAAATGTACTAGAGCACTTATGGCTTAGGTAATTCTCGCACTTCTCTCTATACAAGTAGTGCCTCCAATCTTTAGGGCAAAACTATTGCCATGAGCCCAAGCTCATGGGTGGGGATATCGAATTTTATATTCCCTTAATTTTCTTGACGCGTACGCGAGTACCTTGTTGTGCTGTATAAGAGCACCCTAATTCCTTATGCGAAGCGTCAATACAAATCACAAAATCTCCTTTTTCCATCCGGCAATGCCAACATAGGGGCCATCACCAATCTTTGCTTCAGTTCTTGAAAGCTGTTGACGCATTTCTCTGTCCATTCAAACTTCTCAGCCTTACGAGTAAGCCGCGTTAAAGGGGCTACTATCTTTACAAACTCGAACGAACCTCCGGCAGTGACTAGCCAATCCTACCTCTGGTAGTCGCCCTAACCATGGTTATCAATTCCTCAGCGGTCATCTCTTCAGTCTTGTTAGGATCCTCCACGAGATCCTTCTCAACAACAATCCCTTCTGGGACAACATCCTCAACCGCTACATCCTTAATATGAATATCATTCGGTCCCTCATTAGGGTGTTCCATTGGATCCACAATCCGATCCCCAATCAGTAATAAAACATCATCGCGCTGTTGCTCCTCACCCTCAGGGTTTGGAGTCCCGCTACTATATATGATAACGAACTACGCTTTTATCACGATATTTATAAGGGTTCCCATAAGGGTTTTAACTGTCAGTACTACGTTAGGAAGCCCGACTATGAACTTGGCAAGAGTTCTTATTATCTTTGTGAACTTATTATCTTAACGTCACATCATCTCTGAGGTTTATAACGCTTGGCTCTGATACCATTTCTGTAACACCCCCAAATCCGGGGTCGGGGATCCGGCTTGTCACGAGTTCCATTTCCCTTAATAACACCCAATCTTAATAAACAATCAACTACTCTGTACTGTGACCCCACAATAAACACACACACCACAAGTTATAGTTCAGAGATGAATATCCAAAAATAACACGATTCATTTTATTCCAAAATTATATGCCATTACACCTTAAAAGGGTTTCTGAATAAATTTACATTTCTTTGCCATTATTACAATTCATATAGATACATAAGTCTGGTACATCAGAAGTTGAAAGTCTAGCCTATTGGTAATTTCTACCTCAGCTACAGCGGCATCAACGCTTCCAGAAAACTGCGGAACATTTCCTAACCGCTTGCGAATTGGAAGCTTGGTCCTGTTCATCTTTTCTATCTGTTGTTGTGTGATGAAAGAAGAAAGCAAGGGTGAGCAACAAGCCCACCAAAATAATATGTATAATGATTAACAATATATGAGCATTCTCATAGTACTCATGAAAGTCTTGGTCAAAAAAGAAATGAACCAAGTTTGTTATCTTAACACGACCAAGTCGCAAAATATTCAGTATATATATACATATATACTTTTCACAATCTTTGAAATCCTCTGACATGTATAATATACACAGAGTTCCGGTTTACAACTGTATAAAAATATCGTTGCAAGGTGATCTCGTATATCTAACCTTGTCTCAACGTTTTTCTGAAAATCTTTGACATGCACAAGATAATCATTTACTAGATATAAGTTTAAAAGATGAAGTTACAAGATACTCCAATATACTTATATCTTTTCCGAATACTACTTGAACTACCACCGTTCAAGTTATAATTAGTTCATCACATATATGAAGCTACAAGGCATAACTTGTATAGAATCAATCTTTGAAAGATCATTCAAAAGAAATGAAGTTACGAGATACTTCATTCAATAAAAACACCATTTTGAAAACTCGACCCTGTCAACACTCAACAATCGCCCAGCCGTGGCCTTTCTATCGAAGTGCTCTGGGTAGTGTTGCATAAATATCCAACTGGATGATGAACTCATTACAGGAGTTTGTCGCGCCAGGAAGACCACTTACGATGATCAGTCGCAGTAGTACAACCCCACCATTTTCTACATGTAAAGGAGAACCTGTCAGATTTACTTGTCAACCGAACACTGGACTCCTAAGGAATGTACCGTCTTGCGGAACTTCCAGGCCATTTGGGCCAATATAATAAGGCTAGGCCGGCGCCACTCGACCACTTACGCCACTCCTAGTTCAGATGAAATCCATGACTCTGAAACGTCAAGCTCATCCCCACTTTCCCCAAGTAGAAACTTGTTGATACGGCTCCACCAAGAAGTCATATCTAGTTGGAAAGGAAAACTTACCGATATTTTCCAGGCGATGTCTGTTAATGGATTAACTTGTTCCAAGAATTTTACTTCCCGAGTATTGGGTAAGTAATCAAAAACTCTTTTATCAAAATAGCAACCTGGTTGCGAATATAAAACACACCACAGAGCCGGATCTCTCAGGTTTTGAGCGAATATTTAAATCCCCTTTGAAAGGAAGATCTTAAATATATAAAAAAATGAGTTTTCGGATCCGCTCTAACTTTTAAAATCATTTTGAAGACTCGCAAACATTTTTAAGAATGGTTGGAGTAATGCTGATTTAATAAAATAAATCAGTCCCAATATATTAGAAAATATCTGAATATTATTATTTAAATAATATTCTCATAAAGAATAATTTTTATAAAAATAATTGAAGTAGAAGTTGTAAAACTTATACTTGAAATGAATATTAAATAACCAAAGATATACTTATACGAAAGTAATATCTTTATTTGAATAATCAAAAATGAGTTTGATCATCGACACATTATTCCTTAATAAAATAAAGAATAATAATTACTAATTAATCGGAGTCATAAGTCCTCGAATGAATATTCAAAATAATGTTTATTAATAAAATAAACGGGGTCATAAGCCCTCGAATGAATATTCAAAATAATATTCAATAATAAAATAAACGGGGTCATAAGCCCTCGAATGAATATTCAAAATAATATTCATTAATAAAATAAATGGAGTCATAAGCCCTCGAATGAATATTCAAAATAATATTCATTAATAAAATAAACGGAGTCATAAGCCCTCGAATGAATATTCAAAATAATATTCATTAATAAAATAAACGGGGTCATAAGCCCTCGAATGAATATTCAAAATAATATTCAATAATAAAATAAACGGGGTCATAAGCCCTCGAATGAATATTCAAATTAATATTCATTAATAAAATAAACGGAGTCATAAGCCCTCGAATGAATATTCAAAATAATATTCATTAATAAAATAAACGGGGTCATAAGCCCTCGAATGAATATTCAAAATAATATTCAATAATAAAATAAATGGGGTCATAAGCCCTCGAATGAATATTCAAAATAATATTCATTAATAAAATAAAGTTATCGAATAAACCTTATTCGATTCATAGTTTTGAAAACTATTCATATATATATATAAATATATATTATACTCGGGAGCCTCAACTCCCGGTTTTAGAAAAATGTTCACCTTTGGGTCCCCTATACTAAGGGTATATGCAAATTACCGCTTATCTCTAGCATAGGTATTATCAACTGAATCAACAGATATATGTATCAAGAATACGAAACAGGCATGCATATATACCATATCACATGCTACAATATATCGCAAGAATTTGCTAATTAACCATCATGCATCTATCACAAGATAATGCATATACAAATGTATACATCACAACAACAGTATAACGGGTAGAAAACTTGCCTGAGTGCTCCCGGATAGACTTAAGCTTAGAGTGGGTCCGATAACCTATGAACAACAACATAAGTCGGAATTAAACCCCGATCGCTTAAGAAACTAGACTTTAACCATTTAGAGTCCTAACGTTCGCTTTCGCGCTTAACAATTCACTTAACTCGCTCGAGTACCCTCGGCTCCACCATTTTTAATAAATTTACCATTAAGAATTTTAAAGCGATTCTTTCGCGAGTACCTTACCAACTGCCTAATCCACTTTACATAAATGTTTCATACCCCAATTAGTCATTTAAGGTCCTTAACCAAGGTTTCAAAGTAAGGCAAGGGGTAATGGTTCGGTCGCGAAACGCCGTTACTTAAAACGGTCGTTTCTCCTAAACCGTACATCGGATTCAAACGAACCACATATCGAAACGAAGCTCGTAACATGAACTATATAATCATGGCAATGGTCGAAACCTAGCAGTGAGTTCACGGGTCATAATTTTAAGAACAAAAACAGTCTAAAGTAAATCGGACATTACGACGGCGATGTTTACGTGATTTCCCAAAATTTTACCAAACCAATTCAACACCAAACCATCACCAATCAATCCCAATACAACCATATGACAATATCACTCATCAACCACTTTAAACCATTTAAACCAAGCCCAAAACATACCATGAATCATCAAGAACAACTAGTGCTACTCTTAACTCCCAAAATCAACAAAAACACTTAACAACTAAGATCTCAACATGACAAAACAACTAATACACTTAATCTATCATTCCATCATCATAATCATTTATACCAAACAACTTAATGCTAAGATAATTTAGAGTTATACCTTCCTTGAAGCTTTTAATCAATGAAAGATCCTTCGAATGCCCATGGAAGCATTGATCTATGCTTAAGCTACCTTGAACTTTCATAAAAATCAAGAAAACCAAAGTTATTTCTTGAAGGTTACTATTCACCATCTTCTTCCTTGATTTATTGGAAGGGATTGTGAAGGAATTAGAAGCTTAAACTTATAGGATATCCATATCTATGTACAAGGAACCTTAGATAATTACCTCACTAATTAACAAGGCTTGGATCTTGAATTTTTGAATTTTCCTCTTTGAAAAAGAAGAAAAGCCGAGAGCTCTTCTTGAAAATGGAAGTGTTTTGAGTTTTTTTTTGTTTGCTTGGTTGCTAGCTTTTGTTTTTGATTAATTACCTTTTTACCCATAAAAAATTGTGTGGTTATTAATCAACCACACCTCATTCGCTTATGTCTTGCTTATGTCACCTTTCCTATGTCATCTTGTTACACTTGTCTTCCTCTTGTTGGTGTGATGACATCATCATCCACTAACCCCTTGATTAACTCCTAATTACTTGGCTAATGACCGTTGATCTGTTATGCGGTTCGCTTAACTTTCATTTTCGTTTATCGTTTGAGGGATCATACCCGGGATCTTATTACTTAGGTTTCCTTAACCTTTCTCAATACATTATATTCCTTTTATGATCCTCTCTTATAATCCTTGAATTTAAATCCTTTTTATTCTGTTACCTTATACTCAATTCTTTCTGTATCTGGTAGATTTCCGGGAAAAATCAAAGTGTTCGGATTTGGATTCTGACGATCTTTACATACACTTATATACCACATAGAGTACTAATAATATCCCAGAAGATCAATAAAAGAACCCCTACATAGTGTGGCATGAAAAGTTTTCTTATTCAGCAAAACACTATTCATAAGGGTTTCAAAAATTCAAAAAAATTGAGGTTATTACAAAGATTCTAAAACAACCTCTGCACTGCTCAAGTTGTTATTCAGAATAAAGGACATGAAGGTACAGAAGAAACAACAAATTCTGATCAAGCTATCAAGACATCAACTGTAACACCCCCAGATCCGGGGTCGGGGATCCGGGTTGTCACGAGTTCCATTTCCCTTAATAACACCCAATCTTAATAATTACTCAACTACTCTGTACTGTGACCCCACAATAAACACACACACCACACGTTATAGTCTCAGAGATGAACATCCAAAAATAACCACAAGTCATTTTATTCCATAATTATCTGCCAATACACCTTAAAAGGTTTTCTGAATAAATTTACATTTCTTTGCCATTATTACAATTCATAAATATACATAAATCTGGTACATTAGAAGTTGAAAGCCTAGCCTATTGGTAGCTCCTACCTCAGCTACGGCGGCATCAATGCTTCTAGAAAACTGCGGAACGTCTCCTAATCGCTTGCGAATCGGGAGCTTGGTCCTGTTCATCCTTTCTATCTGTTGTTGTATGATGAAAGAAGAAAGCAAGGGTGAGCAGCAAGCCCACCAAAATAATATGTATAATGATTAATAGTATATGAGCCTTCTCTTAGTACTCATGAAAGTCTTGGTCAAAAGAAATGAACCAAGTTGATATCTTAATGCGATGAAGTCGCAAAATATTCAGTATATATATATATACATATATACTTTTCAAAATATTGGAAGTCCTCTTCCATGCATAATATACACAAAGTCCCAGTGTATAACTGTATATAAAAAAAATAGCGTTGCAAGGTGATCTCATATATCTAACCTTGTCTCAACGTTTTTCTGAAAATCCTTGTCATTCATAAGACAATTATTAATTAGATATAAGTTTAAAAGATGAAGTTACAAGATACCCCAATATACTTATATCTTTCCCAAATACTACTTCAACTACCACCGTTCAGGTTATAATTAACTTCAAAAGTTCATCACATAGATGAGACTATAAGACAAGATTTGAATAGATTAAATCTCTAAAATATTATCAAAATAAAATGAAGTTACGAGATACTTCATTTGATGTAAACATCATTTTGAAAACTTGACCCTGCCAACACTCAACAATCGCCCAACCGTAGCCTTTCTATCGAAGTGCTCTGGGTAGTGTTGCAGAAATTATCCAATTGGATGATGAACTCATTACGGGAGTTTGCCGCGCCAGGAAGACCACTTACGATGATCAGTCGTAGTAGTACAACCCCACCATTTTCTACATGTAGAGGAGAACCTGTCGGATTTACTTGTCAACCGAACACTGAACTCCTAAGGAATGGACCGCCTTAGCGGAACTTCCAGGCCATTTAGGCCAATATAATAAGGCTGGGCCGGCGCTACTCGGCCACTTACGCCACTCCTAGTTCAGATGAAATCCATGACTCTGAAACGTAAAGCTCGTCCCCACTTTCCCCAAGTAGAAACTTGTTGATACGACTCCACCAAGAAGTCGTATCTATTTGGAAAGGAGAACTCACCGATATTTCCCAGGCGATGCCTGTTAATGGATTAACTTGTTCCAAGAATTTTACTTCCCGAGTGTTGGGTAAGTAATCAATTCATTTATGAAAATAGCAACCTTGTTGCGAATATAAAACACACCACAGAGCCGGATCCCTCAGGTTTTGAGCGAGTATTTAAATCCCCTTCGAAAGGAGGATCTTAAATATAAAAAAAAGAGTTTTGGGATCCACTCTGACTTTTAAAAATCATTTTGAAGACTCAAAAACACTTTAAAGAGTGTTTGGAGTAAAGCTGATTTAATGAAGTAAATCAGTCCCCAGAATATTTAGAAAATGACTGAATATTATTATTTAAAATAATATTCCCATAAAGAATAATCTTTATAAAATAATTGAAGTAGAAGTATTAAAACTTATACTTGAAATGAATAGCAAATAATCAAAGATATACTTATACGAAAGTAATATCTTTATTTGAATAATCAAAAGTGAGTTTGATTATCGACACCTTATTCTTTAATAAAATAAAGAATATATCTCAGCAAATAATCGGAGTCATAGATCCTCAAATGAATATTCAAATAATATTCAATAAATAAATAAGCTGAGTCATAAGCCCTCGAATGAATATTCGAAATAATATTCAATAAATAAATAAGCTGAGTTATAAGCCCTCGAATGAATATTATAAATAATATTCATTAAATAAAATAAAGTTATCGAATAAAACTTATTCGATTAATAGTTTTGAAAACTATAACCATATATATATATATAAGTATATATATATATATATTTATATCCATATATACAAAATCTACTCGGGATCCTCGACTCCCGGTTTTAGAAAATGTTTTCACCTTTGGGTCCCTATACTAAGGGTATATGCAAATACCGCTTATCTCTAGCATAGGTATTATGCAACGAATAAGCACTTGAACCAACAGATATATAAATCAAGAATATGAAACAGGCATGCATATATATACCATATCAGCATGCTTCAATATATCGCAACATTTGCTAATTAACCAACATGCATCTATCGCAAGATAATGCATATATATATTCATCACAACAACAGTATAACGGGTAGAAAACTTGCCTAAGCGACTTGGGGTGATAAAAGGCTCGGGATGAGTCTGGTAACCTATAAACAACAAGTAAGTTGGAATTAAACCAAAATCACTTGTAAATCTATACTTTAACTAACTTAGACTCTAACGCTTGTTTTGCGCTCACTGATTCGCTTAAGTCACTCGGGTACCCTCGGCTCCACCATTTTTAATAATTTAACCTTTACGAGTTTTAAAGCGATTCCTTCGCGAGTGTCTTCCCAACTGCCTAACACACTTACCATAAATGTTTCATACATTAATTAACCCTTTTTGGTCTTTAACCTATGTTTCAAAGTAAGGCGAGGGGAAAAGTTTCGTTCGCGAAACGCCGTTACTTGAAACGGTCGTTTCTCCTAAACCGTGCATCGGAATCGAACGAACTACATATCAAAACGAAGCTCGTAACATGAGCTATCTAGACATGGCAATGGTCATAATCTAGTAGGGGGTTCTCGGGTCCTAATGTTATGCACAAAAACAGTCTAAAGAAAATCGGACGTTACGACGGCTATGTTTACGCGTTTTCCCAATTTTAAACCATTCAATACCAACCACAAATCAACCCCAAATCAATCATACAACCAATATCCCTCCAAACCACATCATAACAGCCCCAACAAATCCACATTAACCATTTATACTTATTCCTCACATGAACTAAAAGCTTTACTTAGGTTCTTTAACTAATTACGAAGATTTACAACTCCAACAATGCAACAAAACCAACTAATCTCTACAAACTCAACCAAACTTCAACCATTCAAGCATCATGCTTCACATATGCTATATCAAACACATTCAATCCTAATTACTCAAAACTAAAGCTAGGGTTTGTAGTTTATACCTTCCTTGGAGAGTGGAGAATCAAGAGAATGGCTTGGAATCACCTTTAAAGCCCTTATCCAAGCTTAATCTAAACAAAACTTCAAGAACACAAATTTTAGTTCTTGAAAACACTATTCACCATCTTCTTTCATGATTTATAGAAAAAGATTGGCTTGGAATTAGAAGCTTAAACTTATAGGAAGTATGTAACTATCCATGGGGAAGCTTAGATAATTACCTTGCTAAATAGTAAGTGGTGGAGCTTGGATCTTCAAATTTTAAGAAATGCACCCGAGAGCTTTGAAGAAGAAGAAGAGAGATTTTTGTGTTTTGTTTGGTGAAATGAAATGATTTGCTTGGTTGGTTGATTTTTGTTGTTTGCTTTAGTGAATTACCTAGTTGCCCTTGGTTTTGTGTGGTTAAAAAGTCACCACACCTCCTTCCTTCCCATGTCATGCTTGTGTCATCCTCATGATGTCATCCTCCCTTCCTTGTCCTCTTTCTATTGGTTGGATGACATCATTGCCACTAATCCCTTTGATTAACTTCCTAATCGTTTGCCTAATGACCGCTGATCTGTTATACGGTTCGCTTAACTTTCATTTTCGTTTATCGTTTGAGGGATCATACCCGGGATCTTATTACTTAGGTTCCCTTAACCTTTCTCAATATATTATATTCCTTTTATGATCCTCTCCTATAATCCTTTAATTTAAATCCTTTTTATCCTGTTACCTTATACTCAATTCTCTCCGTATCTTGTGGATTTCCGGGAAAAACCAAAGTGTTCGGAATTGGATTCTGACGATCTTTACATACACTTATATACTTCATAGAGTACTAATAATATCTCAGAATATCCATAACAGAACCCCTACATAGTGTGGCATGAAAAGTTTTCTCGTTCAGCAAAAACACTATTCATAAGGGTTTCAAAATTTCTCAAAAATTTGGGGTTATTACACTAACTATTGACAAAGCTCAAGTTGATTTGGATAAAATGACAATTGCTGATAAAAAGAAGCTGTTACGGAAGAAAGCTACTCCAGTTGAACCAAAATCCAATCTCATGATTAATCAACTTGCTACATTTGGGTTGAAAGCCAAGCAACCTAGAGATAGAGATGGATTAGGTTCTGATGAAGAGAAGATTCAAACAGGAGTAGAGGTTACTCTAAGAGATCCTATCATATTGACAGATAAACCATATGAACAAATCAAACAAAGGCACCTTGACAAGGTGTTGTCTGCTCAAGTTATGATAGATGCTCATGATAAGGAGAATCTAAAAGAGAAATTGATATTATTTCTCAATGATGGAAGGACTTATAGATTAGCTGATACCGATGTATTAAAGAAGTCTATCAGAGAACTTCAACATATTCACTATCTTCTGGAAGTAAAATCTGATGTTACAAGAAGATGGTCAGAATATATTTTGAAGGCTATAAGAGATCTATTCAGAATCTCTGGTACAAAGACTTCTCATTACAGTCCAATGATTACTGAAGGTGATGGAAGAGAAATTCCTATGCTGAAGAATTCTGCTAAGGTGGAAGTTATTCTGAAATGAAGATGCTTATGTTATAATGAAAACTCTTCACATCCTAAGGTTATCAGACTTGGTGATGGACTTGAAAGAACATCCATTCAAGCTCTCAGAACAGCCATTTATCA
Organism: Apium graveolens; assembly: GCF_009905375.1. NCBI lineage: Eukaryota > Viridiplantae > Streptophyta > Magnoliopsida > Apiales > Apiaceae > Apium > Apium graveolens. Next base: position 238,068,130 of record NC_133648.1, on the reverse strand, counting down.
AATTGGTGATGGTAAAGAAGAAGAACTGATGCAGGTCAAAGCACAGTTAGCTGAAGTTCTGAAGAAAGTTGAAGATAATCTTATATATGATTTTGTTAAGAATTATTATGGATTCAGGTTGATTCAGTGATATTGGTAAAGATGGATGTTTTGTAAGTTGTAATTAATAGTCTTATTAAACTCTTATTGCATTTGAACTTAAATGTTTTTGACATCATCAAATCTATTAACTTGTATATTCTTGCATGATATACAAGTTGGGGGAGATTGTTGGATATATTTGAGATGTCATGTCTAATATGTTTCATGTTTAGTTTTCAGATCTTAACTAACAGGAAATATCAGTACTTACTGAAATCAGGACTTACTGGAAGTCAGGACTTAAGGATATCAGGACTTAGATTATCAGAAGATAATATCAGAAGATGGATATCATAACTTAAGTATTGGAGGACTAACAGTTAAGGAAGGAAGCTGATTTACAGGAAAGAAGATCGAGACTAATACAAGAAGAAGATATGCATGGAAAGAGTTAGAGGACTAGAAAAATTATATAAGATATATGGTTGATATATTTTAGGAGATAGAATTATATTCCATATTAACTAGAAGTTATCTTGTAACTGTGTGTCTATATAAACACAGACATAGGTTTACTCTATAAGAGTTACGATCAGCGAGAAGATCATATATTGTAACCTAGCATCTCTCGTGATATTTGTTCATCACTGAGAGAGAACAGTTCCATTATAACAGAGTTTATTATATCGAATACATTTGTTTTCTGTTACTTGTGCTTTAAATCGATTTGATTGTATTCTACACTGTATTCAACCCCCTTCTACAGTGTTGTGTGACCTAACATTATGCTATATTTCTTGGAAATTCTCTGATTTCATGGAAAACTAAGAAGCAGAAAACCACTTCCAAGAGTACCTATGAGGCTGAATATCGTAGCATGAGCTATGCTACTAGTGAGTTGATTTGGTTACATGGTTTGCTGGAAGACCTTGATGTTCATGTAGCCTTACTTGTCCAGTTGTTTTGTGACAATACTGCTGCACAATACATTGCTGAGAATCAAGTGTTTCAGGAATGCACAAAGCATCTCAGAGTTGACTGTCATTTTATTCGGGATTATATAGAAGCTAAATTTCTTGTTTTGTTTCATGTTCAATCTTCTCTACAACTTACAGATCTTCTTACTAAGTCTCTTGGTGCTGCTCAGCTCAGATTTATGGCTTCCAAGCTTGGACTTGTCTGTCATCATCCAAGTCCAGCTTGAGGGGAGGCTGTTAAAGTTATGACTGTTTGTAAATAGGAGTTTCATTTAGGGTAGTTTAGTCTTTTCTATCTTTTACATTCAGCTGGTTTTAGCGGGAAAATCAGTTAGAACTTTTTTGTATATATTTCATCAGCTCATTGTTTTAGTTCAGTAGTTTTAGTTTTACAAATTTTTGGCTTGTTTGTACAATTGAGTTTTCTGAAATGAATGAATAAGTTTGTTACAGAAGTTTCATTCTCACATCCTCCCACCCTAGTTCTGTAGTTTTGTGAATTGTGATTGTACATTTGTACTTTTACAATTGTAAACAATTTAATTTGTAACTAAAATTGAAACTTATGACTCGATTAAAACTTTTAACCCAAATAGAACTTGTGACCAAAATTTGAATTTGTAACATATTTTGAAATTGTGACTAAATTTGAATTTTTGACAAAACTTATAATTTGTAACAAAATTAGAACTTAGGACAAAATTTTGAACTCGTGACAAAATTTATTGACTATTTCAAAATTTTAATAACTGGACTATAAATGACAGAAATTCTCTGTCATAAATAGGAGCATTTACAATAAAATTGGTGTAAAAATTTCATCATAAAAGGCCATTTGTGTTGTAATGGTGATGATTATCCTTTTTATTATTTTGTGTGTACAATTAGGATATTTATGCCCGTATTATGTAATTATCCTCTTTTAAAATTGGTAATAAAATAGATTTTCACTTGGAAGTAAAGGTTAACCCCTTTCTCCAAAGTTTTAAAAGGTTGAAAAACAAGTATAAGGTAAGTAAATATTTTTACTTTAATTTCTAAGCATGTTCCCGGATTTTAAAATGAACGGAAGTAAGTACTGAAAAATGTAAATTTTACCTACTTTATCTTCAAAACTTTCATCCTGTTTTTAGCATGAAATCTCTTCTATATATAATATGAGAACAAAGGTATAATTTTATGAGATTAAAAAGTCTCATTGAAAAGACTAAAATACCTCTGTTTTTAATATTTATATAAAAAACGTGGTTTGTGGGAATCAAACTCAAGTTATTTCATTAAACTATACAACCTCTTACCACTACACCATATTGTCACATATGTTTTTTATCATACTCATAATATGTAAGTGTGCTAAATGAATATTTTATTTAACTTTAAAGATACTTACTTATATTTCACAAAAAAAGGTTAGTTAGTTGAATATTTGTACAGTTAATTTTAAAGAATTGAATTCCAGATATAAAATTAGGCATAGTACATAAATGAATTATTATCCTATTTATTAATCATTTTTTAGTTTGAAAATATATCTCATATATTTTTAACATATTTTTTATTATAAAAAGTAATTAAAATGTACATATATAATTTTTTCAAAAAATATTAAAAATAGAATCGATTATATATAAATAATCTATCTTGGTATTACATATTTAGATAAGTTCGAATTATAATGAGTCAATGCATTTTAGAACTTAGCCCATTGTTCAAAAAATACTCGAAATTTGACTACATGACTCGGCTGAAAAACATCATCACATTCTACGTTTAGTAAATTTAAATTACAAGCTCGGCGAGAATATCTTACCAATAATATGAAAATTTTAATATCTTATGTTAATATAAATTAATGTGTTTGAGATCTTTATAGGATCAAGTCAATTGATTATTTATATTAAAATTACTAACTTCACTAGTAACACATTATTATTTTTTGGATTTGTCCCGATTTTAAGAATATTTGAAATTTGAAATGAGATCTCACGAGATTTGTTAAAACTACGATGATATATTAAATTGATTTATTTTTCATTTTTCATTTTAAAAAAAACTAGCTTTTAAAAAAATTATTTTAGATCAGCAATATTCATTGATCAAGATAATATTGTACAAATATTTTGAATTATTTTAATATTTTTAAATATTCAAATAAAAGTTATATCTATACTATATTGTAGCATTTGATTCAATGCATTTTATATTATTTAAGGAAAAAACATATATTGTTCAATAATTTGAAGGAATTAACCAGTTCAACTGATATTTATAAAACTTTATCGAACTGAAATTTTTTAATTTTAGGAGAATAGTATAAAATGTTATCAAATTATTATATGAAGAAATATTAGAGTCGTAATGAAAGAAACTTAAAAACTGTTTAAATAACGATATAAATACAATTTTTCTTTCGAATTTTTCAAAAAAATCATGAATACCAATAATAAGTCTTAAAAATATATAATTCATTTCTATGTTACAACCATGATTGATACCCGTTTGCATAAAAAATATATATGGATTGTTTGTCAGTGATAATGTGAATACCATATATAAATTATAGCAGTTTACTTATTATATTATTTTAATTTTTGAATAATTATAAATGCATGATATTTAAGTAATCAATTGTATCACTAGATGTTAATAATGATAATACATGTACATAAATTAGAGATGCACAAAAGGCCCACCGGGCCGAGCTTTAACCGAGCCTTAAAAAACCCGGGCTTTGATCGGGCCGGGCTTTTCGGGCTTTGATTTTGACTGGCCGTGTAATAACCCCAATTTTTGGAATTTTTTTAACCCTTATAAATAGTGATTTTACTGATTATGCTGAATAAGAAAACTTTTCATGCCACACTATGTAGGGGTTCTTCTATTGTTATTCTGAGATCTTATTAGTACTTTATATGGGATATAAGTGTATGTAAAAATCGTCAGAATCCAAATTCGAACACTTTAATTTTTACCAAAAATCCACCAGATACCGAAAGAATTGAGTATAAGGTAACAGGATAAAAGGGATTTAAATTCAAAGATTATAAGAGGGGATCATAAAAAGGAATATAATGTATGGAAAAAGGTTAAGGGAACCCAAGTAATAAGATCCCAGGTATGATCCCTCAAACGATAAACGAGAACGAAAGTTAAGCGAACCGTATAACAGATCAGTGATCATTAGCCAAGTAATTAGGAGTTAATCAAAGAGGTTAATGATGATGATGTCATCACACCAACAAGAAGAAGATAAGTGTGGGAAGATGACATAAGTGGATGATATAAGCATGACCAAATGAGAAGGTATTGTTGGTTGATTTCAAGCCACACAAATTTTACCATGGTAAAAGGTTAATTAACAACAAAAATAAAGCAACCAAGACAAAACAAATCAAAAACACAAAACAAAAGTTGACTTTCACTTTCAAGAACATCAAGCTCTCGGCTTTTCTTCTTTTTCAAAGAGGAAAATTTCAAAATCCAAGATCCAACCATTGTTAAATTGCAAGGTAATTATCCAAGGTTCCTTATGATTAGTTATGGATATTCTATAAGTTTAAGCTTCAAATTCCTTCACAATCTCTTCCAATAATTCAAGGAAGAAGATGGTGAATAGTAACTTTCAAAAAATAACTTTAGGTTTCTTGAATTTTTATGAAAGTTTAAGGTTATACAAGCAAGGATCAAGGTTCTTTAGGCATTCAAAGCTCTTGTGTTGTGTTAAGAAGCTTCAAGAAGGTATAAACTCCAAACCCTAGCTTTAGTTTTGAGTATTTAGGAATGGTTATGATTGATATAGTATATGTGAAGCATGATGCTTGTTTGTTTAAAGTTTGGTTGAGTTTGTAGAGATTTTGATGGTTGAATCTTGGTTATTAGTTAATGAACCTTAATATGGTTAGTAGCTTTCGTTGTGATTGAATGAGTTGGTTAAAACATGAAGTAATGGACTGATGTGGTGAGTTTTGGAGGGATTTTGGGTTGTAATGTTGATTGTGGGTTGATTGTGGGTTGATTGTGGATTGATTTGGAGTTGTACAAATTTGGTAATCGCGTAAACATAGCCGTCGTAATGTCCGATTATCCTAGACTGTTTTTGTTCATAACATCAGGACCCGAGAACTCACTGTTAGGTTTTGACCATTGCCATGATTAGATAGTTCATGTTACGAGCTTCGTTTTGTTATGTGGTTCGTTTGAATCCGATGTACGGTTTAGGAGAAACGACCGTTTTAAGTAACGGCGTTTCGCGAACGAACCATTACCCCTCGCCTTACTTTGAAACATTGGTTAAAGACCTTAAATGACTAATTGGAGTATGAAACATTTATGTAAAGTGGATTAGGCAGTTGATAAGGTGCTCGCGAAAGAATCACCTTAAAACTCTTAATGGCAGTTGATAGGGTACTCGAGCGACTTAAGTGAATCGTTAAGCGCGAAAGCGAACGTTAGGGCTCTAATTGGTTAAAGTCTAGTTTCTTAAGCGATTGGGGATTAATTCCGACTTATGTTATTGTTCATAGGTTATCGGACCCACTCTAAGCTTAAGTCTATCCGGGAACACTCAGACAAGTTTTCTACCAGTTATATTGTTGTTGTGATGTATATATGTATATGAATTATCTTGTGATAAGTGCATGATTGTTATTAGCAAATCTTGCGATATATTGGAGCATGTTGATATGGTATATATGCATGCTTATTTCATAATCTTGATATCTAATTGTTGATTCAAATGCTTATAGTTGCATAATACCTATGCTAGAGATAAGCAGTAGTTGCGTATACCCTTAGTATAGGGGACCCAAAGGTGAACATTTTCTAAAACCGGGAGTCGATGTTCCCGAGTATATTATACATATATATTTATATATATATATATATTGATATAGTTTTCAAAACTATAAATCGAATAAGGTTTATTCGATAACTTTATTTTATTTAATGAATATTATTTTGAATATTCATTCGAGGACTTATGACTCCGTTTAGTTTATTTAATGAATATTATTTTGAATATTCATTCGAGGACTTAAGACTCCATTTATTTTATTTAATGAATATTATTTTGAATATTCATTTGAGGACTTATGACTCCGCTTATTTATTAAATAATATTCTCTATTTTATTAAAGAATAATGTTTCGATAATCAAACTTATTTTCGATTATTCAAATAAAGATCACAATTTCGTATAAGTATATCTTTGGTTATTAATATTCATTTCAAGTATGAGTTTTAAAACTTTTACTTCAATTATTTTTATAAGGATTATCCTTATGGGAATATTATTTAAATGATAATATTCAGATATTTTCTAATATATCGGGACTGATTTATTTCATTAAATCAGCATTACTCCAAACATTCTTAAAAATGTTTTCGAGTCTTCAAAATGATTATAAAAGTTAGAGCGGATCCCAAAACTCATTTTTATATTTAAGATCTTCATATCAAAGGGGATTTAAATACTCGCTCAAAACCTGAGGGGTCCGGCTCTGTGATGTATTTTATATTCGCTACGAGGTTGCTGTTTTGATAAATGAATTGATTACTTACCCAACGTTCGGGAAGTAAGTCCATCTATTGAGTCGGCATAAGCAACATGGGCTCAGTGGGCGTCCATGAAAGTGTAAGTGGCTCAGTGGGAGTCCATCAAATGCGTAAGTGGCTGAGTGGCAGTCCATCATAAGGTCCTATTACAGCCAGGGTGATGACCAGTGGGGAATTCGTCCATCTACTAGTAGAAAAGGTTACTTATTGGTATCTTTGCCTGATCAGCAAGATATCAGGTTTATGCCAAGGTTTTCTCCTTTCCAAATTCATTGGATATTGCAACTCTGTTTATAATTTTCATAACAGAGGTTTTCAAGGAGTGTATGAAATGTATATATATAGGTGTATATATATATATCGGAACTTAATGAAGTATCTCGTAACTTCATTATTTATAATTATATTTCAAGGATTGAATCTATTCAAGTCTTATCTTGTAGTCTCATCTATGTGATGAACTTTTGAAACTGATTATAACTTGAACGGTGGTAGTTCAAGTAGTATTTGGAAAAGATATAAGTATATTGGAGTATCTTGTAACTTCATCTTTTAAACTTATATCTAGTAAATGATTATCTTATGCATGTCAAAGATTTTCAGAAAAATGTTGAGACAAGGTTAGATATATGAGATCACCTTACAACGATATTTTTATACTATTATAAACTGGAACTCTGTGTATATTATACATGTCAGAGGATTTCAAAGATTGTGAAAAGTATATATGTATATATATACTGAATATTTTGTGACTTGGTCGCGTTAAGATAACAAACTTGGTTCATTTCTTTTTGACCAAGACTTTCATGAGTACTATGAAGATGCTCATATATTGTTAATTATTATACATATTATTTCGGTGGGCTTGTTGCTCACCCTTGCTTTCTTCTTTCATCACACAACAACAGATAGACAAGATGAACAGGATCAAGCTCCCAATTCGCGAGCAGATAGGAAACGTTATGCAGTTTCCTGTAGGCGTTGATGCCGTGTAGCTGAGGTAGGAGCTACCAATAGGCTAGGTTTTCAACTATTGATGAACCAGACTTATGTATAATATGAATTGTAATAATGGCAAGGAATATGTAAATTATTCAGAAACCCTGTTGAGGTAAAATGACTTATGTTATTTTTTGTATTCATCTCTGAGACTATAACTTGTGGTGTGTGTGTGTATATTGTGGGGTCACGGTACACAGTAGTTGGTTGACTGTTAAGATTAAGTATTGATAAGGGAAATGGAAGTCGTGACAACCCGAATCCCCGACCCCGGATTTCGGGGTGTTACAGAAATGGTATCAGAGCCAAGCGTTATAAACCTCAGAGATGATGTGATGTTAAAATAATAAGTTCACTAAGATAATAAAGACTCTTGCCAAGTTCATAGTCGGACTACCTAACGTAGTACTGACAGTTAAAACCCTTATGGGAACCCTTATAAATATCGTGATAGAAGCGTAGTTCGTTATCGTATATGGTAGCGGGACTCCGAACCCTGAGGTTGAGGAGTAACAACGCGATGATGTATTATTACTTATTGGAGATCAGATTATGGATCCGATAAAGCATCCTAACGCGGGACCGGATGATGTTCATATTGAGGATGTAGCGGTTGAGGATGTTGTCCCAGAAGGGATTGTTGTTGAGAAGGATCTCGTGGAGGATCCTAACAAGACTGAAGAGATGATCGCTCAGGAATTGATAACCATGGTTAGGGCGACTACCAGAGGTAGGATTGGCCGGTCACTGCCGGAGGTTCGTTCAAGTTTGTAAAGATAGTAGCCCCTTTAACGCGACTTACTCGTCAGACTGAGAAGTTCGAATGGATAGAGAAATGCGAGAACAACTTTTAAGAACTAAAGCAAAGGTTGGTGACGTCCCCTATGTTGGCGTTGCCGGATGGAAAATGAGATTTTGTGAAGTGTAGTGACGCTTCGCATAAGGAATTAGTGTGCTTCTTATACAGCACAGCAAGGTAATCGCGTACGCGTCAAGACAATTAAGGGAATATAAAATTCGATATCCCCACCCATGAGCTTGGGCTCGTGGAAATAGTTTTGCGCTAAAGATTTGAGGCACTACTTGTATGGAGAGAAGTGCGAGATTTACATTAGCCATAATTGCTCTAGTACATTTTCACGTAGAAAGAGCTCAACATGCGCCAGAGAAGGTGGTTAGAGCTAATCAAGGATTACGATTATGAGATTCTTTATCATCCAGGGAAAGCCAAAATGGTGGCTAATGCCCTTAGTATAAAAGAGAGACTCAAGATGAAAATGTCTTTGGGAGAGTTGATAAGAGATTTTGAGAAAATGGAAATAGAAGTGAAGGTAACCGGAACCGGTACCGAAAAGCTGTTTGAGATTGCAATACAACCCGAATTATTGGAAAAGAACATATTATGCCAGAAAAAGTGATGAATGAAGGCAGAGAGCCAACAAATAGATGAGGGATTTATACCGAGAAAGATGATAAGGGAATAATGAGGTATTCCTACAGAATTTAGGTTCCAAATGTTCAAGAGCTTAAAGATGAAATCTTAGATGAAAGCTAGTTTGAGGAATAAGATTTAGAGCAAACCCTGAACGTGATAGTCAGGGAGGTCGCCATCAAGATAGAAGGAACCCATAACATAATGGAGTGGAAAATGAGGATTTAAAATATGTAGGATGACCCCGATCATGGGGAGAAAGAGGGAACGTTCAGACTAAGAAAACGGGAGTCGAATAAGGAAAGGGGACCCGAGACGGTACTCCTATACGATAATTTATGGACCTTTTTAGACAGAACTTAGACTATTATCCCCAACCACCACCCTGAGGAAATAATGTGGTGTGAAATTCTTTCAGGACCTTTAAGTCGCTAAGCTCTCAGATTTCCAAGGAACAAGCTGACCTAGTCGAGGCAAGATCCTGGCTAAAGGAAATAGAGGAATCATTTGAGATTCTAAATGATTGACGAAGCACAAAAGACTATTTTTTTTGCCACTTACCTTCCTAAGAGAGAGGCCACCCGCTGGTGAAAGACCAAGAAAGGCACGGAGCCAGAGGTTAAAATAAACTGATTAAAGTTCAGTCAATTGTTTTCGGGAAAGTAATTCCCAAGATTATGGAGATAGTGTAAAAGCTTCAGAGCCAGAACAAAGGCGGACGAGTATGATGAAATATGAAGCTAAGTTGTAAAAGTTGTCAAGATTCGTTCTGATGACAAGAATCCCAGAACGATGTGATGTTTGAAGTCAATGATTAGTGGGTTCATGAAATAATGATAAGAGAAAGGAAAATAAAAAGAAACTGAAGTGGAAAGGAATATAAAGGCAATAGAGTTTGAGGAATGATAAGGGAGTTGGGTATGAGGAAACCCTAAAGACTCGTAGCAATAGAAATAGGAAAGTATATAATCGTCAGGATGAGGGTGATTCACCATGAGTTAAAGTTGATGATTGAAGGAATAAGAGATACATATATTTTATCCCCTGTAAGTTGGGAGGATTTGAGGAAACCTTGAGATAGTTCGAAGGATAAATAATGAGACGCGGATAGACTGAGGAGACAAGGAAGTAAGAAATTAGGAAAATGGGATGAAGGAAGTGACCTTCAAGAATGTGAAGTGTAAGACCGGTGGCTTGATACCCAGAAAGGGAGACGCCAGGTATGAGAGATATCCCAACATTGAGATGACTGTTGAGATAAACAACAAGAGTAAATAAGGAATTATTAAGAAGAAGTTCACGTTGAACACGACCAATATCTTCCAGAACATCCTTGTTATCGTTACCAAATTAGGCAAGAAAAGTAGATAACCGTAGTTATCTTTTGGAGGCCATATTGATTGACCTCAATTTGAATAAGGATACTATTATGAAATTAGGTATAGACTATCGAGGTAAGAATAATGAATAAGGTAATCTATCAAGGATATATGACTTGATTTATCCATGGAAGGATGCAAGTACCTTTTTAAAGGTGGAATTAAGGATATAACTTCGATAACTTGAGATGAATCCTAGGGGAATGCATGAAGGTTGGCATTCCACCCTTAATAGGGACAGCATGAGTTTTGACAGTATGAATTAGAAAGGATCAAGGTAGCAACAACCTTTAAAGATCAGTAAAGAAATTTTTCAGAAGTACATTGACAATGGTTCTAGTATTAGTAAATGGTATTTTGATATGCCCTGTACCTAGGGTGTACATGATGAAGGATTTAAGGATAACCTTAGAGGTTTTACAAGGAGAAAGGTAATATTCAAAGTTCTCAAGGATAGAAATTTTGATAAAGGAAATGTGACGTAATTATAATAATACCAAGTGGGGCACGTGTTAAACCACGAGAAAGTATGGATCGAACCAATAAAGGTCGAAATTTTTCAGGGCAATTAGGACCTAAGATAAAAGATGTCCTAAGTATGATCGAGAGTCAGTCGTGACAATGATTAACCTCTAAAGACTGAGGCAATAACTTATGGAAAAATGGTGATATTTTTTTTACTCATCAGATTTTAAGGATAACATCTTCACACAAGCAGTGATTGGAAATGAGGTAGAAAACTTAGTGAAAGTGGTTCAAATGACATTGATTGTAAGGAAATATTACTATCAAGAAAGGCCAAAGAGGTGGCCGACACTTTAAGTGTAAGAGGACAATTATAGGCGCTCGTGCCAGAGGAATATAGTGATAATGGTTAAGGCCGTGAAGGTTGTATTATGGTGTGGAAGATTGACATTCCTTCAGATGATTGTGCGATACTCAACCGTGATGGTAGTTGGGTAAAGATTAATTTTTGTAATCACCGTGAGTGGGATATCTATCTTAGAGGGGTATATCTTAAGATAAGCCAGGACCATGTTACGAAAGGACTAAATGAACCTTTGAGCTTCATGTCTCCTAATAAAGACATATGGTTAATAATGGTATTAACCTGCTATCGTTGCTTTCATTGAAACTCTTCTGCAATTTTATCTATTTCATGTCATATGTACGTCAAGTTCAGGAGTGTTCTTCATGAATCATGAACGGTGATCATGTTATCTCCTTAGAAGAATTTGATACGATATGTATGGACTCCGTATGCTTAGCTATTAAGACTTCATGGAAAACGAATGACTATAGTAGGTCAACGGTGGACCATAGTAATGCAGGAATGATTCTACGAGTAATGAGCCGATTACTTACAACTGTGAGAGTTGTATTGGAATGGATGTTGAGATTGAGTACCACTAATCGGGTCGTGGTAGTGTATAAGTTATCATTGATAGACTAATTAAGTAGAGTATCTACCTATTGAATATTTATTCCCTCTTATGAAAAGAGAGTCGTATTACTATATGAGGAAGGTTGCGGTGTAAGCATAGAATTCTAGTAACGATGATGTCTATCATGAAATCCCATATTCGATTTTCGATGTCGAGGGAGTTTCAAAGGTGATTGTGTATAAGCTCGAGCAAGAGCATGGGTCCATAGAATGATGGATGGAATAGTAAATATTTAAGCCTGTGAAATGCGATGCTATTATACTTGATGTGGATATATATACATATATGTTTTGTTTTCCTATGTTAAACCTCTATAGTTCATAGGTAGATTCCAAGCCAGATATTTTGTGGCAGTATATTTTATATATATATATATACAATTCTCTTCCGTTCGTTCGTTCTTTTCTCTTCTTTTCATTTCATGTAAGCTGAGAAGAACAACCCTTCCAGAGGGGGAGGTATTGCCGAATGACTATCTATTTGTGTGATAGAAGCCTAGTAGGATACCACATGTTGTTTAATTGCTTGTCAAGTACTAAAGGCTGGCCACCTTCTGTACTAACTATGTGATATAACAAGTGTTCATGATCATAGTGATCTCTCAACAAATTCCTTTACTTCTATATGATGGATCAAGCTTTCGAAGATAGAAGCAGCTAGAAAGGAGTAGTATCAGTGTGGTGGTATTCTGATTATAACACGTTCGTGATATTAAGGTTGACGTGGTTATTAAAAGGTTATAGAACGCTAACGAGCAAAAGTGTAACCAGTATAGTATTATGTACGAAAGATAGTAACGACTACGAACTGGAAAAGAATGGGTAGTGAAAAGCAAAAGCTATAATGCTAGAAGCTATAATGAGAGTCTGTGCAATAGACTTGAAAGAATTTGGAATGATCACTTAACGCGGATTGAGTTTTCTCACGATAATAGATCGTATGTTAGGTATCGAGATGTCGTCTTATGAGATTTTTGAGGGAAGACAATGTCGATCCCCCTTATGTTAGGATGAAGTTGTAGAGCGCAAGATGCTCGGACCAGCAGTGGTCCAAAGGACCAAGGATATAATAGATTTAATTAGAGGACGGCTGGGAGTAGCCCAAGATGGACATAAGAAGTATGTTGATTTGACAATGAAAGGACAAAGAGTATGAAGGAGGGAACCTTGTATTATTAAAAGTATTCCCTTAAAAAGAATTGATGAGGGTTGGAAAGAAAGGAAAGTTTAAGTCCATGAATTGTTGGACCCTTGGATATATTAAGACGTATTGGGAAGTTAGCATATGAGCTAGCCCTACTTCCGAACCTGTAGCAAATTCATAACGTGTTCCACGTATCAATGTTAAGGAAGTATAATTCGGATGCCAGACAAATAGGGGCATATGAGCGCATAGACATGTAACCAAACGTAACTTATATGGAGCAACCAGGAAGGGTTATAGATTGAAAAGGAACAAGTGCTTAGGAGAAGGGTTATCAAACTAGGCAGAGTTTGGTGGTAGGACCACAATGTGAGAAAATTTACTCGAGAGTTAGAAAGTGCAATGCTAAGAGAGTATCCCTATTCATTTTCTATCTGATTCCGGGACGGAATCCTTTTAAGGAGGGGAGACTGTAATAACCCCAATTTTTGGAATTTTTTTTTAACCCTTATGAATAGTGATTTTGCTGATTATGCTGAATAAGAAAACTTTTCATGCCACACTATGTAGGGGTTCTTCTGTTGTTATTCTGAGATCTTATTAGTACTTTATATGGGATATAAGTGTATGTAAAGATCGTCAGAATCCAAATTCAAACACTTTGATTTTTACCGAAAATCCACTAGATACCGAAAGAATTGAGTATAAGGTAACAGGATAAAAGGGATTTAAATTCAAGGATTATAAGAGGGGGTCATAAAAAGGAATATAATGTATGGAGAAAGGTTAAGGGAACCCAAGTAATAAGATCCCGGGTATGATCCCTCAAACGATAAACGAGAACGAAAGTTAAGCGAATCGTATAACAGATCAGCGATCATTAGCCAATTAATTAGGAGTTAATCAAAGAGGTTAATGATGATGATGTCATCACACCAACAAGAAGAAGATAAGTGTGGGAAGATGACATAAGTGGATAATATAAGCATGACCAAATGAGAAGGTATTGTTGGTTGATTTCAAGCCACACAAATTTTACCATGGTAAAAGGTTAATTAACAACAAAAATAAAGCAACCAAGACAAAACAAATCAAAAACACAAAACACAAGTTGACTTTCACTTTCAAGAGCATCAAGCTCTCGGCTTTTCTTCATTTTCAAAGAGGAAAATTTCAAAATCCAAGATCCAACCATTGTTAAATTGCAAGGTAATTATCCAAGGTTCCTTATGATTAGTTATGGATATCCTATAAGTTTAAGCTTCAAATTCCTTCCCAATCTCTTCCAATAATTCAAGGAAGAAGATGGTGAATAGTAACTTTCAAAAAATAACTTTAGTTTTCTTGAATTTTTATGAAAGTTTAAGGTTATACAAGCAAGGATCAAGGTTCTTTAGGCATTCAAAGCTCTTGTGTTGTGTTAAGAAGCTTCAAGAAGGTATAAACTCTAAACCCTAGCTTTAGTTTTGAGTATTTAGGAATGGTTATGATTGATATATTATATGTGAAGGATGATACTTGTTTGTTTAAAGTTTGGTTGAGTTTGTAGAGATTTTGATGGTTGAATCTTGGTTATTAGTTAATGAACCTTAATATGGTTAGTAGCTTTTGTTGTGATTGAATGAGTTGGTTAAAACATGAAGTAATGGACTGATCTGGTGAGGTTTGGAGGGATTTTGGGTTGTAATGTTGATTGTGGGTTGATTGTGGATTGATTTGGAGTTGTACAAATTTGGTAATCGCGTAAACATAGCCGTCGTAATGTCCGATTATCCTAGACTGTTTTTATTCATAACATCAGGACCCGAGAACTCACTGTTAGGTTTTGACCATTGCCATGATTAGATAGTTCATGTTACGAGCTTCATTTTGATATGTGGTTCGTTTGAATCCGATGTACGGTTTAGGAGAAACGACCGTTTTAAGTAACGGCATTTCGCGAACGAACCATTACCCCTCGCCTTACTTTGAAACATTGGTTAAAGACCTTAAATGACTAATTGAAGTATGAAACATTTATGTAAAGTGGATTAGGCAGTTGATAAGGTGCTCGCGAAAGAATCACCTTAAAACTCTTAATGGTTAATTTATTAAAAATGGTGGAGCCGAGGGTACTCGAGCGACTTAAGTGAATCGTTAAGCGCGAAAGCGAACGTTAGGGCTCTAATTGGTTAAAGTCTAGTTTCTTAAGCGACCGGGGTTTAATTCTGACTTATATTGTTGTTCATAGGTTATCGGACCCACTCTAAGCTTAAGTCTATCTGGGAACACTCAGGCAAGTTTTCTACCCATTATATTGTTGTTGTGATGTATATATGTATATGCATTATCTTGTGATAAGTGCATGATTGTTATTAGCAAATCTTGCGATATATTGGAGCATGTTGATATGGTATATATGCATGCTTGTTTCGTAATCTTGATATCTAATTGTTGATTCAAATGTTTATAGTTGCATAACACCTATGCTAGAGATAAGCAGTAGTTGCGTATACCCTTAGTATAGGGGACCCAAAGGTGAATATTTTCTAAAACCGGGAGTTGATATTCCCAAGTATATTATATATATATATATATATATATATATATATATTTATATTTATATATATATATATTGATATAGTTTTCAAAACTATTAATCGAATAAGGTTTATTCGATAACTTTATTTTATTTAATGAATATTATTTTGAATATTCATTCGAGGACTTATGACTCCGTTTAGTTTATTTAATGAATATTATTTTGAATATTCATTCGAGGAGTTAAGACTCCATTTCTTTTATTTAATGAATATTATTTTGAATATTCATTTGAGGACTTATGACTCCGCTTATTTATTAAATAATATTCTTTATTTTATTAAAGAATAATGTTTCGATAATCAAACTTATTTTCGATTATTCAAATAAAGATCATACTTTCGTATAAGTATATCTTTGGTTATTAATATTCATTTCAAGTATGAGTTTTAAAACTTTTACTTTAGTTATTTTTATAAGGATTATCCTTATGGGAATATTATTTAAATGATAATATTCAGATATTTTCTAATATATCGGGACTGATTTATTTCATTAAATCAGCATTACTCCAAACATTCTTAAAAATGTTTTCGAGTCTTCAAAATAATTTTAAAAGTTAGAGCGGATCCCAAAACACATTTTTATATTTAAGATCTTCCTTTCATAGGGGATTTAAATACTCGCTCAAAACCTGAGGGGTCCGGCTCTGTGGTGTATTTTATATTCGCAACGAGGTTGCTGTTTTGATAAATGAATTGATTACTTACCCAACGTTCGGGAAGTAAGTCCATCTATTGAGTCGGCATAAGCAACATGGGCTCAGTGGGCGTCCATGAAAGTGTAAGTGGCTCAGTGGGAGTCCATCAAATGCGTAAGTGGCTGAGTGGCAGTCCATCATAAGGTCCTATTGCGGCCAGGGTGATGACCAGTGGGGAATTCGTCCATCTACTAGTAGAAAAGGTTACTTATTGGTATCTTTGCCTGATCAGCAAGATATCAGGTTTATGCCAAGGTTTTCTCCTTTCCAAATTCATTGGATATTGCAACTCTATTTATAATTTTCATAACAGAGGTTTTCAAGGAGTGTATGAAATGTATATATATATAAGTGTATATATATATCGGAACTTAATGAAGTATCTCGTAACTTCATTATTTATAATTATATTTCAAGGATTGAATCTATTCAAGTCTTATCTTGTAGTCTCATCTATGTGATGAACTTTTGAAACTGATTATAACTTGAACGGTGGTAGTTCAAGTAGTATTTGGAAAAGATATAAGTATATTGGAGTATCTTGTAACTTCATCTTTTAAACTTATATCTAGTAAATGATTATCTTATGCATGTCAAAGATTTTCAGAAAAATGTTGAAACAAGGTTAGATATATGAGATCACCTTGCAACGATATTTTTATACAGTTATAAACTGGAACTCTGTGTATATTATACATGTCAGAGGATTTCAAAGATTTTGAAAAGTATATATGTATATATATATACTGAATATTTTGCGACTTGGTCGCGTTAAGATAACAAACTTGGTTCATTTCTTTTTGACCAAGACTTTCATGAGTACTATGAAGATGCTCATATATTGTTAATTATTATACATATTATTTCGGTGGGCTTGTTGCTCACCCTTGCTTTCTTCTTTCATCACACAACAACAGATAGACAAGATGAACATGATCAAGCTCCCAATTCGCGAGCAGATAGGAAACGTTCCGCAGTTTCCTGTAGGCGTTGATGTCGTGTTGCTGAGGTAGGAGCTACCAATAGGCTAGGTTTTCAACTATTGATGAACCAGACTTATGTATAATATGAATTGTAATAATGACAAGGAATATGTAAATTATTCAGAAACCCTGTTGAGGTAAAATGACTTGTGTTATTTTTGGTATTCATCTCTGAGACTATAACTTGTGGTGTGTGTGTGTATATTGTGGGGTCACAATACGCAGTAGTTGCTTGACTGTTAAGATTAAGTATTGATAAGGGAAATGGAACTCGTGACAACCCGAATCCCCGACCCCGGATTTGGGGGTGTTACAGGCCGGGCCGGGCCGGGCTTTTCGAAAATGTCAGAGCCCGTTTGGGCCCTCGAGGCGGGCCTAACCGGACTTTTTTTTTTGGCCGAATCGGATCTGGCCGGGTTTTTTTCTAATTTAAATCAGATCGAGTATTATTAGAGATTCCGAAGAATACATATGTTAGCAACTAGATCATCGTAAAAATGTATTAGTTTACATGGAATATTTTATGAAAACATTACTTCGTTGAAAATATTTAAATTCGGCAAAAAATAAACATGTTTATAAAATAATATGTTTTATCATTGTTATGATAACAATGATATCCAAATATATATAGTGTACTTATTATATCTTCTTTCATTATTTATGCAACAAAGTATATAAATAATATTATTAATCACAAATATGTAAATATATATGTGTTTAAACTATTATTTATATTTATAGTAAATGTGAATTTATAAATATATAAGAAAATATATTAGAATAATCAGATTATAACCAGGCTTTTTCGGGCTTTTAATCGGGCTGGGCCGGGCCGAAGCCCGGGCTTTTAACCGGGCCGGGCTTTGCCTAAAAATATAGAGTCCGTCAAGGCCCGAAGCCCGGGCCGGGCTTTGACCGGACCGGGCTTGACCGGGCTTTGACTGGATCGGGCTGGGCCATATTTTCGGACCCGAGCTTTTTGTGCATCTCTAACATAAATAAGATATTTAGCATATAAATAATTAAAACCATCATAATTTACTAAGAGATGTAACATACAATAATTTACATGCTAACACACACATACATATAACTTAATCTTACTTTGTTAACAATATTGTAAATAAAAAACTAACATTTCTCATACACACATACGTTGAATTTCAAAAATTAATATTTTTCATTAAAATCAACTTTAATATTAACAATAATGTAAATTTTACATTATTGTATATTATGATTGCAAGTCATTCTAACTTCAGTTATGCATTTTTTATCTTTTTAAATTGAGTAAGTTAAATGTAAGTTAGTAGTGAACTCATTAATAATAAAGAGCAGTACATATAGTTTATTTAAATAAAATTCAAGATTTTGGTCAACTTTGTATTCAATATATATGTTAATTTTTAGCTTTTTATTTGTAAATATACTAACGATATTCTACAGATTAAGTTTAATCATTTCGTTTTAAACGTACACTTACTACCTTGTTTATATTCATTCATTAAATATAAAATAATGGGTAAGAAAAATATAATATAATAATAATTGAGGGGATATTCACTCCTACATGAGGAAACATTCGAAACTCCTAATGTTATAGAGGGGGACATGGAGCTTGTTGGAGATAAATTTTATCTCTATTTCTTCAAAATTTAACTCAAGAGCCTCTATGCTCTAAAAACATTATAATTGCATGATATATAAAAAAAAATATTATAATTGTATGATATATAAAAAAATTCTTGAAAATGACGCACGGGTTATTATGGTAGTTATTTAAACTCTCAATCACCTACTTACTTCCCTAAAAACTTGGGAATAAAACCTAAATATCCTTCGACTAGACTAAGCATTTCTAAACAGCTAATCAGTAATCAGCAGATGCATAGAGCAGGTCTACAAAATAAGTGACATTGTTCAGGATCAATAACATGACTCGGTCTCTAGTTTCTTCCATGTACAATATTGGTGTTTTATACCTCTTACTTTTCGCCCCGCAAGTAACGGAATGTTGAAAACCAAACTTCTCTCTTCCAGTTCCCCGAACAGGGCTAGAGTCTTCATTTTTTTTTGTATATTTTTCTCCTTACTTTAGTCAAGATGAATTAATTGTCTAATAATACATTATAAATATTTTCCATATTATATGGTGGACATCTTCATCATGTATTAGATAATTTTTTTATTATTATTTAAGTACTTTACAGTTTAGGTGATTTAATCAAATTCAACAGGGATGAACACTTGATATAATTTATTGAACACATTGTCATGCATAAAAAGATAAAGTTAGGTTTTTCTGGAAGAAATATAGCTTTTTCTTTCAGAAATGATAACTACAAGGGGCTAAATTCTCTGGTGGCTAGAAGCCTTGAACAGAGATTGATAGACTAGTGAACCAACATTTGGACGTATTTATATATACTATGCAACTTATATCAATCTTAATTAAGCAGACATGATTACATTTAGTACTAATTTATTGTCTGTTACCATTGTTTACGTTTTATAAAGTGTGTGAATGGTGTATTAAGTTTCTGTCTTATTCAAATAAATACAACGAAATGTAGAAATTAACAGCAAAAAGAACTTGCGTTCCACAATCAAGTAAAATTTCTGTCAATATATACATCTACTGACGCCATAGATGGCGGAGACTTTGACTAATTATGAAATTTAGTTGTGAATTCTCATGTGAGACCAGCATATGAGAACTTTCTTCTATGCTTCCATCATTGGTTAGGCATCAATTAATTAAATACTGTACTTGGTCATGTATTTCCGATTTTTATATTACTTTTTTAATTTTATACAGGTTCCTGCATGCCAGTACACCTATAAATACCTTGCTTCATAACTAGACATATTCACAAAACTTCCAGTTCCAAGTAGTTGCTTAACTTACAAATATACAAGTTCTCCCTACTTAGCAACTTATATATACTTAGCCTAAATGGCCTCTTACAATTTTGGATTGGTAGCTTTTGCTTTTGCACTTGCCTTCTGCATACAAGGCTCCTTCGGTAAATTCAATTGATCGTGGTTAAAAAATTGCTTTAAAAACTTGCATGTTCAGTTGTTAATTTATATTTTTCAAATTGTCGTGTTGTTTTGCAGGAAATGCTGTTACTTGCGAGAATTTGAGCAAAGATTCGTGTGCTTTCGCGGTATCTTCTGAGGGGAAACGGTGTGTGCTTGAGCAGCGTATGTGCAGAAGCGGGGCAGAGAAGTATACTTGCCGTAGTTCAGAGATTGAAGCTGATAGTCTCAAGAATTGGGTTGAAAGTGATGAATGTATTAAAGCTTGTGGACTAGAGAGAAATGTGCTCGGGATTTCATCTGACTCTCTTCTTGAGTCACAATTTACACAAAAGCTTTGCTCCACCCCTTGCTACAATGGCTGCCCCAACATTGTTGACCTTTACTTCAATCTTGCTGCTGGTGAAGGTATATTATTTATTTATTTACTGCTTATGTATATGCACATGATCACTACAACACATCAGGATTTTTTTGACGTCCATTATAGTCTAGTCTAAAGGTTCTTTTTTTTTGTCAAAAGTTTCAAATTTTATCGCAAAATTAGCTGACAAATTTATGTTTTATTTTAGCCCCTGCATTTAAAATTTTGTTGCCGCGCTAGTGATTAATTAATATTCTTGTATTGGCATGCAGGAGTGTATCTTCCAAAACTATGTGAAGCACAAGGAGTAAATGCTCGTCGTGGAATGGCAGAATTAAAAAGCTCTGGATTGGTTACACCAGGACCAGTAGCTGGTGGAATACTGGGGGAGGCACCAGGGCCTATTTCCAGCGGTATGTTCGTAGTGGCACCGGAACCTGCTATGGCTCCAGCCTTCTAGATTAATGATGAACACCATAAATTTGAGTTTGAGGGTTAGTGATTGTGACACATTAAGGTAGGTTTCAATAAAGTGGGCGGAGTTGTAGAGCCTCACCAGTGTGTAATTTTGAATTAGTTAAGTTTCCCATTACCAGGGAAAAGAAGGAATAAAACAAGAACATTGTAAGATATGGTTTAATTTCGTTAGTGAACTATATATAGTAGTCATGTAATAAGGTAAAGGAGTCATGTGTAATGTATACACTCAAGAATTTTTTACATTTAAACTCATTATTTGGTGAAATGGAAGCATGTGCTGTAGATTTATTAAATAAATGGCATGTTGTTAATTCTTTAAACAAATAATTTATACATGTATCTGCATTATTAAATATCCACCAAATGGCTAAAATATATTTTTAGTTAGTATAGCCTCCTTGAAAATGACCATCTATGTATTTAAGTACTTATTCTACAAAGTACATATATTTTTTTCGAAATACATTGAAATGTAATAAACAACCCTTGTTTAAGGTTCTTAGAAATGGCTATGTATTTGAATATCTTACTTCCTTGCCGCTTGCAGAAGCCAAACTAGTTGAACTTTATGTAAGCTAAATTCTACACTAGTATGTGAAAATCCATTCACATTGTACTTTGTATTGTAAAAATTACTTACAATACATATGTAAAATTTGGAATACAGTAATTAATTTGATTAAATTTATCAACATGCTTTGTAAAAAAATATTAAAAGATGGATGGAAGGCATTTGTCTGGGGCAAGATGGGTAGAGATATGTGAACCCTGTATTCATCCCTAAAATTACTGATTCCACTCCCGCGAAAATCTCTATTTTATTTCTTAAATAAATTTATCATTCTCATCATTTATTTTTTAACTTCTCTCTCATGTCTTCCTCCTCCCATTCCATTTTTCAAGGATCTCTTGTTATTTCTTTTCTCCTCTTTTGATCATTATTTCACAACCTCGGCTAGCTGCTCCGTTCCTTGCAAAGAGACAGACACCATGGTACATTTTTCATTTTATATCTAATATGTCATTTGGTTATGTTTGCATTTCTTGAATTTGCCCATTTGATTCCGGTTATTATCATGCACATTAGTTTAAGCCCATTGCATTTGTTGGGTTTTTTTTTGTTTCTTAGTTACAATGTAGAAGAAGTTATGATCTCCTCATACATTGTAGTCGTTTATTTGTAGATTACTTTATACAATTTTGAGGAATGACATGTAGGATGCGAGATTCAAACCCATGACCTTTCGGTGCATAACATTATTTTGTACAATGTTACACAAAAATGTGTGACCTTTCGTTAAATACTAATTGAAATTCTTAGAACTCCATTATGTTTAAAGGGACAGACTGTAATGAAAAGTGTGAAGAAAGTATATGTAGAAGATGGACCACATGTAGGGAATGAGGTTCATCTTATTGCTGGTTATGAGCCTTCGTCATTGCATTGTTCCCTGATCCTCTAGTCAAAGGTGGAAGATTTAGATGTAACTGAAAAGAGTCAAGAAGACGAGTCTCTGTATTCTATATGATTTAGTCTGTGACGGATATGAGTAGGAGAAAGATATGAGAATATATTGTAAATAACAAGAAATGAACTAAAGCAGATACTTATTCATTGCTTAGCCATACTATGCTATTGATGCTTAGACACTGAACCTGTTGACAGATCCAATTATCAAGTTATTAGTCATAGGTTTAATGCAATTCTTTTTTATGCAATCGTCCAGGTTAGAATAATTTATTTAGTGCATGTAACCTCAAGATGGGGAATATCAAAGATTTCTTGATGTATATTAAACACTTGTTCTGTTCAAGTAACCAGGCTTAGTAGGATCACCTTATATCTTCAAAATATTCCAGTATTCTTTTTCATGAGATGCTCATTTTTGGCAGGCAAACGCTGCATCTGGGATGGCCGTGGAAGATGATTGTAAGCTAAAGTTTTTGGATTTAAAAACAAAGAGAAACTACCGTTTCATTGTCTTCAAAATTGATGAGCAGCAGGTAGTGGTGGAGAAACTCGGGAGCCCAGATGAAAGTTACGATGATTTCACTGCCTCGC
Organism: Apium graveolens; assembly: GCF_009905375.1. Lineage (NCBI taxonomy): Eukaryota > Viridiplantae > Streptophyta > Magnoliopsida > Apiales > Apiaceae > Apium > Apium graveolens. The sequence goes on along the minus strand of NC_133648.1, from coordinate 238,044,904 downwards.
TGCCTGCTGATGAGTGCCGCTATGCTGTCTTTGATTTTGATTTCGTTTCTAAGGAAAATGTCCAGAAAAGCAAGATTGTCTTTGTTGCATGGTAATGTGATTGCTGAAATTATTGTTAGCACATAAAAAACTAAATAATTCACATATTTCTTCAACAGCTAATATTAAAAAAGAGCGCATGTGAAATCTATCCATTAAACACATGATTTCAAGATTTAAAAAGTTAATAACTTGGTGTTTGCAGGTTATTAGTACAGTACCCTGCAATGAATAATTAGTGTTTGAAGAAGAATACCTTTCTGCCTTGTTTGTTCTTCACAATGAATTTGTGTTTTGACTTGTACATGATATCAGGTCACCAGATACCTCCAAGGTGAGAATGAAAATGGTGTATGCAAGCTCCAAGGATAGGTTCAAGCGAGAGCTGGACGGGATTCAGGTTGAGCTGCAAGCAACTGATCCCAGTGAGATGAGCCTCGACATTGTAAAAGCTCGAGCAATCTAAATATCTGAAAACTAATGACTTTTCTAAGATCCTCAGCTGCTATGCAACAACACTAGATGCATACTATGGTCAAGACAGTCGTAATTTTTGCGTCTGGCCTATGTCAATTATACTAAACTATGAAGCAGAACAGAACTAATGCGGTGTTACGATTCTTTGTTATGTAATGTTAACGACATTTCAATATTGTCCCTTTTAACTATTTTATTGCGCACATATATATCTTGGCAACATCGTCTGTTTGGCAGAAACACTATGAATCACTACCGTTAAGATGGCATAACATTGCAAACCAAAAGATACAGCTTTTTAGGTCTCACTGTTATTGTTGTACAATTCATCGAAGCATAGCAGACTCGCATATCATATCTAGCAATAGATTTTGTAAAATAATACACACATTCTTCCTGTAAGAAGCCGCCTGAATTTATATCTGTAAAAACAATCAAGGGAATATTAATTCTAACTAGTGGATATAAATTTCTCTGCGCATATTCTCCAAATGCAAATTATATTATAACTCACTTCTAAGACTAGTTATAACTAAAATAATCTATATGTAATGTAACTTTTCATCTAAATCTTTTTGTTTTGCTTCTGGTCGTCCCAAAATTGCTTTTCCCATCTCTCCACTTGTCTTATCGAGTTCTGTTTTCTCCGAATAATAGATTGTAGAGTTGCAGTATCAAATGGAGGTTGCAGTACACATGGATTCCCATATTTTGGACCTTTAACCATGGATTCCATCATAAACTTCTTTGTTAATCCTTCTGCAGGACAAGCCATGGTCTGAGAACAAAGTTCGACTGCTTTTGGAGGAACGACAGGCTTGTATTTCAAGAGTTTAGCATATTGGCTTAAAAGATGGAACATGTAATCGTAGACCTTTTCCATCTTTAGATCTTGCTGAATAAAATTGCTTGCCTCCTTACCAATGACACTTGCCTGTTAAATACATGTAAAAAGAAATGATAAATACGAGAGTAACAGGAATTTTCATAAGACTATAAGAGCATTTAAGCTAGAACATCACCCAGGGCCACGGCCCAGGAAAAGTTTAAAAAAATTGTCTGCTTATCAATATTGACCATCTTTATTTAGTATAAATTTGTGAAGAAAGGGAAGAGTTCTCTGTTGATGAAAATAACAAATAGTCTATGAGGTTTCACACTTCAGGAAACCATGGAGGGGGCAGTCTGCCAAAAGGACATTAGATTCAGGATCTTTTGTGTATTTTCCTTCACTAAGAAAATGGATCCTCATTTAACTTGTTAATTTCTAGAATTATACTGTGCATTTCCAAAATTCTATAGTGAATAAGTAAATACTATATAATAAATTCACCTAACTTGAAATTCAAAAATTTGAACATCCACTAGATCACAATTCTAATGGACTACCTGCGCAGAAAGGGAAGGATACATATTGGCGGAGAGATATATTACCTTCTGCTTGTGGCTATTACCCCAATCAACAGCAAACTTAATAGATCTGCATTTATCATCATCCCTTATTGGCCAATAATGATGAACAGGCATCAAACCTCTTGTGTAGAAGTCATAGTATCGTGGCTTCACCACTAAGGTAACGGAATCGCAAGCAAGAATATATTTGTCACTCACAGACCAAGCAGATCCTTCTATATAAATTTTATATCTGCGCAAATATAGCAAAGAATGAGCAAAAGCAAAATCAGTAAAAGAAACAGGAAACTTTTAAGTTCATGTAACGCTAATGCTTATGATCACATACTGGGTGAGTTACACTGCTATAAGGATTAATATTTAGATTGATATGCGAACCTGTGAATACACTGGCTTGCCAAGTCTGACTGCTTGTAACCTTGTTGTGATTCTCGACCCCAATCCTGCAAATTTTTAAGAAATTTTTTTAACTTGTTTGCTTGGATTCGTTTTCCACTACAAGCTACAAAACTATATGCAATGTAATAAATTTAGGTTATGAACAATGGATCTCTAGAATCTTCGTTGAGTATTTTAGCAATTGAAAATATTCTGAAAGATTATTCAGAGCGATCATAACATTTAAAACAGAACATATCTATAACTAATGATTCCTGGTTTTTCGTTACTGAAATAAAAGGTGATCATAGATTCTAGACATCTGCCCCTCTAGTTAACCCAAAAAAAGTTTTACAAATCAACAGTTCTGACCTGTGCATACACACGAGCATTCCAGTCTTGCTTTTCAGAGACATTGCATTTGAGGAGATCCATCCTGGTTTCAGCAACAACAGGATTACCCTTCCAGTAAGCATAAGGATCTCTGTCCATCCAGCTAATCCTGGTGTTCCCTTCTTCTAGGTCCTTCAACAAAGAATCCCATGGCTTTATATTGATCTCAGGCCTGAAAGTAAGTTTTAATTAAGAGGAAAGTTTACAGATATATATATATATAGTCGTTATAATTAAAGCATCATTTTACTAGCAAATAGGCAAGCAGTGAAAAAGTGGTGTTTTTTTCTGATAATCGTTGCTTGTGCAGATGACAAATAAAATGTGCTATCAATACCCAAGAGAAAAAAGGGTAACATAGTACTAACCATCCCCAGAAAGACCAGTCCGGAAAAACAATGTCCAATGTGGAATCATCAGCACAATAGCGAAATAATGGAGGTGGGGCTGTGGCATTAGGCCCACGGTAGAACCTTGATCCGACAACTGGCCAGTCAACACAGTCAAACATGAGGTCTAAATCAGGAACCTTGCCTGGGTACATCCGCAACAACTGTAGGATCCCCCACAGTGTAAAAACATCCCTGCTTTGGAAAGACTTTTGGTATGTCTCTACATAAGCCCTCCCATTTAAAATCACCAAACGAAAATTTGCTGTCCTTCTGGCTCGCTCCACCATCTCCTCTGTAATTCCTGTCTCCCTCCAGGGCTGTAAGTCTTCATAAATATAGCGAAAGTATTCAGGACACTCAGCTGATGGAGTAGACAAGAGGGTCAAATCATTACTATCAAAGTTTGTAGGATAATAGTTTGCCGGGCACTTTTGTGTGACATTGTCTGTTGAGCACTTTATGGGAATTTCAATTTTACGAGGAGGGTTTTTGGGAATTGCAGGGGCTGCTGTAGGGACATTGTGTGTTGTTTTGGTAACTAGTATTGAGCTTTGGGGAGAATCTCCAGAACTGAACTGCAAAAGTCGTGGGAAACAACATGAGAAAACTTCAGAAGAATAATACACATTTGTTTTAAGATCAGTACAGTAACCAAAAGTTAAAATACAGAAATTCACCAAATAACATACATCAAGATATATTACTGTGTTATTGGGTTTAGGTAGACAAATGAGGATGTAACAAGTTAAATCTTGTGACTGTTCATTACCTCGACATTCCTTCATCCTAAACACAGGGTCACAGAGTAAATATGTCGCCATACATATTCTGCATTAGATGAGTTAAAATCAGCTAGGTACACATTTCCTTTCCTCACACCAGTGAGAACCACTTTGTTGCTTCTTTTGTTAACTTTGACAAGAAATGCAAAATTTCCACAAGGCTTACTACACTTACCATACGACTCAAATTAAAGGTCTTTGCAAGCCCGCAACACATAAGAAGTCAATATTGTAAGTGCACATCTACTTCCTTCTATTAAACATTTATATAAACCGCAACTAAATTTTTGGCCATTTACTTTTTTGGAATTAACAGAGTAAAGGAACTACAAAATCGGGGGCCATGTATCACTATTTAGCACCTTGCAAAAAATACTCTTTTATTTAGTATAAGCAAACTAAATTCATGATAGTTCAAAAATAAACCTGGTAACCATTATATCAAAGAGAATGCTGCCACGTCTAACATTTTTGTGTCGCTTGACAAGAGTATTTATATGTGATATATCCGAATTCCAATGCTAAGGGTAGTGCTAAAAGAGTTACAGTATAGCCAATTAGCTACTATTGGTAAATGGTTTTTGTTGCTAAAACCATTCAAAGCCAGTTTTTGTTGCATATATAGGTCTGCAGCCATTTAAAACTCTATTTCGCACACATATTTAGTTTTATATAAAGCTCACATTTGCGCTATTTATCATTTGCATTTGGCTGTACAATGAATTCATCAATTTAATATGATTTAATTAGTTATATCCCCAGTTTAGTTTAGCATAATACTGGATTAGCTCTAGTAACTTCAAAAACAATTTTTTTGTTGCTTTCTTTAAATTCTTATAATGCTTAGCCTCAAGTCCAATGCTATTATGCTAATGCTACTAATAGCTCCTGAACTTATAATCGAACATAAACTCAGTCGTACACCAACTTACTAGATTATTTTTAATTTGAAGTAACTACAATAAACAAGTTTATATTTACAAGCTCCTGTCAACAAAAAGTACACATTTATAGTCTTAAATAATACTCCCTCTGTCCCATTGAATTCTATACATCATTTTTCGGCACGCTTTTCAATACTCGTTTAAATTATAATTCCTTAATATTTTTTTTATCTTTTTTTTGAATAAAAGTTTTATGTTTAAACTTTTATTCAAATTTTTCTTTTTGAAAAAAACATTATGAAACTATATTTTATAGAAGTCTCGAAATACGTGCAAACAGTGCATGCATACATCCTAAAGGGACGGAGGGAGTACTCCTTACGTCCCATTCATTTCTCTATGTTCCAAAAATAGCACCCAACCCCCAATGTAGGGAATTCAATGAGATGGTGGGAGTATTTTTTTACTCCCTCCGTCCCAATTTATCTGTCATATTTTACTTTTTACGATCAAATTGACCCAACTTTGACCCAAAATTTTACATAATACATTATTTAAAATATTTCTAAGATTTATATCACTATAAAGTATGTTTAATCTAATTTAATATATATTTTTCAATTTTTCAAAATAATGAAAAATTGAGTTTTTATTAACGGTAAAAAATGAGTCAATCAAAGAAAATAGATAAATTGGGACGGGGATTAATAATTTAGCTTGATATCCAATGCATTTACTATAGGGATTTTCTATATGTACCCAAGGACACACAATAGTCACTACTCAACAATAGTCACTACTTACATATAAATGGACTATTCTTATTAGTGGTTGGATAATAATACTCACATATAAATGGGCTATTCTTATTAGTGATTGGAAAATAAATGTTAATAACTCCTGCATTCACATTAATTCCACCAATAAAAAAAAACCATTTTTATTGGTGTTAGTGACGCACACACACATTAGAAAGACTTTTACTGTATTCTCACTGACAATGCGGGGATTTAAAATCTGAACAGTAACTAAAAACAGTGGTGTTAGGTAGGTAAGTGGGGCCGACCACAAAGCACATGCAATTGCTACCCCGGGACACGTAAACAACTGTCCGAATTTCCATTTCGTCAAACTTGCCGTCCATTAAACAAACGGAGACAAAGTGAGTAACTACACATTATTACACGACTAAATTAATGTTACTGATTCCTGGATCAATTGTATCGATGTATATTAAACACGATGCAACTTGTTACTACTACTACTCGTTTTTTATAGTAAACGTACTACTACTAAAATTTAAAAATTTGTAACAAGAAAATTAAAGTAGAAAATTTGAAAAAGGTAGGTAGGAGAGGAACTTACAGTAAGAGTAGAATCAAGGAGGCGAGTGGAGATAAACGCACCCAAGAAGAGGAGGAAAATGAAGGCGGAGACACGAAAATAGTAGTGAACAGAAGAAGATCTTGCTGTAGAAAGGAGATTAATGTTTATTAATGAAAGCATGGTGTCTCTTAAGTACACAACTCCTCTAGATCCTTGTATTAAATGAAATCTATGCTTTATTTTCTCCCTCATCTCTCTCTCTCTCTCTCTCTCTCTGTGCAGCAGAGCAGGCAGCTGCAGCTCCCCAACTCTGTTATGTCTTTCTGCTTTAATAAATAAATACAGTATATGTATTTGTGTGTGCACAGTTGAAACCTGTAAGCTGGAGATATATGAGAAAGGGGAGAGAGTAAAGTAACCAAGATGCAAACATCTTAAGACACCTCTCGTCGTGCGGGCCTCGTTTTTCTTTTTTGGTAAATTCTCAATAAATAAAGCAAAGAAAATTTTGACAAGGAATGAAATTTAATCGAAGGTTAAATGATTTCTTTTTTACGTTTTCTTTCATGTGCTGTATTTTTTAGACGGTGGGAAAGATAAAGTTGTAAATTAGATATTAGATTTATTAAATTTTAATACTACAGGAGTAGCTATAGACTTTATTTACCGCGACTCTCGTGACCCCGGATTGTTGAAACATGTTTCTTTCTTTTGAAAACGTCTGACGAAAATCACATTACCTATGGCTATGGGTGATAAGTTGGTAGCAACTCAAAACCCGTAAATTAATTACTCCATTCTCATTATGAAAGGGATAGGACAGACCTTTGCCCCCTGTGGGTTCTTCTCCAAGCTTTGGGTATTTGTCTTGGTATCACAATTTCAATCAAAATGATTTATAATATTACAATTCAGGAAATTAACCCAAATTATCATGAAATAATGCAATTAAATAATGCATTTTACAAAATACAGAAGACACTCATGTTGTAAGTGTGTGTCCAAACTTTTTAAAAAATATCTTTGTTTCAGAAATGCGTAATACACTTGCATTTTGAATAGTTTTCTTTTTTAAAACGCATTATGTAATTGCATTTTAGAGACATAAGTTATAGCTACTTTTTTCTGTGATATAGAAGATCATTTTTGTGAGTTGTCATAGTTGTGAGTTATTTTCTTCTTTCAAGTGGTGTGGAAGAGATTGTTTGTTATTTAACGTGTGCTACAGGATATTAGCATAATAATCCGTGTAAATTATGAGTAATTTTTTAAAGGAAAATTTTTAACGTAAAATTATAATGTTTTTGACTATATATTGATAAAATTATTTATATTTTAAATATAACTAATACTAGTATGTAACACGTGTGATGTAAAGATATTTTTATCATTATATATTATAAAATATAATTTTAATATATTAGTGTTGGGGTTTGAACCTTATACCCATAATATAATAATTTTATAATGCATCACGATTATTTTTATCATTTTATATAATAAATTATAATTTTAATATATAGATGGTACGATTCGAACTTTATACTTCTTATATAATAATTTTTAAGATTATATCTAACGATTCTCGTCAGTTTGATTTGACGACTCTAGATTGAGTTAATAAGGACGAACAACCAAATTTTAAATGTTTTGTTAAGTATAGTCAAGTTGATCATTATTAATGTGTATCTTGATTCTTGACTCTATCTTTGCCAATTTACATCTTATATTATCATGATAATAATTTTTATATTTATATAAAAAGTCGGTTGGTTCAATATTGAGTGGCTTAGGTTTAAAGTTAAAAAATAAATTTATGCAGTAGCTTAAAAAAAATCGACCGTAAGTAACCCGACCACATTTTCATTCGGTTGTATATATAGAGTCGGTTTTTGTTATCGGTTAAATCATTTCATTTTTTTTGCAATTTAAATGGAGCACTAGCAACTAAAATAACTAGGGTTGTAAATAAATCAAACCGAGCCGAACTGAATTTTGTCCTTACAGAGCTGAGCTTAATTTTTTTTCTTAACGAGTCGAGCCGAACTCGAGCTTCTATCGAGTAAAAACGAGTCGAGCCAACTCGAACCCTTAACGAACAACTCAGGAACAGTAACATTTAATTTTTTAAAAAAAGTTTGAAACTCATTTCGACCAACTTACTATCAGTTTTAATACAACCCAAAACTCAAACTTTAATCTTTTAACCTCAAATAATTCAGAAAATTTGTCTATTAAATATTTGGGAGTAATTTTAAACTTAATATTAGAAATATTTATATTTTTTTGAGTTTTAACGAGCCGAACGATTCGAGCCAGACTCGAGTCGAGCTCGAGCCGCACATGCTAAAACTCGGCTCGAGCTCGTTAAGCATTTCACATATATTTTCGGACTCGAACTCGAACTCGAGTTCTTAGCGAACCGAGCTGAACCGAGAGACGAGCTCGAGTTTGCTCATAAACAGCCCGGTTCATTTACAACTCAAAAAATAACGTAATGAAACTAATCAAACTGTTTCGAAGTCTTTTTTTTTGCGAAGCGAAGAATTAATATTTTCGATAAGATGATATTCAAGGTACAACGATATATACAACTTGAGCAGTACCTAGAGACAACCCGACACTATCAAAGCAATCACATTGGAACAAATACACACATTTTCCTCCTTGATAAACAAGTTTGATGATTTCTTGTAATTGACCATAATAATCTTCAATAATATTATTGCGTGAAGCACATTTTACCATAACTCCTGAATTACCACTTGACGTAAATATAATACAAAATTTGTAGCCATTCACCGTAAAAAATTTGATAAAACATTATCATTTTTGTCGACCGCAAAATTAAGATTCTAAAATATGACCGTTCACATCATCATTGTTAGGAATATGTGTATTAGTTTGATGATAAGTTAAACAAAACACTTAAGTAGAAATCTAGTGTTTGTAGCCTTTGTATTTTAGAATCCTGTAGAGAGGCCAAGTTCTTTCCCCACTTCCTTTGTATTTGAACACTAGTCTTTCTGGTAGCTATCTGTAGGCAGTTATTCCCCTTACTTCCTCCAGCTCATTCAGATAGAGTTCAATGTCTGAAAATTCTTTTATGTCACAAATATGAACATAATCATCCTTAGAGGCTTGTGGCTTAGGCTTAGGCTTCTGAGTGAATTTGATTGAGGTTTTAGGAGGTGTTGATTTGATTCTTCTTTTCTGCTTCTTTAATGGTGGAGAAGAGGTTAAGAAGGTGGGCAATTTGATGGTGTCCCAATCAATTGGTTCCTCCTTAGGAATGATTGTTTCACCATGAATGTTTATGAAGGGGTCAGGCACAATGGGTTCAGGATTAGAAGGTAGTTGTTTGGATTTTGATTGGGTTTTTTCAGTCTCATCTACCATCTTTCTCTTTGCATTGGCCTTCTTTTTATTCCCTTTCTGCCATTCCTCTCTTTCCTTACTTCTTTCTTCCATATCATTATCAACCATGTCCCCCATACCTTCATCTTCACTTTTGTCTTCAATTTCTTTCTTTTCTTCAGCTTGACTTGACTTTAGCTGTTTTTCAAGCTTTGCTTGTGCTCTTTTGTCAGCCTTTAGCTTTTTGGCTTCTTCCTTCAACCTTCTGGTTTCTTCCCTCTTGGCTATTGAGAATTTGGGATGTCCTTGCATCACACAGATGCTCTTTCCCTCTCTAAAGATAATATCCATGTTCCTCCTTTCAACAACATCCATGGTCTCTTTGTGCTTTATGATACTTCCACCCAAAACCTTGTCTTCATCAGGCTTTGAAAGAGGAAAATCCACTTCTTTCATCTGAGCAAGGCTTAGAGGATTCTTTGTAGAGTCCTTATTGGATCTGTTGTTGGGCTTGAGAACCATAGGTTTCAGATTCTTGGAAGAAGTCTCTCCAACCTTATTCCTCCTTACTGGCTTGAGCTCCATAATAATTGGTTCCACCTTTGTGTTATGCTTCACATATTGTGATTTAGAAGTTGTAGAACCAAAAATTTGTTGCATCTTTTCATCAATTTTCCTCCTTTGCTCTTTGACTTGCAATTCAGCTGCTGCTATCTGGATTAGATCAATTCCATCAAGCTTTCCTTTGATTTGAAGAATTGGAGAAGTGGTGATGGCAGGAACTAGCACTTGAGATATTTGAACAGTTGTTGATGGCTCTCATTCCCCTTCCCTTTTATTCTCCCCCTTTTTGTTATCATCAAGGGTAGGGGTCAAGCCTTGTGCTTTTGCCAGCTGCATTGGTAGATTTGTTTGAGTTTGTTGATTCTGAAGAATAGTTATCATAGAGTCTTCAATGATCTGAACTCTGTTTTCCAATCTGGCCAGCCTCTTGTCAGCATCAGATTCTTTCCTCAGTCTCCCCAACAAATCTTGCATAGTACCATAAGGCATGACTGAATCCATCTTCTCAGCATTGTAGGATTTCAGATCAGCAATGTCCTGCTTGAGTTCATCCACACTTAGATTCTGTTTGAAATGCTGCAACTGCAAGAGATGCAGAGAGTCCAGATGAGCTTGAAGAATTGCCTTGGTACTAGCATCTGTAGTCTCCTGAAGGGCCTTCTGAATAGTCATTACTTGCCTAACCAAAGTGACACCAAATTCTCCTAGTGTAGATGCCTTTGCCCATGCCCAATCAGGTAGACCTGGAACAGAACTTGGGCCTGCTACTCCCCCTAAATTCATGCTTTCATCCAAAGAATTAGAGTCATCATCATTAGAATTTACTCCAAATTCTTCAGATGGCTCACCAGCTTGAGAAGGCAGCCTGTTAACAGCAGTTTTGTCTCTTAGAAGAGATTCTGAAGTGTGTACAATGTGCAAAGTCTGTTCTGCCTCCACATTGCCCTGAGCAGCCAATAATTGATAGGCTGGAACAGGGTGAGTAAAAGTGTCAGCATCCAAGGAAATGTTATCAATTACAGCTTTGTAATGTTGCTGAAATTGTCTTTCCTTTTCTGCATCATCCACTATCATTGACTCACTAGCAATGGCTGGATCCATCCTTATAGCTTCTGTACCTTCATTTCTCTCATTTTCTCTATTTTCTTGCATCAGGGGCTCCCCCAGGCTCACACACACCCTCACACCCTCACCCTCACCTTCTAAGGTGGCACTCCCCTCACTCACTTTTGCCATGCTGGAAGAAATAGCATGCATATGATGACTCTCAACCTCTCCTTTTGCCTGGGAGCAACCCAGCCTCTCACTCAAAATATCACTCCCTTCCCTCAAACCTAAAAGTGATTGTACATTAACCATGTCTTCTACAGTTGGAGTTGTTTCTGTTATATGTGTAGAGACCATCAACGGATAGGGAGTATCCGTTGAAGTGGAAACTGATGGTATCAACGGATAACTGCTGTTAAGCTTATCCGTCGAAGAACAACCACTTGTCAACGGATGAGAGATATCCGTTGAAGAAGGAAAAAATGTAGATATAGAAAGTGACATAATTGTTGAATCTGTGTGAATTGATTTTAAGTGAGGTGACACAGATTATTTAACCATATCTGAAAGAATTGGTTGATGATCCAATAAATCATCTAAAAGATGATGATCATCAGGTTTTGAGTGGGGCTCCTCCCTGAGTTTTAAGGAGGAAGAATCAGGAATTGATGTGAATATCATATCCACATCCAGAGAGGGTGATGGAGAGTTTGATGATTGATGTGTTTCTATTATGAGAGAATGGGGTTGTGACTCCACATTTGCTGGAGTCACATCAAGCTGAATTTGAGAAGGCAAAGATACAGGTGGATGTATATGTGTTGTGTGTGCCCCTTGTGTGGAAACTAGGGTCTTGGCCTTCTTCTTTCTTGAAAAGGCTTTGATTGGTGAATTTGTGGCTTCAGTGTCCCTCCCTCTTTTGTTCTGTGTCCCTGGTTTGGGACTATTTTCAATAGTTGCACCCTTTTGGGAGGATGCAACTAGGGATGTGTTTGACTCCTTTTGAACCACCACAGTCTTTTGAGAGACTGTGGCTTGGCTGGCTGGGGTACCACTCACCTCTCCCACCTTATCCTGGGGGGTTTCTTGATGTTCACCCCTCCCCTCACCACTCACACCCTGTTCACTCCCTTCAGGATTTATGGTAGTTGTTACAACTGTTGTCTTTTGAGAGACAACATAGGTGGTTTTCTTTGACTTGTGTTTTGAAATTTTAGTTTTGGTGGCTTTGGTAGGAACCTGTTTGGACAAAGACACAGATTCCATTGCCACACTGGAAGGCAAAGAAACAATGGGGTTGGAAACAGTAGGAGTTATAGAAGTGTTTACCTCACTTACCTGTGGTGCATTCATGATTGGCAAATATACCAATGGCACCTGGCTGTTGAGGTTCATTCTCAAAAGGTCTGCAAGGACCCTTTTCTCTTGTGCCCATCATTTGAGTTTATTGTTCTCATTAGATATAACTAATCCTTCAGCAACATGGTTAGCCAATAATATAAAGAATCTAGCATAGTAGATGTTATGTGGTCTATTAGCTTTGTTACCTAATCTGGAACCTAATTCTAGCATGACATAGTTGCTAAAATTAAAGTACCTATCAGAAACTAGCATATAGAGCATATTAACAAGAGATGAATTTATGGCATCAAAATTGCTAATCTTCCCAGAGAAAACCTTGATAAAGGCATCTCCAAGAAAACTCCATTCTTTCCTAAGGCCCTTCCTTCTAATACTACCTAAACTAGCAGAATCAAAAGCATAGCCTATGGAATCTAACATAGCAGATACATCTTTATCAGTGTGTGGTGTCATGGCATTATTCTCAGGTAACTTAAAGCAAGACTGTATATAATCACAGTTAATGCAATAATCCTTACCTTTGAGAGAGAAGGCAATAGTCATATCTGTGGAGTTGAACTCTGCAGTTGTCCAAATCTCCTCAATCACCTCACAATAGATGGTTGGGGCTTCTAGCATTGCATAACTTAGTTTGCAGTTTTTGATGAAGTCCATCATCTTGTGATAATCAGAATGGGCTTCATTCTTTTCAACCAAGGCTACGAAATTATTCTTTTCATAAACAAATCCAGATTGAGACATAATTTTGACTACTGGTGCCATTGTTGTGAGTAGAGTTTGCAGAGAAAAACTTGAGAATTTTGGGAGAGAAGGAGAATAAAAATTGCAAGAAAGCGTAAAGTGAAAATAAGAATTCAATGGGCTTTTATACTTTCTTGAATTAAAACGTAAATAAAATGATTAAATGATACTTTTGAATAAATTACAGCCGTTTAAGAATAAAGAAAACTGTAGAAATTCTGAAAACTGCCTTTAATACAAATACATACAACAGTGTATATCTGTATCAACGGTTAAGGAAAAGAATCAACGGCTGTGACTCACTTAAAGTAACTGATGTGACACTTCAACGGATAAGGTAAATAGTTATCCGTTGATGATCAACACTATTTTATCCGTTGAGGGATAAAATTACCAGAAATGTATTTATCTTTCAACGGATAATGAACATCTGTTGATAGAACAATTTTGGCTTTCAACGGATAAGGAATATCCGTTTATAGGATAAGTCTTACTTAAAGCCAACTTTGTTCTTCCAGCAAATTCATTTCAGACTTTAAGGCAGATTATAAAGAGGACATAGATTTATGAATAATTAAGCATACCTAGCTCACTTACTAATCTTGTGAATGTTGATTCATCAAGTGGCTTGGTAAATATGTCTGCAATCTGCTTTTCACTTGGAACAAAATGAAATTCTACTGTACCTTCCATCACATGTTCCCTAATGAAGTGGTACTTGATATCAATGTGCTTGGTTCTTGAGTGTTGCACTGGATTTTCAGTAATGGCAATGGCACTGGTGTTTTCACAGAATATTGGAATTTTGTCAACAGTTAAACCATAGTCAAATAGTTGATTCCTCATCCATAGCATCTGTGCACAGCAACTACCAGCAGCAATGTACTCAGCTTCAGCTGTTGATGTAGAAACAAAATTTTGCTTCTTGTTGAACCATGACACAAGCTTGTTCCCTGAAAATTGACAGGTGCCAGTTGTGCTTTTCCTGTCTATTTTGCAGCCTGCATAATCTGCATCTGAGTAGCCAATTACATCAAAACCAGACTCTCTGGGATACCAAATTCCTAGATTTGGAGTCCCTTTGAGATATCTGAAGATTCTTTTAATAGCTACTAAGTGAGATTCTTTAGGGTCAGCTTGAAATCTAGCACAGAGACATGTAGAAAACATTCTATCAGGTCTACTAGTAGTTAAATATAAAAGTGAGCCAACCATGCCTCTATAACTTGAAATGTCCACAGACTTTTCAGCCTTGTATAATTCAAGCTTGGTGGCAGTGGCCATGGGAGTTTTTGCAGATGAACAGTCCATTAAGTCAAATTCCTTTAAAAGATCATAAATATATTTAGTTTGACTAATGAAAATTCCACCACTAACTTGTTTAACTTGTAAACCAAGAAAATAAGTTAGCTCTCCCATCATGCTCATTTCATATTTACTTTGCATTAACTTAGCAAACTTTTTACAAAGCTTATCATCTGTAGATCCAAATATAATATCATCTACATAAATTTGAACAAGTATTGTAGAGCCATTAACATTTCTAAAGAAAAGAGTTTTGTCAACAGTACCTCTTGTGAAGTGATTATCTAGAAGAAATTTTGACAAAGTCTCATACGAGGCTCTAGGTGCTTGCTTTAGTCCATATAGTGCTTTTAACAGATAATACACATAGTCTGGAAAGTTTGGATCTTCAAATCCTGGAGGTTGGCTTACATAAACTTCTTCCTCCAATTCCCCATTTAGAAATGCAATCTTGACATCCATTTGATAGACTTTGAAATTGGCATGGGCTGCATAGGCTAGGAAGATTCTGATGGCTTCAAGTCTGGCAACTGGAGCAAATGTTTCATCAAAATCTATTTCCTCTTGTTGAGAATAGCCTTTAGCAACCAATCTGGCTTTATTCCTTATGACAATGCCATTTTCATCCATCTTGTTTCTGAATACCCATTTTGTGTCAACAGAACTCTTGTTCTTTGGCTTGGGTACCAGCTTCCATACTTTGTTCCTCTCAAATTGGTTTAGCTCCTCTTATATTGCTAAAATCCAATCTGGATCCAATAGAGCTTCTTCTACTCTCTTAGGTTCCTCCTGTGATAGAAACCTACTATACAGACATTCATCTTGAGTAGCCCTTCTAGTTTGCACTTTAGATGTAGCATCACTAATGATCAGTTCAAAAGGGTGATTCTTGGTCCATTTCCTTTGAGGTGGTAGATTAGCTCTAGATGAGGTTACCTCAGTATTGTCATGATGTGAGATAGAATGTTGATTGGTTGACACTCCCCCTGAGTTGCTGATCCTTTGAAAGGAGTTGAGAGCTCTATCAACTGATGAAGTGAATTGATTATCCGTTGACAGACTGTGATCAATGGATGCTTCATTATGAACTTCAACGGATGATGCACTTTGTCTTTTAACGGATGCTGCATTGCCTCTTTCAACGGAAGCTGAATTATGACTTTCAACGGATGCAGCATTCTGTGCATTATCCAAAGGCATATTTTGAATTCTTCTTGAGATGCCTTCTTCATCATTCTCATCTTCACTATCATCATAATATATCTCAATATTGTCAAATTTGAGTCCTTCATGATGTCCCTCATCTGTTAGTCCATCAATCTTTTTATCATCAAACATAACATGCACAGATTCCATGACAATGTTGGTTCTTAGATTGTAGACCCTATATGATTTTCCAGCAGAATAACCAACAAATATTCCTTCATCAGCCTTTGCATCAAACTTTCCTTTGTGATCAGATTGATTCCTTAAGATGTAGCATTTGCAACCAAAGACATGCAGAAAGTTTAAAGTTGGTTTTCTTCTCTTGAATAATTGATAGGGAGTCATGCCTTTTGCCTGATTGATTAGAGAAATATTCTGAGTGTAACATGCACAGTTAACAGCCTCAGCCCAAAAGTAAGTTGGGAGTTTTGACTCTTCAAACATTGTCCTTGCAGCTTCAATTAGTGATCTATTCTTCCTTTCTACCCCACCATTTTGTTGTGGGGTCCTTGGAGCTGAGAACTCATGCATGATCCCATTTTCTTCACAGAACAACTTCATGGTTGAATTCTTGAACTCAGTTCCATTGTCACTCCTAATATTCCTTACTTTGAAATCAGGATGATTGTTGACTTGCTTGATATGATTGCTAATGATTTCACTAGCTTCATCCTTTGATCCAAGAAAATAAACCCATGAAAACTTTGAGAAATCATCTACAATCACTAGGCAATATCTTTTCCTTGAAATTGACAATATATTGACTGGTCCAAAAAGATCCATGTGTAGCAGTTGTAATGGTTCATCAATTGCAGATTCAAGCTTCTTACTGAATGATACTTTCTTTTACTTTTCTTTCTGACAAGCATCACACGGTCCATCCTTTGTGAATTCTACTAGAGGCATTCCTCTAACTAAGTCCTTTTTGACTAGATCATTCATTGTCTTGAAATTCAAATGAGACAGCTTCTTGTGCCATAGCCAACTTTCAACTGGACTTGCTTTGCTGAGAAGACAAGTAATGGATTCTGCATCTGTAGAGTTGAAGTCAGCTAAGTACACATTCCCTTTTCTAACTCCAGTTAGAACCACTTTATTGTCCTTCTTACATGTGACAATACAGGCTTCAGAATTGAAGGAAACAGTATTCCCTCTGTCACATAGTTGACTGATGCTCAATAAATTATGTTTGAGACCATCGACCAATGCAATTTCATCAATGATGACATTTTCTTTTGAAATCAAGCCATATCCCATAGTGAATCCTTTGCTGTCATCTCCAAAGGTTATGCTAGGGCCAGCTCTCTCCTTAAACTCTGTTAGCAGGGTGAAATCTCCTGTCATGTGTCTTGAACAACCACTGTCCAAGTACGATAGATTCCTTCTTTTGCCCTGGTTGCTTGATAAACTAGTTTCATTTTCATCAGAATTAGCCATCAGGGCTAGGTTGACATATTCCATATCATCATCTTCATTGACTCCATCTGCTGCCCAATCATCTTGAGTGAGAAAAGCTCTTTCCTTTTGTTTGAGCAAATCAAAGTACTTCTTTTTGTAATCAACTTGTTCAAACTTCTTCTTATCAGAGGTTGGCTTCCTACACTCACTTGCAAAGTGTCCACTAATTCCACAGTTATAACATTTGAACTTGGATTTGTCCACCATGTTTTTGTTTGGCTTAGTGAATTTTGTATTTTTCCTGAACTTCATCTTTGCAAACCTCCTGGACAGAAAAGCCAGATGTTCATCAACATCATCAGAGTCATCCTGACTGGAATTGTTTTCATCCTCAGCTACTTGCTCTTTACCCTTGCATGATTCTGATTTGCTTGTGCCAATTTTGAGACTTGGCATTGTCTTCTCCTCATTCCTGGCTTCAACCTTCTCACTGTCAGCTACAAGTGCAACTGATCCTCCTTTTCTCTTTCCCTTTTCCAACAGCTCATCTTGCTCCATCTCAAGTTCATATGTCTTCAAAATTCCATATAATCTTTCAAGTGTGAAGTCCTTATAATCTTGAGAATTGCTTAGAGAAACAGTCATAGGCTTCCAAGTAAATCTCAAAACTTTTTCAAATTTTGAGCAGTTTCTAAGGCTGAGTGTTTTTTAGAGCAAGTGTGTGTGAATTGCTTGAAGCTAATGCAGACAGATATATATTCAAACACAATTGTAAAGAACACAGAGAACTTAAAAACTTTTCTGGTGGATTTGTTGTTCCACCAGAGATGTGTTATTTCAGAAAATCTGTGATTCAAAGAATTAAATCACAGCTGCTTCCTAGTACAAACTAGATGATTTTCTCTCTGGATTTTTCTAAACAGCTCTGGAAAATACATATCTAATTACTAGCTTCTACTTGGTTTATATATTACCAAGTTTACAAGTGAAGACAAAACTGTAAAATACAATTAAAAAGGCTCTTCACATGTTTCTTCTTCATTTCTCTATCCAATGCAATTTAGACTTAGTTGTTAATCTTTGAATGCTTCCTTGTTTGCACCAGAATGGAAATGCTGCATTTTCTTGATTCCTCCTAGAGGCTTCCACATTCCAGTTTGTCTCTGTCAACCCATGTGCCTCTGTCAGCTTATGAATTGTCACTATCAACTGCTAATGAATTAAGCATCCGTTGAAGCTTTCATCCGTTGATGCCTTATCCGTTGAGGCTTTATCCGTTGAAGCTTTATCCGTTGAAGCTTTATCCGTTGATGCATTAGCAGTTGAAGTCTTTATTCGTTGAAGCACTTATCCGTTGATGGATATTATCCGTTGAAGCTTTAGAGACATCCGTTAAAGCTTTGTTTCTTATCCGTTGAAGGTCTTCAATATCAGTTGATACTTCTTCACTTATACAAAATTACAAGGCATGAAATATTTACAATTAGCCCTCCTATTAACATATCCACTAGTAGTCAACATGACTGATAATTTCCTACAACATCTAAGAATTACAACTTGAATCCAGAGAATGAAATGTGCTACAATACTGAACTTATTGCTAAGTAAAGCTACTCCTTCAACGAATAGCCAAGATGGTCTTATCCGTTGAGGCTACAAACACTAGATTTCTACTTAAGTGTTTTGTTTAACTTATCATCAAACTAATACACATATTCCTAACAGAAAATCTAATAGAAATGGGAAGGTAGGGATTAATAAACACAACAATTACAGACCTGATAAGTATGCTCCTAGAAAAAGCTGTGTGTATTTTAAAAGTGTTAATCATCTATCTGATAACTGCAAATCTATTAAGAATGCTCCCATACCTTTAACTCCCCCCATGCCTAACATGTCTATGTCACCTCTGCATGCTATGCCTGTTATGTCTCATCAGAATCCTCATGCACATTTTGCAAACATGCCATATGTTAATAATCCTTATTTTACTGCATTAAGTATGCCTCAGATGCCATACAACATGCCTATGTGGAATAATATGTTTGCACAATCTATGACTTATCAAATTCAATCAAATGTGCTAAATGATTCTGTGACTAACCCTACACTTCAACCAACTACATCTGAGACCAAGGTTGACCCAAAGTTACCTAAGTCAAAAGATGCAGGAGGAATGAAGTCTAGGAAAAAGACCAACAAGGCTGGACCCAAGGAAACTTGGGTACCAAAATCAACTTGATTGATTTTGTTGTGTGCAGGAAAAAAGAAGGAATCTATGGTACTTGGACAGTGGTTGTTCAAGACACATGACAGGAGATTTCACCCTGCTCACAGAGTTTAAGGAGAGAGCTGGCCCTAGCATAACCTTTGGAGATGACAGCAAAGGGTTCACTATGAGATATGGCTTAATTTCAAAAGAAAATGTCATCATTGATGAAGTTGCATTAGTTGATGGTCTCAAACATAATCTATTGAGCATCAGTCAACTATGTGACAGAGGGAATACTGTTTCCTTCAATTCTGAAGCCTGTGTTGTCACAAGGAAGAAGGACAACAAAGTGGTTCTAACTGGAGTTAGAAAAGGGAACGTGTACTTAGCTGACTTCAACTCTACAGATTCAGAATCAATTACTTGTCTTTTCGGCAAAGCAAGTCCAGATGAAAGTTGGCTATGGCACAAGAAGCTATCCCATTTGATTTTCAAGATAATGAATGATCTAGTAAAAAAGGACTTAGTTAGAGGAATCCCTCTAGTGGAATTCACAAGGGATGGACTGTGTGATGCTTGTCAGAAAGGAAAGCAAAAGAAAGCATCATTTAGTAAGAAGCTTGAATCAGCAATTCATGAACCATTACAACTGCTACACATGGATCTTTTTGGACCAGTCAATGTATTGTCAATTTCAAGGAAAAGATATTGTCTAGTGATTGTAGATGGCTTCTCAAAGTTTTCATGGAATTACTTTCTTGGATCAAAGGATGAAGCTAGTGAAATCATCATCAATCATATCAAGCAAGTCAACAATCATCCAGATTTCAAAGTAAGGAATATCAGGAGTGACAATGGAACTGAGTTCAAGAATTCAACCATGAAGTTGTTCTGTGAAGAAAATGGGATCATGCATGAGTTCTCAGCTCCAAGGACTCCACAACAAAATGGTGTGGTGGAAAGGAAGAACAGATCATTAATTGAAGCTGCAAGAACAATGCTTGAAGAGTCAAAACTCCCAACATACTTTTGGGCTGAGGCTGTTAACTGTGCATGTTACACTCAGAATATATCTCTAATTAATCAGGCAAAAGGCATGACTCCCTATCAATTGTTCAAGAGAAGAAAACCAACTTTAAACTTTCTGCATGTCTTTGGTTGCAAATGCTACATTCTAAGGAATCAACCTGATCACAAAGGGAAGTTTGATGCAAAGGCTGATGAAGGAATATTTGTTGGTTATTCTGCAGGAAAATCATATAGGGTCTACAATCTAAGAACCAACATTGTCATGGAATCTGTGCATGTTGTGTTTGATGATAAAAAAATTGATGGACTAACAGATGAGGGACATCATGAAGGACTCAAATTTGACAATATTGAGATATATTATGATGATAGTGAAGATGAGAATGATGGAGAAGGAACCTCGAAAAGAATTCAGAATCTGCCTTTGGATAATGCACAGAATGCTGCATCCGTTGAAAGTCACAATTCAGCTTCTGTTGATAGAAGCAATGCAGCATCCGTTGAAAGACAAAGTGCATCATCCGTTGAAGTTAATAATGAAGCATCCGTTGATCACAGTCTGTTAACGTTCACCTCATCAGTTGATAGAACTCCCAATTTCTTTCAAAGGATCAGCAACTCAGGGGAGTTTCAACCAATCAACACTCTATCTCACATCATGACAATACTGAGGCAACCTTATCTAGAGCTAATCTACCACCTCAAAGGAAATGGACCAAAAATTACCCTTTTGAACTGATCATTGGCGATGCTACATCTAAAGTGCAAACTAGAAGAGCTACTCAAGATGAATGTCTATATAGTAGTTTTCTATCACATGGGGAACCTTAGAGAGTGGAAGAAACTTTATTGGATTCAGATTGGATTTTAGCAATGCAAGAGGAGCTAAACCAATTTGAAAGGAACAAAGTATGGAAGTTGGTACCCAAGCCAAAGAACAAGAGTTCTATTGACACAAAATGGGTATTCAGAAATAAGATGGATGAAAATGGCATTGTCATAGGGAATAAAGCCAGATTGGTTGCTAAAGGCTATTCTCAACAAGAGGGAATAGATTTTGATGAGACATTTGCTCCAGTTGCCAGACTTGAAGCCATCAGAATCTTTCTAGCCTATGCAGCCCATGCCAATTTCAAGGTCTATCAAATGGATGTCAAGAGTGTATTTCTGAATGGGGAATTGGAGGAAGAAGTTTATGTAAGCCAACCTCCAGGATTTGAAGATCCAAATTTTCCAGACCATGTGTATTATCTATTGAAAGCACTCTATGGACTAAAGCAAGCACCTAGAGCCTGGTATGAGACTTTGTCAAAATTTCTTCTAGATAATCACTTCACAAGAGGTACTGTTGACAAAACTCTTTTCTTTAGAAATGTTAATGGCTCTACAATACTTGTTCAAATTTATGTAGATAATATTATATTTGGTTCTACAGATGATAAGCTTTGTAAAAAGTTTGCTAAATTAATGCAAAGTAAATATGAAATGAGCATGATGGGAGAGCTAACTTATTTTCTTGGTTTACAAGTTAAACAAGTGGTGGAATTTTTATTAGTCAAACTAAATATATTTATGATCTTTTAAAGAAGTTTGACTTAATGGATTGTTCATCTGCAAAAACTCCCATGGCCACTGCCACCAAGCTTGAATTAAACAAGGCTGAAAAGTCTGTAGACATTTCAAGTTATAGAGGTATGGTTGGCTCACTTTTATATTTAACTGCTAGTAGACCTGATATAATGTTCTCTACATGTCTCTGTGCTAGATTTCAAGTTGACCCTAAAGAATCTCACTTAGTGGCTATTAAAAGGATTTTCAGATATCTCAAAGGGACTCCAAATCTAGGAATTTGGTACCCTAGAGAGTCTGGTTTTGATCTAATTGGCTACTCAGATGCAGATTATGCAGGTTGCAAAATAGACAGGAAAAGTATAACTGATACCTGTCAATTTCTAGGGAATAAGCTTGTATCATGGTTCAACAAGAAGCAAAATTCTGTTTCAACATCAACAGCTGAAGCTGAGTACATTGCTGCTGGTAGTTGCTGTGCACAGATACTGTGGATGAGGAATCAACTATTTGACTATGGACTAACTGTTGACAAAATTCCAATATTCTGTGACAACACAAGTGCCATTGCCATTACTGAAAATCCAGTGCAACACTCAAGAACCAAGCACATTGACATCAAGTATCACTTCATAAGGGAACATGTGATGAAAGGTACAGTGGAACTTCATTTTATTCCAAATGAAAAGCAGATTGCAGACATATTTATCAAGCCACTTGATGAATCAACATTCACAAGATTAGTAAGTGAGCTAGGTATGCTTAATTATTCATAAATTCATGTCCTCATTATAAGAATTTTGATTCTCTGAATATATGCCTTTCAACCCTCTTCAGTTCCTGTCATTATCTTAAGAATTTGTCATTCACTTTTTGTGTATTTTGATTCTCTGAATATTTGCCTTTCATCCCTCTTCAGTTCCTGTCATTCCATATACTGGTCTTATGTACTTATCAACTCAATTAGGCCCAGCTAGTAAAACATTGGGCATGCTGTTTGCATATATTTTTTTGAAACGCCAATATATTTACTAAATAGCCAAAAGCTTTGGGATACATACCATATTAGGAAGCATATCACTAGAACTAGTTGGTAGATACCGAGTAACCTAACAATACAAAATTAATAGTTATAACTAGGATATGGATTAGCTAATACAAGACACTTAGCCACTTAAGTTCGAAGATGATCCCTGAGAATTATTTAATAAAATCTCCTCATACATAGAAATTTGAAGTAATATATCATCCACTTCCATTAGCCCTTCTATAACCGACTCTTGAAGAAACATACGCTTTATTATTAAGAGCTATAGGCTGAGTTTGACTCCCCATTAAGTTTTGTTCGAGACAAGACGGAGATGCTGAGGATGAACCAACTTTGTTCATACAAGACACTTGATGTGATAATAAGGAGAAATCATTGTTTGTTAGCACTTGATCATATGAGTTGTGATTTAAGGCTTGAATGTGAACTCCAGCTGACACTTCAGGAGAATAGGAAATTATAACAGGACCGCTGCTGCTGCCTTATTCTAATTCATACAATTTTCTTTTCCTTTGTCTTCAGGCACATGCTCGCCTTCAATCTTATTCGAGTTGTTTAACAAACCAACTGAGAGAGATCTGGTTCATTTATGAAGATTCTTTTAATATTTTGAGCTTCTTTGTAAGTAAAGGCTGGGTCAGCTAAACCTCTATAAGCCTCAGAGTTACTTTCCATCTTTTTTAGTTGATCATCCACAACTTTTTCCAGAATAGACACTCGGTCTTTTTTAGCCTCTATAACCACTTTGTTTTGTTTCTTTGGATTAGGGCCTTGAACAACTTCACCTAAGGCAGGGAGATGAGGCCTACAACCAATGTCAGTTTCCATTAAATCTCTCATTGCAATGAAGCTATAATCTACCTACATCAGAGAATCTTCATTTTGCATACCATAAGAAGCAACGAATCGAGCCACTTGATTACACCGCTAGCTAATTGTGTAGATCCTACATATGGGATTAGCATTAGAAAGAATCAGTGGATTGCAAGAATTGATAGCCCTAATAGGTTCCCCTAATAGATTCTAATACGGAAAGACTTCACATGTTCAGTCTCTATAAGCATGTTATTAAAGCCTCGAGAGTATGCCTCCTTCATTCCTCTGTGAATCACCCATGACTGTGTTTAAAATTATGATAGACCATGAACTGGGCCCATTTCTCCCCATAAGAAAGTCATTGTGATCTCTTATGATTATACCAACTCCCTTTGTATTTCCATTTGGGAGAGGGACTTTAGATGTTGCTACGAAGATGTTGATTTTGACAAAGTTCAGCAGAGGGAGCCAAAGTCTATACATTTTGGAGAAGAAATATGCATTGTAGAAGAAGGGGAATAACTGAAGAGTTGAGGGGATGAGCAATACTGAGGGGGTATATATAGTGTATGATCAGCTCTCAAAAAATTTTAAGTTGTTTATGACACAACGCTGCTGCAAGAATTCTTTAAAAGTACTTTGGATACTAAAGGTCTTTATCCCAAACCCAATCCACTTATCCCAAGGTTTAATATATACGGATGCAGAGTTTACTGCCTAATCCCCTTACATGCACAACTATAGACTCATGACCCTACTTAAGAAAAAAAATTGGAACGAGTAAATATCTACTAAAAAATTAAATCAACTATCAACCTTTGTACATAATCAACTAAAACAATAATTTCTGAAACAAGTTTGAATTCGAATACTTCAAGACTTCAAGAACTTTAAGCTAGAATATTAGATAACATCAATAAATTACACTCTCCTTAAATAGATTACCAAAACCAACACCGTTCAGCGTACGGAGAAAACATATTATAAACACAATATCATTTATTAGAAAATTGTAGACAGCAATTTTTAAAACTCAATCCAGAATCCAGATTAATTAAGCCATATTATCATGTACTAAGGAATCATAAAAAACGAACAAGTTAACCCTAATCTACGAGGCTTAGCCTAGCAAATATCCTTCTCACGACATCGACTACTCAAGCCCCGGTGCAGGCATGTGTGCGAGTATTTTTCAAGTTTTAAGTTTCTAGTACTCAATTCAAATTGTCTCGCGTCAAGCAAACTATAAACTAAAATCGATCTTATCTTACGCAAAACAAAAAACACAGTAAAATCTCTGTGAGGCTAAAATTAGGATTATAAAAGCAGCAAATATGTAAATGGAGAGTGAAACTACAAAACACAAATCAAAGTAAATTGAATCTAAGAACTTAAATGAAAATTCAAATTATAAGAAATTAAATAATAAAACTGACCTGGATATATAAATGTGGAAGGTGGGGGATGACAATGAACTTGAGTGGTACGACAGAAGCAGCTTCTTCCCCGTCCAGGGTCTTAAGTTTTGTTTACTTTTACTATGTTGTTTGTCCGTTGTTTCCTGGAACTATGTCACAGTTCACTCTGTCTAATGTTGAAAACTAACTTGACCATCAGCTTGTCACTGATTTAACTCGCCCATCCTGTCACGCTAGTTTTCGTCTATTATAATATAGTATAGATAAGGATAATATTTTATTAAAAATTGCCCAGCAATAACGTTTGATTGTCATCTTCTATTTTATCCTATCAAACCTACTTCAAAACCTGCAACACAATATGCATAGAACAATATACAAGTAAAAAAATTGCATGACATTCCAATTCTATCAGAACCAGGGGTAGCTAAAACATACATAGTTTACAAAACTTCAAATCCTACAACGTCTAAAGGCACATCCTACATGTACTCCACATCTTGTTCCTGTTGTTCTAGTACAATTTCCGCAAGAGCAAGTCTATAGGCCGTGGACCTTAAATTCCTCACCAAAACATATATTTCCTCCTTCCTCCGTTTTGCAGGAACAGCATTCCACTGTTCTTCCCTAAGATGGGCTAGTAAGATTGCTTCACATAGGGCCCCTGCCACTGGTTTCTTGCTGCAAGTCCATCGATAACATTACCAAATATAAAAGTAGCATGTATAAAAAGGAGCCCCAAAATGAAAAGGGAAATAAGGTGTAGATACTTTTAAGATATAACCACTTGGTACACAAAACTTACCTTCAATGAACGAATCCTGCAGTGACAAATCCAATAGGCCATCTATGAGATTCCTTACCAACAGGGTCGCAGGGTTCTTGAAGATCCCATTTACCAGATGGTTTTTGTACAAAATAGGATCTTAAAAGAGTATCTGGAATTTGGAGTTCAAATTTGTTCTCCGATCTGCATATAATTTACAATTAGTGTTTAAAGTTGCGTTAAGCAAGGTCTCCCGTTGATGGAAATACACTACTGGGGTATTTTTGAAATCTTCCCACATCCTAGGTAATGGATATACAACATGAATAAAGATACAGCTAAACAACAGATTTATTATCATAGTTCTTGTAAGTTACAAGGATGTTTAAACAGAACCGGAAAACTAGAAGAAGTTTGTAGAGGCAAATGAGAAACTGATACAAATAATCATGTCATATCAAAACATTTGTGGGACATAGCAACCACTTCGAGAGGTACCTAATTCCAAATCTTTCTACCAACATTAAGTCAGGAACAACGGTCATGAAACCTGAACACTATACTCAGAAATTAACTTGCATTCCACATTGATAAGCAGTAACTTTTGTGCAGACAAACAATTAACTATAAACGTGCTGTCGTGCTCTAATAACCTTGCCAAGAAGTCTTACGGGAATGACAAGAACTTTTTAAAAGAATTAATAACTCCTTTATAAGTGGGAGAAGCAAGTATTAAAAACTAAAAATAAAGAAATACAATTACCTGGAAGTCTTAAATGCAAGATCAGATAAATGAGGGGCACAAACAACAGCTCCGTCTTCGAAGACACCGTCCTTGTATGCATGAAGAAAAATTCTGATAAAGCATAATTTATGGTCATAATTCCTAAGGAAGTTATCGTCTAGGCGCTGGTTAGATACATTTATATCCTTCATGATTTTATATATGCAGCCTTTTCTTTCAGGCGTACTAGGGAATAAATAAAGTTGACAATTAGTAATGCCACTGAGGAATCTAGCTAGCAAACGAGATGACCTTGGTACCAAACCATCAAATGAAACACCGTTTTTATAACATGGAGCTCTATGGCAATCTTCACGGGTGTTGGTAGCTAAGTTAATATTTTCAGAAGATAATATATTTGAAAATATCTGATTATCTGACCCATTAATTTTTTCTTTTTTAAACGCGTAATAAACAACGTCCCATGGAGGTGAAGATGGAACGCATAAAGGCCTCACAGAAGGAGGACGGAGCTCTGCATTTCGAACAGAGTCATCTGCTTCATTTTCCATAAAGTAAGAGTAGGCATTGCAACCAGG
Source organism: Apium graveolens (assembly GCF_009905375.1). Classification (NCBI taxonomy): domain Eukaryota; kingdom Viridiplantae; phylum Streptophyta; class Magnoliopsida; order Apiales; family Apiaceae; genus Apium; species Apium graveolens. The sequence continues at coordinate 238,017,659 of NC_133648.1, read as the reverse complement.
AAAGTCTGAAGGAAAATATGGCAGCTCAACCTGAAAAAAGAGACGCTATTACCCTACCAGACTACTGTTAAGACTATATAAATTCCTCACAAGAGTATAGTGTTTTTACTTCACATGCAATCCAATGCTTTTCTCTCAAACCTATAGCACGGCCTCCAAGAGACACCAGAGGAATCCAAAATGTTTTAACCCAACTGATTGGAAGTATAATAGACCATCTGAAGAAGTTTAAAGATTAAATAGCTATGAGTCAGTTATAATGAGCAACTGAAACATTCAAAAAAGTATAGATGTCCAGCAACACCCCACTACAAAAGGAATTCTTTTAATGGTTAACACTAATAAAAATTCCCATTTATATCTACATCCTTCAGAAAAACAAAATTTTACGAACACCTCAGGAAATAGAATCATTACAGCATAATAATACCAACAATGTTCAACTAAAATTAATACAGAGAGGTCGTCTTATCCACATCAACTTACTAAAATTAAAAAAAAAATATGTATTTGAACATTTATGTTTTGCATGCCAGACCATTATTTAGACAAGCTTTATGAATGTAAAGAAGAGAATTAATATATGGTAGCTTTTGAAACACACACACACACACAAACTGTAAAAAATAGCAGAATAATTTACCTCACAAAGGATCTCTTTGGGTGATTGTTCTTTATAAGAAGAACTGGACACATACTAGAACACTGGTCCTTAGATGGTTCATTTAGCATACCATGGCTTTGATCATTAAGGCAATATAATCCCATACGTTGATGATGTTTTTCTCTGCAAAGAATACTTTCTTCAACAGGGGGGTAAATACCATTGGCCGCATGCCATAAATTCATGCTATTACCATTTCTAAAGCATGATGTGGAGACTGGCCCTAAAATACTATCTTGAATTCCAGCTAATGACTGATCTTTAGCCTTCCCAGTTGAAATACGAGGATCATTGATAACGAGAGAAATAAACGAGGATGAAGTGCGATCTTCATTCTCAGAGTCAAAAATATTAAGCTGAGTTTCATCTTGAGTCTCATCAACTGAGCATTCTTTCATATCTATAATATTCTGCGGAAAACTGAATAGCAATTAATATTAACAGGCTCACTATAGATTCACAATTCCACATATTTCCTCTAATAATTCATAGTCAACTCTAAATTTAACTCACCCCTTGACAGGATGTAATATCTTCTGAAGAAGTTGAGATGCCTTTGAACCCATCACTTCTACTTTTCCTAATTGACCCTCAAGAGAAATACAATTTACATGACCATTAACCCTCTCATTCTGCATTCACAAAGTAGTAGATGCTGTTAATATAGCAGATTTAGCCATTTATGGCAACGTCCAATGCCAAACAATAGTGACCTGATATCACAAAAATGTCCTCCGTGTTGAGTCAGTAAATGCATCATATACAGTTCAAATCATGGTTTTATGAGGGCTCTTCCTACACAAGAAAGGTTTTGAATATATATCTTACCTCCCTCTGAGAAGCACATTCCACAGCATCGAATCCTTCTTTAAAAGCTGCGCCATGTATCCATATCCAGACCAAGCGCAAGGCAGAATCTTTGTCAATAGTTTCGGTATGATGCAACCCATCACCTTTATCCACATCATTAATCTCAGACCGCTCATGAGGCTGCCACATATACGTCACAGGAGCAATGGTATGAGAACATGTTGCTCCACCATGGTGTAGCTGCAAAATCATTAAAAGCTATATCAGATATTCATATTCTTCATCAATCCTTGTAAATTGTATGTTAGATATATTTGATAATGTCATGATTAATATCATTTATGTTTAGTTTTCAGATCTTACTTAAACAGGACAAATCGGTAGTTAAAATCAACACTTATACTGAAGTCAGAACTTAAGTCATCAGTACTTAAGGATTTACAAGAAGAGAAGATTGAGACAAATATAAGAAGAGATATGCATGAAGAAGGAATTCTATGAAGAATAGAATACTTGGAAGAAAAGATATCTGATTGATATATTTTAGGAAGCAGAATTATATTACATATCAATTAGCGATTATCTTGTAACTGTGTAGTATGTAAACACAGACATAGGGTTTACACTATAAGTGTTATTATTATCGAGAAGATTATTTGTTGTAACCCTAGCAGATCTCATGATATTTGTTCATCACTGAGAGATGACAGTTCCATACTGTAACAGAGTTTATTGTTTTGAATAAAGTTTGTTTTCTGTTACTTGAGTTATTAAAGTTCGATTTGATTGTGCTATACACTGTATTCACCCCCTCTACAGTGTGTGTGACCTAACAAGTGGTATCAGAGCCTATCTGTTAATACACAAACAGTTTAAGATCCAAAAATAATCATGTCTGAAGTAGAAACTCCAACTAAGCCCACCAAAACTGAAGAACCTCCAAAGACACAAATTCAAAGCCGATATGAGACTATTAGAGTTCCCATATTGAGACCATCTGAATATCCTATATGGAAGGTGAGGATGACCATGTTTCCGGAAGCTACAGATCCAGAATATCTTGATAGGATCAAGGAAGGGCCTCACAAACCAACCAAGCTCGTTGTTGCAGTTGCAGGTGAAGCAGCAAAGTCAGTACCAAAGGAGAAGAGTGACTACACTGCTGAAGATATTGCATCAATTGCTAAGGATGCCAAGGTACGACACTTACTGCATAGTGCCATTGATAATATAATGTCAAACATGGTAATAAACTGCAAGACTGCAAAGGAGATATGGGATGCCTTGGAAACAAGATGTCAGGGAACTGATATGATTAAGAAGAACAGGAAGACAATACTCACTCAAGAGTATGAACACTTTGACTCAAAGGCTAATGAGTCATTGACTGATTTATATGATAGATTTGTCAAACTCTTGAATGATTTGTCACTGGTTGATAAGGAGTATGATCTTGAAGATTCAAACCTTAAATTCCTGTTGGCTCTTCCTGAAAGCTGGGATTTGAAGGCAACAACAATAAGAGACAATTATAATCTTGATGAAACGACTCTTGATGAAATTTATGGGATGCTCAAGACTCATGAACTTGAGATGGAACAAAGAAGCAAGAGGAAAGGAGGAAAGTCAAGGACAGTTGCTCTTAAGGCTGAAGAAGAATCCCCCAAGGCAGCTACCTCAAGGAAAGGCAAGGGTAAAGCTCTCTTCACAAAGTCTGATACTGAGTCATCAAGTTCTGATAATGATGATGACTCAGAATCTGAAAGCTTGCCTGAGACGGATGCTGATGAAGAGTGTTAGGAATATGTGTATTAGTTTGATGATAAGTTAAACAAAACACTTAAGTATAAATCTAGTGTTTGTAGCCTCAACGGATAAGACCATCTTGGCTATCCGTTGAAGGAGTAGCTTTACTTAGCAATAAGTTTAGTATTGTAGCACATTTCATTCTCTGGATTCAAGTTGTAATTCTTAGATGTTGTAGGAAATTATCAGTCATGTTGACTACTAGTGGATATGCAAATAGGAGGGCTAATTGTAAATATTTCATGTCTTGTAATTTTGTATAAGTGAAGAAGTATCAACTGATATTGAAGACCTTCAACGGATAAGAAACAAAGCTTCAACGGATAAGAAACAAAGCTTCAACGGATGTCTCTAATGCTTCAACGGATAATATCCATCAACGGATGAGTGTTTCAACGGATAAAGACTTCAATTAATAATGCATCAACGGATAAAGCTTCAACGGATAAAGCCTCAACGGATAAGGCATCAACGGATGAAAGCTTCAACGGATGCTTAGTTCATTAGCAGTTGATAGTGACAATTCACAAGCTGACAGAGGCACATGGGTTGACAGAGATAAACTGGAATGTGGAAGCCTCTAGGAGGAATCAAGAAATACAGCATTTCCATTCTGATGCAAACAAGGAAGTATTCAAAGATCTATAGCCAAGCCTAAATTGTATTTGATAGAGAAATGAAGAAGAAACATGTGAAGAATCTTTTTAATTGTATTTTACAGTTTTGTCTTCACTTGTAAACTTGGTGATATATAAACCAAGTAGCAGCTAGTAATTAGATATGAATTTTCCTGAGCTGTTTAGAAATATCCAGAGAGAAAATCATCTAGTTTGTACTAGGAAGCAACTGTGATTTAATTCTTTGAATCACAGATTTTCTGAAATAACACATCTCTGGTGGAACAACAAATCCACCAGAAAAGTTTTTAAGTTCTTTGTGTTCTTTACATTTGTGTTTGAATATATATCTGTCTGTATTAGCTTCAAGCAATTCACACACATTTGTTCACTAAAACACTTAGCCTTAGAAACTACTCAAAACTTGAAAAAGTTTTGAGATTTACATTCAACCCCCCTTCTGTAAATCTCATTGTTAGTCCACTGGGAATAACAATTGGTATCAGAGCTTGCTCTTAACATACAAAGAGTTTAAAGATCTATTCTGCTAACATCACGAGTAAGAAGGATATTGGTGTAAAGATTCCAATCCTGGAAAGAGATAACTATCATCACTGGAAGGTGAAGATGCATTTACATCTTCTCTCTCAAGATGAAAGTTACATCAACTGCATTGAAAATGGTCCTCACATCCCACACAAGGTGGCAACAACTGCTACTGCAACAGTTGCTGTTGGACAGTCTATTCCCAAGCCAAAGGCAGAATGGACTGTTGAAGATATTGAAGAGGTCCACAAGGACAAGAAAGCCATGAATATTATGTTTAATGGCCTGGATCAAGATATGTTTGACAATGTCATCAACAGCCAAACTGCTAAGGAAATTTGGGATACTGTGCAGCTTATCTGTGAAGGCACTGAGCAAGTTAGAGAAAACAAAATGCAGCTTCTCATTCAACAGTATGAATATTTTCACTTTGAAGAAGGAGAATCATTGAATGATACCTTCAACAGATTTCAGAAACTGTTGAATGGATTGAAGCTGTATGGGAGAATTTACCAAGTCAAGGACTCCAATTTAAAATTTCTAAGGTCTCTACCAAAGGAATGGAAGCCTATGACTGTTTCTCTAAGAAATTCTCAAGATTATAAGGACTTCACACTTGAAAGATTATATGGAATTTTGAAGACATATGAACTTGAGATGGAGCAAGATGAGCTGTTGGAAAAGGGAAAGAGAAAAGAAGGATCAGTTGCACTTGTAGCTGACAGTGAGAAGGTTGAAGACAGGAATGAGGAAAAGACAATGCCAAGTCTCAAAATTGGCACAAGCAAATCAGAATCAAGCAAGGGTAAAGAGCAAGTAGCTGAGGATGAAGACAATTCCAGTCAGGATGACTCTAATGATATTGATGAACATCTGGCTTTTCTGTCCAGGAGGTTTGCAAAGATGAAGTTCAGGAAAAATACAAAATTCACTAAGCCAAACAAAAACATGGTGGACAAATCAAAGTTCAAATGTTACAACTGTGGCATTAGTGGACACTTTGCAAGTGAGTGTAGGAAGCCAACCTCTGATAAAAGAAATTTGAGCAAGTTGATTACAAAAAGAAGTATTTTGATTTGCTCAAACAAAAGGAAATAGCTTTTCTCACTCAAGATGATTGGGCAGCAGATGGGGTCAATGAAGATGATGATATGGAATATGTCAACCTAGCCCTGATGGCTAATTCTGATGAAAATGAAACTAGTTCATCAAGCAACCAGTTAATTACTACTGATCTCTCTCAGCTTTCTAAACATGAATGCAATGAAGCCATAAATGATATGTCCAATGAATTATATCATTTGCGTGTTTCCCTTAAATTACTAGCTAAAGAAAATACTAGGATCAAAGAGAATAATGTGTTTTTAACTGATAGGAATGCTGTGTTAGAGAATCAGGTAA